>NC_051124.1:10548342-11148342 GCF_014839805.1 Manduca sexta
ATCCCCCAATTCAGGTTTATCGTCTAAAAAGGGTAACCACCACTATATATCTCCCCGTTTGATCCCGTTGATGCGTTTCACGAAACCTATTTTCGCAATCCGCATCTTCAGGATTAACTAATACCGATTCCGGTATATCTTCCACCTCCCAGAAATTTTCCAAAATCTGGTTTGTGGTAACATATGCCGCGAAAATGTTTGAGACCGCTCATCACATTGAGAAACCTTATGGGTTACTGGACCCATCAATACGTAACCAAACACCGTATTCATTGCGCGTGGCAAATAATCATTAACTTTCACACAATCACCAATCATGATTTCACCCATGAGATCGGCACCTATTAAAATATCAACCGCTCGACTAACAAAGAATTGGTCATCCGCTAAATAGATACCTCTATACCATTCCGCAAAATTTTGAGACAGAGTTTGAGTCGGCAGGTTATGAGTGATAGTGCCTAATACTATTGCCCTTGTTACCAATCTAGGATGTTCCGAATATTTAGAACACATAACCAAATTTACGCCTCCTCTACAATCACTCACAAGTCCTCCCCCTAAACCCGTTACCGAAATAGAATTGGACTTAAATCGTTTTAATCCAAGCCTTTTAACAACGGTATCGGTGATAAATGTAGTCTGACTACCCCCATCTAGTAGCGCACGAACTTCATGGTACTCCCCATATCTGTCCATGACACGTACTATAGCTGTTGCTAGTAGCACTGTCCGCCTATAGTTTTATTTATGTTAGAGACAGATAAAGCTATATCATCATCCACTGCTGACGCAGTTACCCCATGATGATCTTTAACAGGTCCCCCTACCCTAGCTGTGGTACAAGTAGCCTTTTCACCACTAGTGTCCAATTTGTGTGCAACTACCCGATTTTCATTAGCACTTGGTGAACGTGGTCCACCACCCGATCGTGGAACCCCTGACACGTCCCCTGCTGTAACCACCGGCCGCAAATCAAAGTGGATAAGGTAGTGGTGTTTATTAGAATTGCATTTGTAACATGACCAACTCGATACGCACTGATCAATACTGTGCTTCCCTAAACACCTAAAACAAAGCCGAAATTCTTTTACATGCTCCTTCCGCTGGTGTGGATACTATGTTAAAATTTCACACATTTTGATAAATGATGACTTCCTTGCTTACATAGCTTGCAAACCATCATTGGTTCACACAAACGTGGCATGGTGTCCGAGAATTCACAGAGCCACTATTACCGCTTTGACCATCGCCACTAGACTCTAAGATCCTAACTTCCTTCTCCAAAAACTGAATCAAATCAGAAAAATCAGGCAATTCCTTGTTAGATAATCTAGCTTCAAAACGTTTTTTCAAACTAGAGTCAAGTTTTTGAAAATTTATATAAAATAAAAGATAAGACCACTCCGTTACAGGGAAATTCATTTTTTCTAACCCTTTTGTATTCACAACCAAAGTGTTAAGAAATTGTTTCAAAGAAGAATAATTATTGATAACCCTAGTCGTTGCCAACAAATTTTGTAACAATTTATCGGCTAATGCTCGTTTGTTACCATATTGTCTTTTCAACAAATCCAAAGCTATTGAATAATTGTCACCTGTGACGGACAAATGCTTAGTAAGACTCTTTGGCTCGTCATCAAGAGACCCCAGTAAGTAATATAATTTCTCAGTATCAGACAATTTTGGATCTTTACCAACCAATGATTCAAATAATTCCATAAAAGATGTAAATTCCTCTAATTTTCCGTTAAAAGTCTGTAACCGAACCTTTGGTAAAATGGCATGCTCGTTCTTTTTCCTATCTGTGGAAGAAGCAATGCCATATTCAGAAGACCGACAGCTGCCCTCAGGAAATAAATCTAAAAACTGCCGTTTCACATCATAATATTTTGGTTATATACCATGTATTTTGGGTAAACTCTCTCTATTTCAAATTCATCCTCCAAGTTAGCTAGGTACTCCATATGACTAGAAGTGAATTCCGTGTAAATGTGTTCCAAATCGGCATATCTTATTTTGAATTCACTTCTTTTCCCCTCAGAACCTAGCCCTGACTGTGAAATCTCGTGAAGCTTGTTTAAATTTAATAACGCTGTATCATACTTCACTTTCAAAAGTCTTAGTTGAATTTTAGGAGGCATTTTAAGGAAATTTAAAATTATTAAATATTAAAATAATAGAATACTCCCCTCAGACAAATTTGGAGGCCCGCAATAAAATATCTATATTGTTATACAAAAGCAAGGAATACAAATACTTCAGGTGGATTTGAACCCGCGTCCAAGATCACACCACACTATGAAATTATACCGCACCAACCGCTAGACCGCTAAGCGACAAGAGAAAATCGCTTTTCAAATACTTTTCTGACATACAATTGTCAGACACGCAAATAAAAAATGTCACCATAAAAATAAATTATTATTTGCGTTTTATATTAATATAATCCCTAAAACCGCATAACCGCACAAAATATATGTATATTAGACCACTTACACAAATATTAATTCTTCCACAAAGAAACGTACACCAGACTGAACCAAATCAATTTCGTTGTGAGTGTGCAATGTATCTTTGGATACGTAATGTATGTCATATTATAATAAAGGAAACGAAATAAATATATGTAGCCCTACCGCAATATTATGAGTTTCTCTGTGAAGTGTGAAAAGAGAAATGGCAGCTATCACTGCAAATATGACTTTAAACAATATTATCGCAAAATCCGCAATATATATATATTATTCGTGTTTATGATCCGCATAACCACGAATAAATATTACCTTATCAAAGTATTCATACACCGCCAGAATACTTCGAGAAGGAACCGATAGTGTTTTCTTTGTACAAAGAGAACCCCGCACATCAGCGGAAGCCGCTAAAAACCAGTATATCCGGCTCGATTAGGACCAAATGTTATGTAATAGATGTTAATACATAAATTTTTCTTCGGCCAACGTGCGGACTTCTCGATCCTGTGTGGTCTTATACATACATACTAATATATAATTAAATAAACTCACCCCCAAATTCCTTTTCTTTATGCATGTGCTCCCGGGAGCCCCTTTTGTTCCGATTTATAAATTATAATTCTCTTTGCCGACAGTAATTTTTTCTTCAACAGTCAGTAATGTCATTCTTCTTTTTTAATAATATTTGACAGTTTCTTTTACCCCCACCGAAAAGATTTTATATTCGAATACATACTATATATATATTTATGTGTGTTGTGTTGTGTGTAAATTAATTTGGCCGAATCTGTCCGCGCTTCCAAATAATGAACTAATAAAAATTAAACATGTTTAAATATATCTATTAGCTATTCAGTACTCAATTGACCCCGATTCAATAATAATGCGAATTCTATGTAGAAACGAAGGACTCTCACATAGCAAACACATTTATATATAACCACATAAAGTAAATAGGTCCCGTTTCACAAGATTCAAGTAAATTGGATTGAACCATTATAGTAAACAGTTAATGCAGGCAAATTCGTTTTATTACAATTTATTTGGAATTATAGATTAAAGTGCAACTTATATATTCGGTTGGCCTATATATGTGAAGAGTAACATTTATTCAGAAGTTGTAAAACAAGCTCCTTTATTATAATAGATTATCTTATTTAAATTTCAGGCAAAAATGTAGTACAGATATTGGCAATACCAACAAGGCCTACGAAAAATATATTCATATGCTATTTAAACATGTCTAGCCTAGGTATGTACTGAGAATACGCTCATGCAAAGTATATTGTGTGATTTTGTACTTAAAAAATATAACATTATGGTATATTTTGCCAGGTCCAATATCAGTGAATAAGACAAGACTTGAGTTAGAATGGGTGGAAAAACAACATCCCCAAGTGAAATCCGGTGGTTCTTATGCGCCCAATAATTGTCATTCTAGACACAAGATTGCGATTCTAGTGCCCTACAGGTTATTTGTTTATTATTCCAAAGAAAATAGCATATTCGGTTTGCGATATAATTTTATAAGAAAAAAGTAGAGCTATTTCCTTTCTTGAATTTCAAGTTTACTCCGTACCAAATTTCAGCGAAATGGGTTTAGCTATAAAATCGTAACACAGTTCACATTGCATTTATGATATCAGTATGAATACTAGAACTAATAATTAAATACAAAACTGAAGCCATCCGGATACAAAACCATACGGAAGTTACAAAAAACCTTTTTAAACGAACTTACATAGGCGAATAGCTATATAATGTTCTTTCTTAATATGTTTTCAGGAATAGAGAAACAAATCTGATTATCTTTCTTTATTACATACACACATTATTGATGAAACAGCTGTTGGAATACAGAATATTCGTAATAGAACAATGTGGTAAGTGCAACAACGTGAAGAAGAAATAAAATAGACCAATTTTCCCCCCAAAGGGAAGAAAATTAGTATTTCGGGTCTTGCCGTAGGCCTGACCTCTGAGATTACCTCTCCTATTTACGGTCACGAAGTGGGTGTGTGTGCATATTACCTATCCTTTTCTTTCCCTAACTTACCTAGTTATCGCTGTCTCTCTTTCTTATGCTGTGCTTGGCGGCTAGAGTCGGGCCGCACCGAGGCGGAAGGCCCGCCTAATTTCTTCAGTACTATAAGGCGGCAAGTAATTGCCTTGGTCAGGCCTACGGCAAGACCCGAAATACTAATTTTCTTCCCTTTGGGGGGAAAATTGGTCTATTTCGGTTCTGTGCCTATGGCCTGACCTCTGAGATATGTTTTCAATCTGCCGGCCTGCTAGCTAGTGGCACAGCGGCGTACTGTGATATTTTTCACTTAGGGTTTATAGAATTGAATAGGTTTTCATTCAACATTGGTTTCTGGCTGCTGGCCAGAAAAGAAACGAAAGCATAGAGATAAAGATAAAATCCAGTTTAATTAAAAACAAACAAAACAGTACTTATCACATTATAGAATTAGTAAATGAATTATTTATTCCAGTTTAACATATGAATGTAAATCAAGTAGATCCTTATGTAATTAAGATCAATTCAGTCTTCTTATTTAGATCACATAATCAAATGAACATAATAAAATTTTCTATTTGATAAACATACGAATAACAGACTTCTTAATTATTAATATATTTTACCTTAAATCTTACTATCGCTAATAATAATTAGTTAACGAATATAAAATCAACATATAAAAGTAACTGAATCACATTTCAAATAAGTATTACAAAGGCACAAAAGTTTGTGTGACAATGTTCTTAGTGTTATTATTTTCACAGCCTAGAGATTTATCAATCTCTTTATAATAATATTTAAAAAAATTGTTTGGCCCCTGCCAATTTCCTTTCTTCAGTACTTCATCCAATGGTAGGCAGTTATTAAGTCGGTAAGTGGCCACTGCAGAGCGGGTGCTACCGGCACCTGCTTCAATTCCTGCTGACATTAAAGCTGTTCGCACCCATCCTGCTATTACTGTACGAGAAGCTGGTCCTATTCTTCCTCGTGTTGTAACGAATAGGAATGGATACTGCTTGACCATTGGTCTGTCTTCTTGAATATGACATTCCAATGTATTTTTTAACCCAATATACAATATCCCATAATTCTTCCTCATTTTTTACTAATTTCCACCCAGATTGCAAATAATTAAATTTGTCTGTCTTTGATCCGTATTGTGGCCAGAAGACAACTTCATTTTCTGATTGTATTAAAAACTCTCCATCTATCCTTAAAAGAGTTAAGTCGTGCACTCTTCTACCAGATGACAAAAGTAGCAGTATTGCTAGGTGTCTTGAGACTTGAAAAAGACTTGTTAGATCTGGAGGATTATGGCGTATCCAAGATAATAATATATTGATATTCCAGATTTTTGCTCGAATAGTTTGAGGGTTGGCATTTAAGATACCTTTTAAAGTATGTTTAATTATTATGTCATTCGAAATTTTCTCAGCATTCAAAGGGTTTGAAAATGTTGCTATTGTAGACTTATGTAAACAGATCGTTTTGTAAGACAATTTCTTGCTATAGTGTAAGTAGCAGAGGTATTGTGCTACTTCGATAGGACGTGGATCGTTAATTGAGACATTTCTCTGCTTAGTCCACTGGCACCAGCTCTTCCATGCTGCTGAGTAAGTACTGAGGGATGACTTACGCCATGATGTTATCAAAATTTGTTTATCTTCTAATGACCAATTTTTTATTAAATTGGCCCACCCCGTACTTTCCATACTTCCAAGCATAAATTTTGTATCTTGGGGGGGGGATGGTTTGTTTGAAGGTCTATCAGATGATTGTGTAGATTCCTTATTGTGAACGGTCTGTCTAGGGCTCTTTTCTTGAGAATCGGTCGCCAGAAGACGTTCTCCCATCTGGGGACTACGAGTAGGAATGTCCCTTGACTTTGTTTGAGATGCTGTAGTATTCTGGGTATCAATGGTGGAGGGAATATCCAAGCTAGTTTGTAAGCCCACATCTTTGTGAATGCATTTACGTATTCTGCCTGCTTGCATGGGAATCGTGTTACATATCTTGCGACTACTGCAGATTCTTGGGTTGCGAATAAGTCGATGCACGGTGTGCCCCATTTGTTGAAGATTACTTTTAGTATTGACTTTGATAGGTGCCAGTCTGGTAAGCTCTTGCCTCTTGAGAGGCGATCTGATATTATGTTGTATTGACCTGGTATATGTTCTATTTGTATTTCTATCTTTCTGCGGTTTGCCAGGTTCAATATGTCTCCTGCAAGTTTTAGGAGTGTTGCCGATTTGGTACCCCCTTGATTTTTTAAGTACGCAACTACTGTTTTGTTGTCGGACTGTATGAGAATACTTTTGTTCTGTAGTGTTATTTGGTACTTTAACAAGATTTTGTATACAACAAACATTTCTTTTTTGTTTATGTGCCATTTTTCTTGGGAGGTAGTCCATAGTCCTGAAATTAGTTTGTCTTCTAATTCTGCTCCCCATCCCGTGTTCGAGGCGTCGGTAGCTAGGTAAATTTCCGGCTCTTTCATGATTATGTTTGAATTTTGTTGTAAATTTTTTATCCACCATTGCAACTCCTGAATTATTTCTGGTTTTATTTTGAGGCGTAGGTTTGGTTTTGACTCTGGCAAGCAGATTATAGTTCTTTGGATTTTTCGGCAGTGTAATCGAGCTAATGGTATTACGAAAGAAGCGAATTCCATTTTTCCCAATATAGATTTTGCTTGGTGCCAACTCCATTTTTTTATTTTTATTAATTTTTGAATATTCACTTTTAGTGATTGTATTTTTTCTGATGGTAAGCTCTTTTGGTTCAATCTTGTATCCCAATTGATCCCTAGAAATGTGATTTCTTTTGTTGGGATTAACACCGACTTTTTCCAATTTACTTCGAAACCCAGAGTTTTTAGAGTTCTTAAGACTTTTGATACTTCTTTGCTTAGTTGTTGTGGGTTTTGATTCACAATCAAAAAATCGTCTAGGTATACAACCAATCGCATATTCTGTTTTCTGAGAAGTTTGGCCACCCAATTTGTTATTTTTGCGAATATTTGTGGAGCAGAGCTCAGGCCGAAAGGCAGTGCTGTCAGTGCATAGGTTGAGTTTCGATAATGTAGTGCTAGGTAACGCCAGTGTCTTTTTGTTATAGGAATATGGTAATATGCTTGTGATAGGTCTATCTTGGTCATGTAGTCGTCTTTTTGTAGGAAGAATTGTAGTTTGCGATGATTTATAAGCCGAAATTTTTGTAATTGTATATATTTGTTCAGCCTTTTTAGGTTGAAGACTGGTCTCCATTGTTTGTCTGGCTTTGGTGTTAAAAACATTTTTGACAGAAAGCCGGTCTTGCATTTTAATTCTTGGATGGTTCCTTGTACGATCATTTTTGAAATTTCTTTGTCCATCGGCAGAGAACTTGGTGTTTGGAATCTTTTTAATAATACTGGTAAGAAAGGTGTGATTGGTGGTTTTGTCGAGAACGGGATTACATAGCCTTTTATGATGTTTATGATGGATTTTGGTGCACCCAGATTTTTCCAAGCTAATACGTAGTCGGCTAGTTGTCCCGCTCGGAAACCTTTGTAGTCAAAGATAACGTCGCCTCTCCCCCCCTCTCCTTTCTTTAAAACTTTGACGTTTGTGGTCCTTTAGAGGTTGTAGTTTCTGGGGTTGTTTGAATTCCATTTTCCTATATTTCTTATTACTTTGGTGCAGCTTTTTGGCAGAGGTAACGTCTCGGTGTTGTTTTTTCTTGTTGTCTTTTTCCGAATAATTTGGTATTGTTCGACGAGGGGGCGGAGCAATTTTCGAGAGGCCATGAGTTTTAATGGCCTCTTGTAGCTTAGCTTCATCCCATAAATGGGTTCCAGAAGGAGGGATCTCACTAAGGATGGATCTGTAGTAATTGTTCTTTGGCTCATATGATTTTCGCCGGAGTTCTATTACTTCAGCACGTTTCCCGCAAGTGTACTGGAGTAAGTCGTCAGATATTGAGCGAAATTCGTTATCTGCAGCTAACATATTTTTTAAACTTTCAGTGGCTTCGGGGTGTTGACTTGCAATTTTTTGTAGGGCCTCTTGAAGCCGCAGCCTTTGCATTAAAAGACCATGTGTTATAGTGCCGTAAGTAGAGTCGCATTTTCCTAGCAGATCTCTAAGTTGACTAGGCTGAGAGTGTTGATACAGAGATGAATTAACACGTAGACAGTGGAATACGGGCGAGGCTTGGAGCTTCTTTTGGGAATCAGCGTAACGGATTTTGTTCCATGTAGGCTCTCCCATCCTTTGGCATTTTAAACCTTGTTGTTCCAAAATAGGGTTTGGTCTGGGAACTGTTGGCTCGCTCTCTTTTGTAGCCGGTGAAAAAATGTCCCAATTATTGTTCGGTTCATTAATGTGATCACTTAGGGGTATGTCTAGCACTGGGCTCGGAGCATGCCAATTCAAGTTTTCTGACCTATTATCATTTTCTTTATTTGCACACACCATCTCATACAGGTTCTGCATCATTCCCTCCATGCGGTCTAGTCTCGAATCAGTGGAATTCCTTTTTGATGCATGTGAGGATGGTGTTGAGTAACCTTTATTTCTGTCAAGTGACTGTGGGTATTGGGAGTTAATTTCATCCGACGAAGATGATGAAATTCTTTGTCGTTTTCTTGTTTGTTTTGTTTTTGACATATTGCGAGCTGAATGTTGGCTCATTCTGTTTCTTGAATCAGATCTAGATCGGTTTCTAATCCTATTTTGGTGGGATTCTTCCGTAAGAGTATCCGAGATCTGTTCCCTGGAGTAAACAGATGCTCTTATTGGTTCGACTGCTCTGTTAAATAATTCTGCCTTTGCCATTGACCCGCGCAGTTTTGCTGTTATAAAACTTGGATTCGTGATTAGAGCTCTGCAAATGTCCCACTCTAAAAGTCTAATTTTCATATTCTTGTAGGATTTTTCGCCGATTGTATTTGCTTCAGGATAGAATGCTTGGACCAGCTCTATTGATGGAATGGCGAACCGTATTTTGTTAAGCACTTTGTAGTCCATTTTGTTTCCTAAAAGGTCCTCTTTAGACCAATCGACAACTTCCCATTCTCTCCAACCCTCTGGAAGACTGTTTTCGATGATTACTTTAATTTTGCTTAGGAGTTCTTCGTCGTCTTCTTCACAATCCCGATGAAATAGTTCACCCAGTGTGACGAGGTTTTGCGAAGTCGCCATCTGTCGATTGGTAAAAATTGGAACTTTTAAATTTTAGTAATATATAAATGTTACTAGGGGCCGTACAATCATCGTAATCCGACTTCCACGTCGGACTGGCTCAGAATCTGGAGCAGGTCGGGCCAAACTCCGGACCCGACCGGACCAGCCGCCCGACATGGTCGCCGTCGGCCCGAATTCCGGGTCCGGTCGGGCCAAACACTGGGCCCGGCGGATCAGCCACCCGACACAGTCGCGTCAGATCAAAGCTCGGGTCCGGTCGGCCCAAAGTTTGGGTCCGGTCGGACCAAGAGTTCTGGTCCAGTCGGGCCAAACTCTGGGCCCGGTCGGACCAAGAAGCTCCAGGCCCCGGTCGACTCAGGTTTTCTTCCTGGTCATTTACGTACATGTTACGTAATGTGAGATTTGATAACCCGTCTGGGCTAGGACCCGAGATCGGAAAACTCATTCGTTCATCTACATCTGGTTGGAAACCGAGATGAGTAGGTAGGTATTACGCGGTAGATGTGCACGAAGAAAGTATCTGAGAAAAACAAAATATGCATTTTAGTGTACTCACCTTAACAATTTATTTCGAACGTTACTCAACGTTTATACGACTTTTTATTTTTTATTTGAACACACACCACTCGCTTGCGTAAACAAAAGCGTACTGAAGAAATTAGGCGGGCCTTCCGCCTCGGTGCGGCCCGACTCTAGCCGCCAAGCACAGCATAAGAAAGAGAGACAGCGATAACTAGGTAAGTTAGGGAAAGAAAAGGATAGGTAATATGCACACACACCCACTTCGTGACCGTAAATAGGAGAGGTAATCTCAGAGGTCAGGCCATAGGCACAGAACCGAAATATCAGTAATAAAATAATATCAACCCTGTATTATGTACTATCCCACTGCTGGTCACGGGCCTCACCTACTACGGAGGCAGATTCGGCCTTAGTCTACCACGCTGGCCTAATGCCTAATTCCAACAGGCCTGCATAATTGTGTGGACTACCGAGAGATAATCATCACTTGTCAGTCTACATTTTATTGGACCCAACTCCGGTTACCATCAGATGCAATGAGTTGCCGTGCTTGAATATAAAAATAACTAGTGCTAGATCTCTTGTATGCTAGGTGCCGCCTGAGTAGGTCCCACCACATTGTCTATTTCTACCGTCAAGTAGCAGTGGGCATCCACGCCCATGTTCCGGTCTGAAAGAAATTGTAGTCATCATAATTACTGAGCATTATGAGACTTAACAAGTATGTGTTAGTATGTCGTGCGCAGTGTCTCACGTGGTACTTTGTATTTAGTTCTTAATGGTGTTGTTACTGTTTGGTCAATCGTATGGCTAATCTCGTTCAACTGCAATAAAATAAATAAAAAATAATTCACAAGCCACTTGCGCTAGGATCTTTACTAAATAAGCCCGTCACCTCCCTACTTTCATTAATTTCTATTCCAGCTAAAGACAAATTCAACAAAGGTACGTTGTTCAACATTGGGTTCTTAGAAAGTCAACGTTACGGTTCATGGCACTGCTACATATTCCACGACGTTGATCTGATACCTCTAGACGAGAGAATATTATACCACTGCCCGATGAACCCAACTCATATGTCTGCTGCTGTCGAAAATCATGGGTTTCAGTAAGTAGGCATTTTTGCCTGAATATCGCGTTGAGGTTTAGCTTTTTGTTCTGATAAACATGCTTTGTCTCTAAGCTGTTCGCGAAAGAACAGCAAAATAAAAAAAACAGTCGCATTTCTATTAAAAAAGTAAGTCATGCAACGCAAGATCTTTTTCTGCAATACGTGTCATTGTGTAATACACAGGTAAGGTCACCGAAAACGTAGAAGATATTTGTTCACAAACTTTAGTCCACAGTATTGTTCTTAAATTGCATGAAATTTACCCTTATCCTAAGTGCTCTTTAGAAATTCGTTGCCAATGACTTATACTTCTATAAATTCACTTACAGAACCCCCTACCTGCAATTGTTCGGTGGTGTAACAGCATTAACAACTGCCCAATACATAGCTATTAACGGATATTCAAATGAATATTGGAATTGGGGTGCAGAAGACGATGACATCTTCATAAGGTTTGTGTATAATTTACAGCCGATATCAATAAACAATCTCAATCGCTATCTTAAGATAGAACGCGAAAATGTACAATCAGAATGAAATTTGATTGACAATTTATAGATTTATAGTGAATGATTTATTCTCATCGATTTAGTAGTAGTAATTGGAAAGTATATTGGTAATAATTGTCTGTAAGTTAAGAAACAAGAATAGATATCTAGAGTTTGTTAGGTTTAGTAGAATAAAATTATTCACACATTTCAGACTGCAAGCACGAAGGTTTCCTGTCCGACGATACAATCAATCCATTGCACGATACGCAGCTTTACCTCATGAACCTAATTATATTAACTACAATCGGTAAAGACTTTCATTCTGACAAATAATATAGACAGGTTCTGATTTTGATGAATGAACTTGAACTCTATAATGAACTAAACAACTGTGTATTGTTGCAGACAAAAAACTCTAAGTAAAGCAAAAAGAAGATTTTGGCAGGAAGGACTTAAATCTGTGAAGTATAGGCTATTAAACAAAACCAATAGAAAATTGTTTACCCATATTGTAGCTGACGTTAATCCTTTAAACATTGAAGTAAAATAAATATAAAGAAAAATAGTTTAATTTATTTCAAGAAAAAACAAAACAACTACTAAAACTAACAATAGTAAACAAACTTAAAGGAATACTTTACGTATCTCCTCCGCTAAGTTAAGAGATGTAAACTTCTTTACCTTGTGTAGCGTCTTACAAATATTGGGATCAGACACGAACTTGCTAATGTAAATATCTCCATTATCTGTGTCTACTTCTAGTCGCCGCATGATCTCCTTGACCTGGTCTACATAAGGTGTTGCTCTTTCTTCAGGTACCAATCTGAAGTGCCAGGGGAGACAAATGCGGAGAACGTTCCATATAGCATTTTGACTTACAGCGTATGCTACATTGGGATCCGGTTGTGGCTCTATTTTATGCTCTTCCTCTATTTCTTCTTTCTCTGGCGGCTTTTCTTCTACCGTTTCGGTTCCTTCTTCACACGGTCGACATATAAATGTGGTTTTCACGTCAATCGCAGATTGAACAGTTTTACTCTTTTGACTTAATAAACTCTTTTGGCTTTTCGGGATACGCGCACTTTGAGTGCTCTCAACTTTCTTTCCCTTGCCCCCCTTAGCACTCTTTTTCCCTTTCTTTTCTTCTGCCGATGGTTCGGTATACTGCAGCTCTATAATAGTTGTACCTTCACATGTGTTCACTACATTGGTAATTACAGTGCTTAGAAATTGATCTGTACATTTAAGGGCACACGCTAAACATTCGTCTCTATATTGTTTGTCCTTTATTAATTTGCTAATAATTTCTTCGCATTCAGATAAATTGAAACAAATCTTTTTTCCCACAGCCATGGATAAAGCCGAAGCAAATCCTTCTATAGGATCTACACTTTTGCAAAAAGCCAAAAGAAATGCTGAATAATTTATCATGTCCTCTTGAACCTCGTACAATTCAAACAAAAAATGTTTCATTAGATTCCTACGCAATTGTGCATATTTGTCATCTGGATCAAATTCTGGGTCAAACCAAAACTCAGTGTTCACAAATTCTTTCCGACTTAGTAATTCTGTGGAATCCAAATCCAAGCATCTAAACTCTTTACGTATTTCCAAAAGTTCTTCTACTGTGGGAAATTTTATGTTTAAACAATAAATCAAAAAATCTCTCCAGTCAATATAAGCTGTATCACCAAACAATAAAAAGACCAGCTTGGGAATTTGCTCGGGATCAATGCGGCACCAATCCTCCGGTACTAATGGGCCTTCGCATGACTCTTTGCCAAAGAAAATGAAATCTTGCAATAGGTATATGAAAGCTTGTTGTAACGAAATACCAGTGGGAGCTACTATTTTAAACTGGGAACGAAGTCTAGCCAACTGACTAATTTTGAATTCTAATTCTCCTGTAACTTCGGTTAAATCTCCCGAACCAAAAGTAGGTTCAGGAGGTGCATACTGCAAAAGGTTAGGATCAATAACGAACGTATCGTGTTCAAGAATAAGGCTTTCAGGTATTTTCCTCCCACCTTCAACAGCCATTTGCAAATACTTGCACAGCCGGTCAACAGATTTAATTTCATTCAAATAATAGTTGTTTATGTCTTCTTGAACATCTATAAATGTTTTAAAAATATGATCATTGAATAATTTAATATCCCTGTAGCATTTGTACTGGAGCGCCAATATTCGTAAGCTTGCACGAAACATCTCTCCGTTAATACCCATTGTCCATTCTTCGATACACCTTAACGCATTCTGTTTAAAAATCTCTTCAGCATTCACCGATTCCTCTGAGCTGTTTTCATCTTTTTTCTTTACTGTTGGAACCATCTTTGCAATTTCTATATATTCTTTGCTGATTAGAGAACGGTACGAATCGTTCGTATCTTTTATTACTTTTAAAGCAAACTTTACATTATTCTCTAAGATCATATTGAAAGGATTATTACTATAATCCATTTCAATATTTCGCAGTTGCATATCTTGAAATGCTAATTTTAGTTGTCTATAAACTTTATCTTCACCGCCTTTCCTGCTACCTGAAGTGTCATCAGCATCTCTAAATATTTTCGTCAAATCTTTCGAACTCAGTCTATCTGTTGGTGGCATTCGCTTTATCATAGCGAAATAGAAATCATGTAGAGTTTGAAATGTCAATATAGACCTAAAAATAGAAATGGGTTTCATAATTTGTTTGTTACATTATTTTACACGATATAAATTAAACTCACCTGTTTAGTTCAGTCTGCATACATGAAATGTATGTGTTAACCATAGTAGTTAACTCTTCCATCGCCCAATTTTCACAGATAAGTGCTTGCCTCTGTTGTTCTGCGTGTATTTTCCTTTCATCGCATATATGGTATAATCTATTCTGTAATTCTTTTACACGACAATGCCATTCGTTTTTCGTCAAATGAACATCTCGCCAATCATTTTCAAAATCGTTGTAATTCTTTTGAAATTTACACACCAAATCTTGTTTTTGTGACGGTAATGTGATGATTTGTTCCATTTTATCTTTTATAAATCTAGCATATGGAACTAAGCAATTCATTTGTAATCTTTTGCTAAAAAATAGTTGCTCCATATCATGAATATAACCCCTTTCAATCTCTTCCCAGCACGTGGCTAATGCAACACCGATAATTTCGGAAATGGGTATATCTGCATAATCCCATTCCTCTTCACCCGCTAGTATTCTGAAATCTTCTGTACTAAACGACCTACTCATGTTCTCTTCTCCACCTACTTCTTCTATAACAGCAATTATTTCATCAGGCTGCTCTTCCATTGAATTAGATGGTTTTATTACTTCAAGTTCGTTATTTATGGACTGTTTGCTCACTTTAGACCCTCTTCGCAACTTTTCTTTTGATTTCCCATTATTTGCTTCGGGCTTAACAATCTTAGATTTAGTTCTTTTGTCTTCTGACGAGGGGAATTCGAGGAGGCTTAAGACATTATCTCCAAATAATCTATCACACGATTTAAGAGGCGTTAAAAAGTCACCTATAATGTATTTGCATATTTGCGCCAATAAATCCTTTTCTATTACTTCGTAATACATACTATAATTTATACCTAATATTGCATAAAATCTGTCAATGAATTCAGAATTTTCCTCGGTTAAATCCCATATAACCAGTTCCTGAAGGATATCTTCAGTTTCCTTGAGTCGTATATAACAAGTGAAATAACTCTCAAATGGTTTTTCACTTTTTTTCTTATGAGGATCGTTTACAATTTTCGATACCCTTACTTCTTTGTGCGGGTCTTTTTCTTTCTTACGATGTTTTGAGATACTTTCTTCTAAATAAATATCATCCCTGTCTTCCAAATCTGCCTCGTCAGGTGGAGCCCGACCCGAAAACGTTTCTTCCAATATTTGTGCCTCACGGTATGTGTTTGGATAGTTAATAATAACAAAACCCTTTATATCATCTTGATCTTTAAGGTACTCCACTATCATGGCGGCCAATAGATGGTCAGTTAAAGAATCTCCAAAATTAAGAGCTTCATACGTATACCTACCCAACTCTGCTGCAGTTGATAACATTATTTCTTCTTCAGGTATTGTTTTAGGTGTCTGAGTTTGCTTAGTATTTGGTGGAGTAACACCTAACATAGTTGCAATGTTTAAGTCGCTAGTTTTATTTGTAGTTTCATCATCAACTTTCAATAATTTAATTAGCTCTCTGTTTTCCTCCTCCTGAGCCGCAGTAGTAAATTTATCATACGATAATTCTATATCAGTACACCCGATCATTTCATTTTTAAAACGCCTTAAACAAAAATTAATAGCTGTCTCAATGCGAACAACATGGATTTGACGTAAATTAAGTAATATTTGCATAGGGACCGTGATGGACCTATCAGGCAGACCGCGTAAAAAAGCCTTTGCTTCAAACCGTGGGAGTTGTGCTGGTGGCCTCGGTGGAGGATATGGGTACTTAATTTCAAGCAAAGTATATACTACGTGACCAAGGACGCGCGTGCCAAGGTATTCGTATTTTCTTTCTTCAGATTCCGGATCATAGTTGGGTATCAACAAATCTAAAGTCCAGGGTCCCGAATAGTTATGGTATTCTTTAAACTCACTATCATTTAAAGCTTCTTGGCGGTCTAACTCGTGTCGCTTAATTTCCTCTTCTTCTTCTACTATTTCTTCTTCTACCCCAGGTTCTTTAAGAATGTTTTCCATTGGTTCCAGAATATTAAAAATAGGTTGCTGTTTGTAATATAAAGTCTTCCATTCATGAATAAAATGTTCAGGAATATCATCACCAATCAACCGTTTAAAATAACCATACTTGGTAGCATAATCGACAATAGACAACATCGTATCATAACATATTTCGTAGTAATGTTGGCGTTTTTTCTTCATTTTCTCAGCGTATAATTTTTTGTGAAGCATATTCTGTCGTCGCTTTTCAAAATCTATTTCCATGACCTCTAAATGAATTTGTTCTTTAACATTATCAAGAAACTGATTAAATTGCTGTTCTCTTTGATCAACAAATTCTGTTTCACCCCTAACCCTGTTCTTAACTAAATTTCGAGCTTGCTGTTTCGTTTCCATGATTTGTGTACACATTTGCTTCTCAAATTGTGATAATTTCATAACTTTTTTCGCCAATTCCGTGTCAAGTTTAGTTTCCTCTTCAGCTACGGAAAGGTCCCATAAAGATCCACTTAACACATTTCTAAGTTGCTTCTGAAATTCTTCGGAATCCGATTTTTTATTCATTTTAGTGTACAAGTTGGCCATGTAACTCTTGGCCCATTCGGTATCAATAGGAACTTTCTTGTTTTCCATTGCTTTTTCTTCTAACTCAAGTAATTGGTCGTACGTGTAGTTTTCAAATTTACACGGATACCTTAACGCAAACTTGTCCATTTCCTTTCTCTCTTTGTTTCTAGCAATTTTTGGAATAGCTCCTTTAAAATCCATGGGTGCCTTAGAATCTTCAATTTTAGCTAGCATTTTAGAGTACTTGTGTCGAACGTAATCATATGTATCCTTTACCTGTTCTGCTTTCTTCCTTTGCCATTCAATGTAATGTTTTTCATTTAGCAGTGGTCTCGAGAGATTATCTACAAAAGCTCCCTGTTCTTCTTCAACTTTATCAACTTTAAATCTTTTATCCATTTTATCCACTAAACTTGAAACCATTTTTCTTTCCCGTTTAATAAAATTTGTTCTGTCTCTTTTGTCTAAAGTGAGAAACAGCTGATAGAACAAACGTAGTAAAGTCGAACCCTTGCCTTCCATAATAAAATTTAGGTCGGTGGTATTTAAATTGATTTCTAACTGTCGTAACCATTCTAAAAGATACTTCCAATTACTTTTAACATCTTCAGTTGCATTGCTTGACCTTATTAAAAAATGTTTCTCGTCGTTGATAACGTTATAACTCAGCAAGACACTGGCTATGACGTAACCATTTTTCATCATATCTCCAAATTCTTCCGCTTCCCATTTTATTGGACACTGCAGTCTTTCTGTAAGCCACTCTTTTAATACTTCGGCCATTGTGATAAAAAGATATTAAAATTATTTCCTGACAATTAATTTACAAAAAAATCTGTGCATATTTCAGTAGATGTCAATATAGACTATATTATAATTCTCTTTGATATAGACAATCATTTTTTAAAATTTTTATTAAGGCAAGCTTTAAAACAAACAAAAAGGTATTTACAAAAATCCTCAAAACTATCATAAAGTTATATTATCTTACTTTACGCGGCATGTAAATTTTAAACTATTTAACTATTTATGTTGGTAAGTCTAAATATTATACCTAGATTATAGCCTAAAAGACCTCATCCATAATCAACTAGTGGGCGCACAGGCAGTGGCGGCCCTAAACGACGCGAGGTCCTGGGCAGAGTAAAAAAACGTTTTCCTGCTTTAACAGTTTCGTCGGTAAGATCGTAAAAAAAGGTCCTGCGAGGCACCGCGCGAAGGCTCTGTAAGCGTAAGGCCCCAGGCGGTTGCCCGGTTCGCCTCCCACAAAAGCCGCCTCTGCGCACAGGTAGGTACTGTGGAATGAGAGTTCATGGTCCAATTTTCTAATCAGATTCCATAATATTAATTATGGAACTAAGCTTCCCAGATATAAAATAGGTATTTATATTCCTATTTCTGATTCCTTTAAACATTTGAATCATAAGAAATAAAATTAAAAAACAAATCGTTATGCGATGTGAGCAAGTGGCAACATTCATATTTGCCTGTCATATCTTATTATGACTTTTTTGTGATGTTTATTTTCACTGTTTTATCACGCATATTTCGTAAATTCAGTGCAGATCTAATTCATGATGAAATGTAACGACTTCGAGAAAAGTGTATGTTATTTTAGCAAATTAAAATAGCACTAAAATGCAAAAACAATGCCAGTTTCTCTAATCAATTTCAATTGTGTTGTTTACAGAAAACTCGTCACATGAATCTTGAAAATATAGACAAAGCACTGCACGAGCTGGGCATGCTGAGCGCGATTACGGAGGCTAGGCGCGAGTATTTACGCGAGACCAAGTCGAACTACAGCGTGATGAGACTCAACACGCGTTACGTGTCTAACGTCACCGTGGGTTATTGTATGAAACGAGCGGCGAACAAAAACAGACTCTGCCCGTACGTGTTGCCGATGAGGCACAGAACTAAGAGTGAAAACTCGGACGCGATCGGTAGTGACGTGAGCGATAGCGGCTGCGAGCTTAAAAACAGTTTGTTCGAACCGTCGACCAGTGGCTACTTCCACGACTGCACCAAGAGTCCGGCGAAGCGATGTCAGTCGCTCGAGAACCTCAACCTGCTCGCGGACACGCCGCAGGGACAAGAAGTGTCGCCAGAAATGGACTGTGTATCAACAAGGATCCAAAAGTTACAAGTTGACGAATGACATCCACCAATGCCACATAATCTAGCGTGTTGACACAAGTCATGTTTACTATAACGACGGGGTAGTGAATAGCAGTAGAATTCAAGTGATCTAATGGATGTTGAATATTGTTCAGTACGTCTGTACTGTTGCAGTAGTTTAATATTGATGTTCCTAGTTTGGTGTAATTGATTTTGCATGTGTTGTCACCCGTCATTGATTCTAATCACCTCATTGCAGCTATAATGAATTGAAAAATTAAGCAAAAATTGTGCTCAAAATTTTTTGGTACAAACTAGTGGTACTTGATGTATCAATGTTTAGATATTTGTGAACTTGATGAGTTTGTGAGTGGAATATGATTTTTATGGTTACCTAAATAAGCACTAGTGTTTTTAAGAACAAATTTATTTTGTTTTGCCTAAGTCACAGATGCACCTCATCGTCACTACACTGTGTTGTTGGACCTTCATTAATTGTTAGATTATGATTATTTCGATAAAAATAAACATGTAATAAAAGACTGTGCAAAGATCTCATTTATCATTATAATCAGATTCATTCAAATTGTCTTTATGAATACATGTTTTATTTATTCCTCAGACACATCGCTTTTGTGACTTAGAAATAGATACTTATGTTTGTTAACATATTTTGTTATTTTGTTCATATTAATTTAAATAACAAATATTTGAAATAAATATTGCTTTGATTAATTCATTATTGATTTTATTATTTTTAAGTTACATCATACACTTCTGAAACATCTAGTTTCGTAACATACCAGTTTATCTAATATAGATGTTGTAACAATATTTTGCATATTGAATGTATTCTTGTAGTCATGTTAATAGAAATGTCATGCCATCCTATATTAACATGTTAATGTACATATTGAGTTTATGATTGTACCATTATTTAATTAAATAATAGGATCAACATTATTTGCATGGATGTAAACACCTGTTTCGTCTTTCATTTGTACATGTTACGGCAACTGTGTCCGCGCAGTTTGTTACTATTTATATTTTAATTACCTTACTTCTTCAAAGACAATCTTCAATATTTTGTATAGCTAAAACTTGCATTTGTGAAATGTATTGTGTTATTCGAAAATCTTGTTTTAGATTTAAGATGGTAAAATACCTAACACTTTACTAATTCTAATAATAAAAATACCAAGTGAACTTAAGACATCATTTATTCGCTTCCATTGAGTATGTTTAACGCTTATTAATTAATAACAAAATCTGTATTTTAAATAATATTGCATTGACTTGAATCCTATGAGGATTTAGAACATTCATAAGGCTTTCACTTTAAGTTGCTTCATTTTGGGTGTTTTGCGTTTCTGTTGACGCTTCTGTTCCTTTAGTTCCCAGCGACGTTGCTTCTCTGGGTCGTCCTCCTGAAAAGAAATAATGTATGACACAGAAATTCGTTTGCACTGGCCAAGTAAAGGTGTGTGGGTGTTTTTCTTTATGGTACGAACTAAGATGCCTAAGAGAAATATGTGTTTCAGAAATAACCTTTTTGAGTCATAGTCATAGTCAGTTACTTTACATGATTGACATAAAGAAATAAATCAAAGGATATTTACAGTAATCACCTTTGAAATAAAATTTTTAAAATCAAGTAAATTTCGATATTATGTGCCTTATTATTATAGCACAAATAGGTCTGAAAAAACTAGGATACTACCACCATATCAGAAGATTAAAAAAAGTGGATAGTGCTGTAGCATTTTATATTATCTAAATCTAAAACTGCTTCTCCATAAAATTAAGTTGTTTTGTGGTGTGTTTACATCAATGAATTTTCATTATTCTTGTTTTGAAGATACAATTTTCTTGTTTAAATCAATGTTTAAAAAGCTTTGTTTTACGTCACGACGATGTCGCCCCATACGTCCGCTTAGTCTTTTCATTTAAAATATTTGTAACATCTTTGTTGGTGTGTTGAAGGAACCTGATGTAAAATCCCTTCGTAAGTCACAACAGGTAATATATCGGAATTAAAAAATGTTCACATTTCATTCACCTCAAGGCTAGTAAATTGTAAAAAATTGATTCGAAACAGTCGTCATAGCATCTATGGTTGTTTACACATTGCTTCATTATAGGATTGTAAACATTTTCTTTAATATTGACACATTCCTATACATAATAATTTGAATTTCAAATATATTTATAATATTTTTTGCCGCAAAATTAAATTATATTGAGAAAACAAACAAAACATTCCATTGCAGGTAGATATGATAAAAATGACATTATTTTCAATTCTAATGTGACATTCAGGGGGGGTATCGGAGCTCTGAATTTTGTGTGCCTAGGTAGTTTTGTAATTATTTGTTTTGTATTATAGATATTCCTATAAAAAAATCCACTCTTGGTCCAAAAGTTGAAATTTTCCCCTTGCTGGGCCAAAAGCTGACATTTACCGTATTGTGGACAATGGGACAGTTGCAACTATGTTGTTACTATCAAGCGGCTATTAGGTGGTGTGGTGAAGTGAAAGTGATACGTACAGCAAGTATCCGCTCCTTCTCCTGCTTGCGCTTCTCCTCGCGCCTAGCGGCAGCCTGCTCCTGGCGCGCCGCGTGTGCCCCGCGCAGCCACGCCTCCGCCACCTTCTGACGACGCTTCTCACACTTCGCCAGCGCCTGCGCAAACAAAAAATACCTTTCATGTATACACTTTATGTTTAACATTATAAAATAATAAATTATACTGTATGGCAATTTTGAATGTCGTTAAGCAAATAAGAAAATAATATCCTCCCGCTCAAGTACAAAACAAAAATTTTATAATGACTGAAATAAAAAAAAAATTATCTAAAATAGCAGCACCAATAATGGACAACTCATCGAGCATATCCCATACCTCCTTGCTGAGCCTGGTGCGCTTGATCTTGTCGAGCAGGTGGAACACGAGCTGTAACAGCGGCCGCACTTCGTCACCACCGCCATCAGGACCCAGCGCTATGCTCACCAGCATCACCTTCTCTGTATCTGGGGGCTTGGTTACTGTAGTCTCCCTGGAAGAAATTTTATATCATTAAAATGTTAAAATAACTAGCAACTAATATAGGAATTCTTAAAGGTATTAATGCACTGAAACCGTCGCCAATAATAAAATAATGTCTTTGAAGTTGCAATTACATCAACCAAGAATGGCTTTAAATTCTCCATGGAGATTCTGGGTACATTAACAATAAGCTAAGTCCGCTTAAAATTACAGCCATGCATTGAGTCTGGTACTGAAATAAAACTAAAGCAATAAAGATATAATAGCATTCATGTTCTTATTCGTACAAGTGCTTTACGCGGTTGTAAAAGCTGATTTAATCGGTAATTTAATCAAATAAGTATTTAGCCCACCATATATAAAAACAATCTAGACCACATTAGAGTTAGGTCAGCATGGGAAACATAAACTTACTCCATCTGCTTGGGCCCGGAGTACTTGTCGGAGATGTGTATGTACTGGATGTGTTGATGGTACAGCGCAAGCGCAGCGGTGACGCGCGCGTCCAATATGGCCGCCGTCGCCTCCGCCGTCTCTGACATCACCGAGAGAGACGTCGGGAGCCCATGTTTGTCGCCCGGACGACGCTCGGGGCAGAACACGCTCTGTGTAATAAAATTTGACTATTGAATGTACATACATAACATTACGCCATTTTCCAGTTGCGGTTGGGCATAGGCCAAAGTGGAATACATTAAAGTTTCGCCAGGTATGTAGTGATAAAAGGCACATTGGCATTCAGTTTAGAATAATTGCAGATTCCGGACTAAAACTGCGAAGAAAAACCGAATATAATTTTACTCGACACCTTAACACTGGAGTTTTACTGTGTACGCAATACAAATACACAACTGACTTTGGCAAAATAAATATCCACTAATGATCAATTTAAAAGACAATATTTAGTAATTAATAACATGTTACAAATAGTTTTTGCAAAAAAAAAACAAAACATCTCTTATGTTTATAAGTTTCGCTATTTTTAGTTACACTAAACTCTAAGGTCATTATATAAGTCATTACATAGGTTTGTTGAAGTTGTACCGATAGTGTATTAATAATAAACCCATTAATGTCGCAGCTTTGGTCTTGTCATCGACACCGTGAATGATAATAGTCATTGTTTTTCCCGGTGCCGCTGGGGTTACCTTGCTATTAGGATATAATCAACCTTATTCGGGCGCACCAGTCAAAATAATTTTAGAGTCCCCGTTTAGCCGTTTTATGTAAGTCTTATGCCATGCCAAGCCATGATGCCTTCCCTAGAATCAGGATCTATCACCCAAGGCGAACACAAACACGGCAAATAATTTGACCACACCATCGCGTTGTGGGTTATTTTTAGTGTAGCTACCCTTACGTATAAAAAAAACACCACACTAATATGCTCAAGTTTGCCGTCTATTATACTGAATACAATTTATATAAGTAATATGTCTGACCAAGTCCTGCATCTCCCGGGACAGTCTCGTGGCGATCTTCTTCTGCGCGACGCACAGCACGAACGGGTCGGAGTCGTCCTTGCCGAGCTCGGCGCGCAGCAGCAGCGTGTCCGGGGACGGACGCACCGCGCCCAGCACCACGTGCACCAGGTCTTGACGCTGCAATGGTGATGAAGTTACTCTAATGCTCATTTATTACTGATCTGAGTGGCAGAGAAGTGTGGACTTTTATTAGACCTGATATGTTTACAATGGTCCTAGTTCGGACAGTGTTCGAAAAAAAAATCAAACAATGCATCATCAAAACGCACAAAATCATAAATTTTGAATATTCACACACTAAATAAATATCAAATATCAAACTATAAACAATTTTTTTAAGCTTGGTGAAATAACAATCAACCTTAATAAGTTTAAGTGTGAGCAGCATCCCTTCGCAGCAGACCCGTCCGCTGCACCACATGGTGAAGCAGTGCTCCGCCTCGCGACGCCACCCGCGCTCATCGCCCGCGGACACCACATCCGCACCCGTCTCACCTTAGAACAATACATGTTTATTTCATAGTGTAGAAAGTGTCCTTGACAAAATTGTACAATGCAAGCACATTATAAGTAATGTATTTTCTTTTAAATATTGCATATTCATTGTCGGACTACGAAGGTCGAGTAACATTTCTAAACATAAGTGCTGAGAAAAAAAGAAATACGTTCTTTTAAACGCCTCTGCTATTCCTGCATATACAAGTACCGGTACTTTGCATAGTTATTTTGTAATTTATAATTTAAAACAGACACTAACTTGCATAGAAACAACGATGCGCAATGACGCCTCTGATGTTACAAGCGACAATAGATATACAACCATAATACTTTGAGCTTACCAACTAATGTGAAGTTGTCTTCTAATAACGGCTTGTGCAACTTCAGGAAGTTGGTCGCGATGGAGGTGTTCTTGGCGCGTCCCACCGCGTACGCTAACGCATACGCCGCCAACAGACAGCACAACAGGCCCTCCAGCCAGTACGCGTCCCAGCGCGGTCGCACCATTATAGGAACCTGGTATAAGAGAAAAATTCAATGTTAGCAAATACTGTATTCAAACAAAAATAAGACTTTTACATTATAGAAAAAACATGACAATGAGTTTTTAATTTCAAAAAAATCAAAATATTTATTAATTGTATATGGTATTATTACTCGACATTGTAGAAATCACCAATAGATATTATGGTAGAAACCATAATATGTAATGAAAAAAAGAACATTATACAGTGGCAATTATAAATATAAGACATGTGTTAAACAACAATTTTATATGTATTTTTAGTTTGCATCCATTTATTGACACACAAACCCTATTGTAATTACTTTGTGATCAACATGACCTATTAAACTTATGAGTTATGTCTAAATAATACTCTTACCTATTTATAACTCAATGATACTTTAAAATTAAATACGAAACAATTTCCTATATTCATCCTTGTTATTAATCTGTAAGACACTTTAAGACTCTTAGGACACTTTAAATTCTTATTGGTGATAATATTTAATGCTAAGTTAAACACTATTGTACCTTAGAAATAGTAATCTTTGGCTGTTCAGAAGTGCGCGGCGTCGTCTCCTGGAACCCTTCGAACTCCTCTGGATCTTGGAAGTGCTCGAATTCATTGTCTTCATCCTGGGAAACACACAAGTACGTTATAATAGGGTACCGGACTCATTTTTGTTCTTAACAATTATCAAATATTTACATAATATAAATCATAACACCAAAGAAATTATTAAAATCCAGTGAAAAGTCAACAAGTTATAAGCATTTGAATTTCGGTGGAAGGGGTAATTAACAAGAAACAGAAAAGAGACAAAATATCCACATGTGACGTCATCGGGAATTACGACGCGTGCGAAAGAAAGAGATGAAGCGATATCCCCACATCGCGCCCACTTATGCATATTACAATATTTTAAATATGAATTACTCGCTCATTTTTTAACCAATTTTTATGCTGTTTTCGCAGAAGTGCTTCTTTTTCGTATTTAAAGCCATTACACATAGAATAATGTACAAAATCAAGCATAGGCCGGTCCCCTATTATAATAAAATAAGGACTATTTTTAATTAATTTAAAGAAGTTTAAAGTTGAAACTAAATGTGAAGGATCAATAATGGTACTAACTGACATAATTGAATGAGTTGATTATTAAAAAAAGATTTGAAAGCTCTCAATGTTTTTAGGACAACCTTCCTTCCAATACAAAAGTTACATCTAACTGCAGTCGTATAAATAAAACAATGTAGACATGCTTACCTCAACAAGGATCTCATCCTCTATCTCGACAGTGGCTTCAAACTCCTTCACTGGTGCCTTTGGCTTTTGTGCCACTGTTTCCTTGTCTTCCTCGCTAAAATCTGTAATGAAAGACAAATATTTTATTTATTAAGATATTAAAACATTAGTGTTATCTACATTTGTATATTTTCTTTATTGTTTCTCAACATGTATTTAGAAACACATTACATTCTAATAAGTAACCGCATTATGGACATGCTTGCAACATCAAAATATCCCAGATCATAAAGTACTCATCAGAAATTTATCCATCTAGGCAAATGCATACCATTTATAGGTACATCATCTTCTGCATCAAACTGTTCGAACTCTGCAAAATCATCATCTTCAAGCGTTGTGTCTTCAAATGCTCTCACCACATGCGTGCTGCACACCAACAACGCTAACGATATTAGCAACAACCGCATTATCAACTGGAATCAATAAAATTTTACTTGCACACTTTATCTTTTTACATACAGTGAATACCGAGAGCGAAGGGATCACCGAACCTGGACGCTATATCCAATAGACGTTATAAAAGATACGCTTTTTATATGCATTTATTTAAAGAGACCTTACTATTTAGTTGTTATAATCGGTGCGTTGCTATAGCCGGAATCATTATAGCTAGTTTTTACTGTATTAGAAAATTATAATGTATATGTTTAGCTTAACAGATTATTTATTACATTAAATGTTAAGATGTTAAGATAAGAAGTGAAGAGTTAATTTGTTTAAAATCTTTAAAAGTATGGGTAAACTGAAAGTTATAAATCCTACAATATACCTACTATGCAAGATTTTCAATTTTACTCAGCTTTATTTTGCTACAAAAAGACATTGTGATTAATTACAGGTAAGTATACAATAAAAACCTTTGCCTCAAATAATTGGAAATTCAAAACTAAAACTATTGAGTCTTAAAATATGCCATCAAAAATAAATTATCCTATCCTTGAGCTATTGGCATACCATGTTTATTAAAAACTAAAGTCTTGTCATTTCATGTTCTACACTCAACTGGGAATTAATGGAAGTGAATAACAATGTAGAACATATCTTAATAAGGAAGTGATTTAGCAATTTATAACACTAAATTCACTCAAATTATTAGTACTATTTAAATGTTATCTTGCTTCAAGGTCAAGAATAGGATTTGTAAGGCTTCAGAGATCATGTTACTCACACTGTAGGTACACTTTTTTATCTTTTGGCAATGAGACAATTGTGTCATTTGCAATTGAAATGAAGGTGAAAAAAAGTTACTATCTCTGACAGTTTTGACTTATTTTTGCATAATTATGCAAGCAAAACCCATACAGTCCTAAATGGACTTAAATTTATATGATTAAATATTATATTTCAGCATTTATTACATAAAATTGTCTCCATGTGACATTGCATTTTTATATGTTCCTCTATGTGCCAATTGCACGATTAATTTTATAAGTATATAAATATACAATTACCTGTAAATAATCCTTTTATGTTAATAATAAATATAATTCCTCATTAATTTAAAAATTCTATTATTTTTCTTAAATTACTTCACCACCACTTTGTACATTTACCTCATAAAAATTTACTAAGTTTTCAGGCTAAATAAGATTACTGTATACGATATGACGATTGGTTCAAAAAATATTAAAATAACCTTATAGTAATTTGGACCAATCAGAGCAGCAAATATAATCTGACAACAAATAAATATTTGGGGCTGAAAGTGAAAACCTGCTTACTAAATGTCACGTCATATGACATAGAAGATCAGTGTTGCCATTGTGGAAAAGATTTTATCGTCGATTTTCATATATACACAGAATCTTATATAGATATAAAATGTAAATTCAATAGTTATTCAAACTCATACAAGATGCCGTCATCGACCCTAATTACGAGGCCAACTACTGCTTAAATCCGTTTATGAAGCCTGACATTATCTCAACCAATACAATGCGTCAAGGAATTATGTATTATTTTTTTTATCATTATGTTTGGATCATAGACACGGAATATCTCTTATCTTAATCAATTAAATTCAAAATAGTATGATCTTCAAATAAAGAAAGTGAGTTTAAGCATACCAACACAAAGATTTATTTGTGATCCCGATGGGAACTAAAATAATGTATTTGAATGATGGCGTCGACTTAGACGCTTGCCAAGCCTTTGGCCCAAAGGAACCCGGAAGACAGTTAGATATTATTTTTGTTTTTTTTTTTTTCTTTTTATTGCTTTGAATGACGAAACGAGCTTGCCGTTCGCCTGATGGTAAGCGATACGACCAACCCAGAAACAGAAACACCATCCAACATCTTGAATTACAAAGTATTGTTTGGTATTCCATTGCGCTTGCCTGAGACATAAGATGTTAAGTCTTATTATATCCAGTAGTTACACTGGCTACAATGTCCTTCAAACTGTAACACAACAGTGACTACACATTGATGCTTGGCGGCAGGCATAGACATTGCTGTGATACCTACCCAGGTGGACTGTCACATATGTATATACACCTGCCACCAGTGAATTGGTGTCCTTAATCTAGATGCCAGGTGGTGACATTTCGTTGGTAGGTATGCCGCTCTATGTAGTCTCCTAGTCCAATAATACCCAGACTGTAAAACAAATGTTTGGGACGGCAATAGATCATAACCCATTGTGTAAGTACCCTAAGTAATGTGAATAATGTATGATTTTTTATCAGTGTTGCAATGATCGTTTCAGATGCCACCTCAAGAAAAGTTTAAAAAAAATGTGGGATTCTGTTCACGATGTTAAAACGGTATTATATTAAATAAAAAGAAGAGGGTACAAGTAACATCCGACTGGTACCTAATTGTAGAGTGAACAGTATTTAGAAAAGAACAAGAAAATATTAGCGACTTAAAATTCTAAATAAAATGGCGGTTAAAATATTAAATAGTACCTACTTATGTCGAAGCATCGCTAGCTTAGATATAATTATCTATCTTGAATAAATTATGTTCTCATTAACCTAAAACAGTGGTATCAAATGTAGAAAAAGTGTTATTAGTATCGAAACTAATTTAAATTACTCTTGGTAAAAACCACGAACTCAAAGCACGACTTTAGAAAACCCGTAATGTCATTTCATATTACCTATTCTAATAAACGTGCAACAATAAATATAATCGATAGGTTTCTAATATCGTGATCAGTATATAGAAACATACATGACATGTGAAGGAAAACCTGGGGCCTTATTCTCTATCCCGCACGTTATTTTAACAGTGCGTAACAAGCACGTAACACAACGCATCATGTTTAGGACTATAGAAATTTGGCCTACAGAATACCATTCCACGCACATTTCTCGAAGATAACATGACACGGCCGTGTTACGCGTTTACACTGTCATACAGAATAAGGGCCCTGTAGATATTGTGTCGGTACAATGTTTTTTAAAATATGTTAATTTGGAGAACAAAACTCAGGACCTTGCATTTCATAGCAGATTCGCCGTTTGATGGTCCGCGATTGTTCTCCTTTAGGTATGTTACACCTATAGAAATATTATAAATATAATGTCATAAATAATAAAATAATAAAATCAACACTGTATTATATACTTAGCACGGGCTTCGTCTACTATTGAGAGTGTTTAGGTCATTGGCCACCACGCTGGCCAAGTGCGGGTTGGCAAGCTACACTCTTACTCGATTTTTTTTTTTATAGAATTTTGAGGTTTCCTCACAATGTTTTCGTTCATCGTTAAAGCGAATGATAATTGAAAAACAATACATATGTACTTCAAGAAAATCAGAGGTGTGTGCTTTAGGTTTTAACCTGCGGATATTGTCTCAGCAGTCCGTTCCATTCCCAACTAGGCTATCGTGCATAACGTCTTAATGTTAGCTAATTATTATAATTACCATGACTAACTACCGAGGTGTCTATTACTTAGTCATTTATCGGCAATATTTCAAATTGTAGTAGTTAATATTTATAAATTTTATACGCAGTTATTTAGCAATTAAAACATTTAGCTGAGCCGAGCTGTTATTTATTTATATTCGTCAATACAAGATCGACCTGTTCTTAAGCTAAAACAAGAATCGGCAGTTATATAGTGCAGTTTAGCTAGTTTTATAATATTATTACCTCAATTCCCACGGGAACTTGGATTTGTGTTACTTTTGTTTTGATTTAAGTTCCTGTCACGATTTATAGATGGCGTTAATGCAAGTTCATTTTTAAAATAAAAGCACCTGTTCACATTTAGTTATTTTGATATCCTGATCCACCCTGAAATAGTACAAGGTTGAGTTTCCTTTCACATCCTGCATCTTGTAGTCATTGTTTATTTATTTGTTTCATTTTTTTATCAATTTGACGTAAACGTAGATACATGCTTCAATTTCTATACAATGACGTCACTATTCAATATCCGTCATATTATTTATTCGTGGAAGTAACTTTTGCAGGTCTAAATCCGGGTTCTCGTTGTAAATATCTTTTGATATTACGAGCACACGTCTATTTACATGACTCATTGAAATTCTTTTACGATATATAGGTGACTAGATGCGATACATTTACTTATTTAATTTTGTTACAGTTCTTTAGATAAACCTCATAGAATACTCAAGATATGAAATAGGCGGGGCGTTATCTGATAAAAAGATAAAGAGTACAAAACTATAAAAATACAATGACGTTTTGTATGAACTGACATTTAAGTCTTCGATCAACAATACTTGATCGAAGATTTAAGTCCTTTTGTAAGGTTATTTTATTTCCACTGATGACGGTATTCATGGTACCTACTTCCCTAACGGTGACATCTATAAGTAATAAAATAAACAATAAGATTAATCATAAGTCTCTAAGAATCAAACGAATTTTATCCATCTCTGTAAAGCCATTGTTTTTATAACCCTTGTAATATAAAATCATTTTAGAAACCATAGGTAAGTAATTGTTGTACATTATGGCAATTTCAAGTTGGAATCATTCAATCATTCTCCGTTTTAAAGCCGGCTCTTAATATCAGTAGTCAGTCCTCTTTGATATTAACCAGAAAATGATAGCTTTTGTTGAAAGATCGTTCAGTCTCCCATGCGCCAACATTGTTTTTAGATTAAACTGCACGGATGTAATTGATTATTAACACGAAACTACAATGTTAATACTTGAAATACTTACTTGATCGAATCATCAATCGGCAAGATTATATTTTTAGGTAGGTTTTAAGGGGAAAAGTATTAAAAACTTCGGCCACAACTCCAACAAAAAACCTAACATTATTATTTGTTACACGTCTATGATGGTAGGTATTTGAAGCCGCAGTCACAGATTTTACAACCGAATTAATAACCGTCGCGGCATCTAAGGTACTCTAATACAGATATCGGAAAATTGTTTACTTACAAGAGCTGTTAATATAATTAAAATGCATTGATCTCAACAACATAATCATTGTGTATTATAACAATAATAAATCAAAGTTTATGTAGGTGTCATATACAAATCGATCTACGTGACATCTGTATATTATTTAGATATTGTTTATATAAATATAATATTTTTTAATAATCAATATGATTATAGCTGCTATGCATGGTGATTAACTTAATTGTTGAATATATCCTTATCAATAAATAATCCTGAGTGCGGTATAAACAAATAAAATGTAAGAATTTATTGTGTCTAACTGTTAGTTCTTTGGTTCCGTTATACATCAATATATAGTTTATTAACAATTTAGCGACCGTTAACCTCGTCTTCAGTTTATTCATACCGAATTAGTGCCAAAATAGAAAAACTAGTTCTTAATTGCATGTCTCTTAAATCATACTTATATATATTATTTATATTAGCCCCGTATTATATGCTGTCCCACTATTAGACACTAGCCTCCTCTACTACTGAGAGGGTTTAGACCTTCACATACTCTTAAAATTCCTGTAGAACACTTCTCAGGTATGCAGATTTCCTCGCGATATTTTCCTTCGCCGTTAAAGAAAGCGACAATTCATGAAGAATACACACATAATGTTAGAAAAGTTAGAGGTGTGCCCATTTGAGTTTTGAACCTGCGGACATTCGTGTCGGCAGTCCGATTCACACCCAACTAGGCTATCGCCCCTTATTCTTAAATCATATAAAACGGTTTAATTTATTTAATAAAAAACAGTTCGTATCTTTTATCTGCAATTACGTTTTAAAACTAAAACAAAAACATGTAGTAGAGCAGTAACGCATACATAGCAATAAGAAGGTTTTTATCAGGTATGACCTAAATATAGATTGGAGCCAGTTTTCAAGGCATGAATAGGCCGGGTCGTTTAAAGTAATAGGTGGGTCCTGTTGACTTTCAGAAAACCGGGGAGTAACTAACAATAAATTTTCTGTCGCATTTCGTGTAAAAACTTAACCTTCCTAATCTATAAACCTACATATTATAAAAAAATTTAAGTGTTAAGATCACTTAACAACAAACGATTCACGCCCTTCGCCAACCTATAACTAATTTACTTTTAATCTTTATTTTATGTGCAATAAAGGTTATGATAGGTTAAATCCACCCCAAAATGTTAATAACCTTGTATAGTTCTGCGCTTGCCAGAACGGGTACAAGTTGGCGTCATAAAATTACATTCAAGAATGCTGACAATACTATGCATCCAACGCAATTTAATTTGCATCAACATATCATTGAAGTATTTATAACATAAAAATGCGCTCACGATCGCCATCTATATATAATCAGTTTTTTATCAAAACATGCAAGCTTTACCGTAGGGAAAAAACTAAGCGTAAATACCAACGCACTTCTCAATAAGATATTTCACTAATTTTATAGTTTATCAAATATTTACCACATTTAATACACAGAAAGATTCATTAAAATTCATTTAAAAATCAACACGTATAATCTTTGGATTTCAATTGTAGGGCTAAGTGTCATGCAACGAGAAAAGAGGCGCAATACGCGCATATGACGTCATCGAGAAATAAGGTGCTTGCGAAAATGAGACGAAACGATATCCCAACTACACGCTCAGTCCTGCACACTACAATAATTGAAATAGGAATGACTGCGTCATTTCTTACATAATTATAATTCAGTTTTCACACAAGGGCTTTTTTATACGATTTGCTACGAAATGAGCAAGCTACTAGTGGCAGGATATTTGCATACGCACGAATAGCTACCACATTGCACAAAGAATAAAACCAGCCATTGCGGCCCACAGAAGTGCGTCAATTGACGCTCCACTCCACAGAACTTACCAACGGGTGCAGAGAGGTCACTTTGCACACGATGTTATGGAAATCCGTAACCGAAACCGAAAGTATCTGATATCCGAAACAATAATATATCCGTAACCGTAACCGTATCCGTTATAAAAGTTTCGGATAAGTTACGGATAATATGTTCCGACAGGTTTTTGTTTCACCGCTCACGCGCCACGTGAATCTTGTATGTTTGTTTGTTATTTGTAATCATAACATAACCTAATTCATAAATAGTATTTGTTTCATTTAGGAGTAAGTAGGTACTTAATTTAATAAAGTGAAGGAAAAGTGTTGTGTTACGTACTAAATTGATTTATAAAGACAAAATTTGTCCATCAAGTTAAAGGTTATTTTGCAAAATGTAAACAGTGTGATAAAAACTTTTCACGGAAAGGAGGTGGCACTACTTCACTGAAACTTCATCACAGTGGTTTTCCGAACACCCATGTCCCCCAATTAGTTCATCGATAATTAATAATCGACGATGACGACGAACGATAGTTAGTAATCGTCGCCCTACTGTATTACATAATATTTTTATTTTACTTTAATCTAATATCCGTAACCGAAACTATCCGAAATTAACGGATAATCCGAAATAATTACATATCCGTAACCGTATCCGAAACTGATATAATTTTATTCCTATATCTATATCCGTATCTATATCCGAAATTGCATATCCATAATATCCCTGCCTGATAGTAAGCGATTCGACTACCCTTTAATAGCACCAACACAATCCATAGTTTGAACTAGGCACTGCAGAGCATTGCACAGCACTCGTCACTCTGAAATACTAAATGTTAATCATAATGTCCAGTAACTACACTAGCTGCAATGTCCTTCAAACCGGAAAACAACAATGCTGGCAAAATGCAGCTCGGTGGCAGAAATAGATATTAATTAGAATAAAATATGATTATGCGTAACATTGTACCTGTGTAAATTTAATAAAAATTATATTTAAGTTAATAAAATATTCGCGTATGAATAGTAAATAAGTAGCAAAAAAAGTATTATTTCGTTCATAGAGCCATTGTATTCACAATAGGCAGAATAGACAATTTGTCTATACTGCGTTACCTCATAACAAAGAGAAAGTATGAACATAAATGCATTTTTATGCATATATTCAGAAGATAATGCTTTAAAAAACAATCTGTATGGTCAGTTAACAACAATTACCCACTAGGAAAACTCATAATGTTAGGCAGATTGGTAACGTACCCAGCATGGCTCTACAAAGCAAGATTTATAAAATAATAAATATTTCCGACGTTCATTCAGAAAATTCTGATGGGGACTAAGATATAATTATTACCTATATCTTGATAATTACACTTGATAATACTTGCTATAGAAGGCAATGGCGAAGGATAAATTTTCCCAAAAGGGAACCCGATGCAATATAATATAAATACGATATATATAAACGCAGTCAGAAAACCGTTCTAAGTATAATTAGATTGAAATTACTAGCATAATGTACTTTTCATTTTTTTCATAAGGAATTTTAGAAAAAAAAATTGCCTATATAAACCTTTTAACAAGTTGATTTTCGTCCCCAATACATATTTTAGGTATTTATAAAAGATAATATAATGCGCTCAAATTAGCCGGACCTAAATCAGGTTTTATAACCGGTATGTATTTTATTGTACAGAAAATAAGAATAATATAAACATCCATAGCATTAAAACCCCAAATATGATCGTGTGTTAAAAACAAAATGTTTTTAAAATGTTGTAATGTTCATTCAGGTAAACATTGGTGATACGAATTTGGGATGTTGTGTACCGCGAGTTACTTTAAATATGCTAACAATGGTCCAATGGTTTTACGTGATGGCCATAATAAGGCAAACCAAATATATCCAAAGAAGGGATTTTAAATTATTGTCACTGTAATGTTATGTTAAAGCGAATGTTAGACATTGAAAGAAAACTATTTTTCTGATTTTATCGCGGTTCTTAGAGTTCCGTACCTCAAAAGGAAAAAACGAAACCCTTATAGGATCACTTTGTTGTCCGTTCGTCCATCCGTCCGTCTGTCAAGACCCTTTCTCCGGAACGCGTGGAGGTACCCAATACCCAAGTCTACTCTCCCTTGGAGCTGTGAAAAAATCAAGCTAAGCTTCTAAGCTAACGCAATCAAAAGATACGGCCGTTTATTATATTATAATCTTCTTCCAGCGTTTCGAAAACTTTGCAGTCTTCATGGTCACGGGAGAGACTACGGTGTTGGTCGTCCGAAAAGTTAAAGCTACGATATCTACTTACATTAGTACTATTTCAACAGTTGTTACTGGTTGACTTCGACCTTTACTAGTTTTTTTTTTATACATAAGTATCTACAATAAAAGTATATAAGGAGTCAAGTCCCTCGTCATGTGATAAGCGCCAGTCGCCACACCTAAGAATTACAAAGAACATGGCATTACCAAGTATTAGTCACTCTTAGAGGTCTATAATTCCAGCTCCAATGACCTTAAGAACAGCATACAACGGTGTTCGTTATGTGGATGAATTCTCACATACAAAAAATCTGAAACATCAGAAATCTTTTTTTTTTTCAAGTATTGATCTTATCGAAGACTACGCTCTCAATTTTATGTTATTCCAAAAAGTAAAGTTACGAAGATCAATTGAAGCCGTATGCCTTAAAAACAAAGTTATTAAATATACATAAAACAAGTTTTAAATCAATATACTTTTTGCATATTATGCTACATTAAAATGCAATAAAACCTACGTACAAAGTATTTTTTAAAACGGTCAGCCCTTTCCATATTATAATTCTCTTTGGTCAGCCCTATCGAGTTTCTATAAAAATATATTTCAAAAATGTTTAACCTTTGTCTATTTAAAAAAAAAACATGTACCTATATGCCGATTATAATTGGTACACAAATTGAAACACAAATAAAACACATCCAAATTTTAGTGAATTTCACGAAACAGTGAATCAGTGATCCTCGGGGCTTCCATATAAGCGCGCTAAGGCCACGATCAATGCCAGTCGTGTGAAGTTGCGCGTGCGCATACATCGTCGCTTATTTATTTTTTATTAAGTTTTTTATAACCGCCACTATGGCATCAGCCGTGCTTAAGTTCAGTGTCGTACTGTTGGTGATCGGCGTCTGTGTAGCTGATGTTTGTTAGTATAACTTTTATTATTCCTATTTTTACTAACATAATCTAACTAATTTACAATAAACAAGGTACCTACCTACTATAATATAATATCAAAGGCTTGCTTAAGATGGTTTCAACATCTAATTTACAAATTGTGTTAATCAAATGTGGTTTTTGGAGGAAAATTTACTGCGCCCTAAGGATCCCAAAGGGCGGAAGTGATCGCCTAGGGTGACTAAGATCAATAAGCACCGAAGGTATCAGCCTTTAGCACAGCACATTCCGAGTAACATAATATATTATTACACATATAGTATGATATATACCTGGGTATCTAGTGTCTCTTCAATACATCGTTTTAAATTAAGCTTATAGGTTAGATGTGAGATTTTTATGTTATACTGGAAATAAGCCATATAGTTATAATTACATTTTATAAACAGTATATTGAAGTTATCCTTTTTTAGGCACGTTAGAAAAAAATTATGAGAGTAAACCTTACGATGCACGTGCGCTCCATCACGAAAAACCGACACCATTAAATTAGCTATGCATTAGTTCAATTATTACATTATTATTTAATATGTAATAAAAACATTAATAAATTGATAATAGATACAAATAATATTTATTAAAATCCGGAAAAAAAAATTAAATATAACTTACCAACTATGTGTTACAAATAGGTATGCAATATGTTCTTTTTCTTTTCAGTTTACCAAAGTGTTATTATAAAAGGACTAAAATGATATTTTCCATCGTCGCGTCATTACAAAATAATAGTAGGTTCCTATTCGTGAAACAGAGAGACAAACAAAAAAATTGCCTATTTGATTTCATCCTCTAATAACATATTGACTGCGCATTAATTGTTCAACAATTTTAATGTATCCGAAAACCTTCTACAATTCCGCCTAATTATTAATGAGTGAGCATTTGGGTGCGATCAATGAAATAAATAATGACAATTAACTAATAGTGCAAAAATGTACACACTTAAAGTACTTACATACATAAAAATAACACATCCGTGAGCCAACATAGGTCAATGGTTCAACATCTATTAATTAAACTGTTAGTGCAACATTATAAACAATATTTAACACTTTCGTGCTATATATCATATATTTATTTTCTTTTACGCTCGTTCTATGGCAAGTTGACAGAGTTAGTGCGGAATCTGACGTCCAACTTTAAAATCTTTATGAATTGTCCCCGTTCTGTGAAAGAATAGCGATAGTTATAAATCACCGCTGTTTTTATTATTATATTTTTTATTTACTTATAAGAGTAACTTATTTCATGCGAAGTGACATAACTACAAATACGGAGTAGCATCACTACTCCTTATTTGTCAGTCGCCTCATTAGTTGGGAACCGACAAAGTTTTAATGCCTAGACCAGGCAATAAAAAAGTGTTTTAGCAGCCGAAAAAACCCAGTCAAATTATCCGATATAACCTCTATCAATTAAGTGTGTTCTAGTTGCGCCTCCAACAAAGCTAACACGGTTATTTTATGGGAATGAATTTATTTTATTTGTAATATATCATTCAGAATTTTTTATACAAAGTACTGCAGCACGTTGCCTCATCCCGAGACATCAGATACCGCCATTTTCAATAAACGATCTACTTAATTGTTTTTTTAAACATAGCGAAAATGGACCAGTCAGTACAAAGTATTTTCCACATTAGATATTACTTTTTAATTAGTTAAATAATTATCAGCATCGGATCGAATATTAGGATTGGGATCATTTATTCAAAGCGACCGATAGAGAAACAGCAGAAGTCTCAGCACATAGTAACATTCGATCCATTTTCCTCATAAGAGGTTTCGTTACGAATGACCTACTCTTACGTGTGTAAATAAAAGATAATCGTAGCCTGGTTTACGTCATAGGTCATGGGCTGTTATCTATCATTATTAACCTTTGTTTACCATAAGTTCCTCGACGTGTCATAACAAAAGCTTAAGTTGATTTATTTTTGACCTTCTAGATAGATAGAGACTCGAAAGAATATGTATGTAATACTTAAGTATTTACGTTTTACCAGTGTATTTTGAGAAATATAAATAAATGTGACATTTGCATTTTTTAATTTGTTCATAATGAATGATTTCAAATATCGACCTCAACTGTTATATACGGGTCGATTACGAAAATTTAATAATTAGAATAAAGTTTGTTTGACATGCTAAGAGACAAATTAACTTGATTGATTTATTATCTGTAATCATTAAAATCAAGTAAATAGCATAAACCAATGAACCTTATTTCCTGGAATGACTTGAGTGCAAAATTATAGAGCAATATTTTTATATAAATGCTTATAAATGCATGCGACTTCCATTATAGTTGTGTTGCAAAATGAAAATATAATTGTAAATTAATTGGCATTGTTAATGATACAACCAATTATTGTAAACAGGAATAGTTGCATCTATTAATTAACATTTAATTGATTATTGTGAGGAAAATGTCTTGTTTTTTTGTTCCTATTTGATAATCGACTTTGTTATAATATCTACCTATTATATGAGGTGTCTGATTCTTAATAGGGACTTTTTTGCTTCTATTAATTCTAACTGTGTTACTACATTATTATCCGTAATAACTTAATCGATAAAAGATATCTTGGACTAATAGGGTTTTTAAAAACTAACGCATGAAAATTAATTTAAAGATTTCTCAATACCATGACGTTTAGCTTGTATACGCCTCAAGGCATAGGCCCTTTAAGACTTTTATCTTTCTATATCCAAATAAAACATAAAGCAGATCGTAAAATAAATGACTAAAGTAAATTAAACTCTGCCTATTTTGAGAAGATGTCACCAAATTTAATTGTTATCAAGAATAGACAACGTGACAGTTATGAAAGAAAACATAAAATAACTATGGGTCTATCTCAGTTACACTATCAATTATTAATAATATGTAATTATAATTCTACGTAGTTAGAAAATCGCTCACACTCGGGCCTTGTAGCCTGAGGCACAACTGGTGCCCCAATTTTTTAACATGTGTACTCCGTCCAATGTTGTGATAGAGCGCGAGCCTATTCCCTTACACAGCACAAATTCCATACTCCAGACTGATCCAAACTTGAAAATCCCAATATTACTTTTCCCTACCCAGGAATCGAACCCGAGATCTAACTGCAGTCGTACCGTAGAACAACTACCCCACCCAAGAGAATTAAAAAATCAATGCTAATAAATAATCAAAGACATGACATTCACTACAGCATTTCTTTAGTAATATTCTTTACCTAGAATTCTAAGTAGCAGACTACACGATGTATGTATAGGTAATTTTCTGAATAATTCTAAGTAAAGACAAGTCTTGTTGCTCATGATGTATGTCAAGTGAATAATTGATGGCGTTATTGTTTATCCGGTTAAGTACCCTTGAAATGTTGGCATCGCTGCTTGCTAATATTATGTCATAACTAATACGCGTACCTAGCCTACAAACTCACACATACTTCTGTAATGTTTTTTTTTAAGCAAGCGGCTAACAAAAGTCCAAATAGGTCATACAATTATAACCTCTACATCGAAAAGCATTAGGATACGTTGACGTGTTCGAGAAGAAATGGGGAAGATATCTAGATGAGCCAGTAGAAATTTCTTATAGCATCAAACGCTTTCCGCGCGATTCATAGGCAGCCCCAAGATAAAAGATCCGTATTTGTTATGATATTTTTAAAACTCAGATATGTGATATCTCTATATTATTTTGGTCGAATCTCATGTAGGCTAATACAGAACGAATATTTGTATTTATTTCGCTGTTCAAAACTATAGATACTTATTTTTTTTAAACTTGCACGACTTAGTGACCGCACTTCACCTGATGGTAAGTGAATCCAATAGAATGTCGACTACAATGATTACCCCCGGCAGTCACAATTATGCCGGCCGGTTGTAACCGGACTTAACATGACTGAAATTAAAATTTAATTAAAGCAACAGTCTCGGGTACTCTGCTGCAATTTCAGTGCTGTTATAAAAACCTGCAAAGCAAACAAAACAATACATAGTTATTCTAAAAACGTTGTATGACTGATGCACAAGGAATGAACACGGCATATGACAAAGAACTTATGATTAGTCGCGAAGCTCGACACGAAGTTACACACGCCTTGTCTATTTAACATTTTCGTAATCCGGTTGGAGACAGGCGTGGAACCGGTCGCGTGATACATATACGGTTACTTGTTCGACATGCCAGGATCCCCCTATGGGTGCTAGGGTTTGTAGAATTAGCCATTTAAATTATTACACATCGGCATTCAGTTGGCTTGTTTTATGAAAATTGTTTACAATGTGTAACAACTTTAAAAGTAGGGAACGTTCTGCAGAAATGTGATCTTTTGACACGTTTTAAAGTTGACTTACTTCGTTGAGGAGTTATTATCTGCCTGCTGAATCTTTAACAAATTTACCACAGTCAATTTCACAACATATTTTTAGACGTGAATACACCCAATTTCTTTTCCAGTCTCCATCCGTCTCATCATCTTACACCCTTCGCAAAGGAATTGCGAAGGGTGTAAGATTTGTCCTGTTCCCTCGGAGATCGGCAATGATCTTGTAATTCTTCCAACAGTGAGATTTGAACGCCTAACCCTCCCTCTAGCTACGCCCATGATTAGAACCGAGCACATCGAAGCTTAGCAGAATGACGGCATACTTCCTACATCATCTATATAGGTCATGATCAATATTACCTATGTACTTGCCGTTTCCGCATGTGCAAAGCTTTATTATTTCTCTATGCAATTCAAATGTATGCAGATTTCTTTATTACATTACATGTATCTAATTCAAGGTAGAATTTAAAGTAGTCTCATTTCTTATATTCTTGGAAGTTCATTAACTGTTAACTTGGCATACGTTGCATACTTAGGAATATTAAAATATTTTGAATAAGTGATTTGGAAGCAAATGTTTGCAACTACTATATTATTTCTTAGCTTTTGTTATAATAAAAAAAAAACGACGAAATATATGGTAGGCTATGAATAAATGAATTTCGGCTACGGCGGCCAATCTGAATATTATAATGCAAAAGTGTGTGCGCAATACACAGGTGCACTCTATGCTCCTTCCCTCTCGTAGTCCAAAATAATAGTTATGGACTTAATAACATATAACGTGCTCTACCTAATAAATACATCAATAAAACTCTCGAAACAGTATAAATAAGCAAAGCAGTTCAATTTGTTTCTAAGGAAGTAAAATTTGTTTCCTTAAAAAAAACACTAGCTAATTAAAGTAGTACCATTAAACACGGACAGTTCAAAAAGTGCCAAAAATTAACGAAAACCGCTTAATTTCCTATCATAATAATCTAATAACTTGCAGGTAAATATTTTTTAGTTACGGTAAATTAAATGAGCTAAAAGAAAGAGATGAAAACGTCAAGGAGACTTTTCGCGCCAAAACACAACATGAATCATAACGTCACCTTGTGACGTCACAAATCATAATCATACCTAATTGGTCCAAACAAAGTAATATGCATGTAATGCCGGAATATAACATCTTAATATAAGTAGAGGAAGTTGTTATAATTGAAAAAAACTGAACAAGTGTATTCGCGGTAAAACCACCCGGACGCGTATATTTTTTTACATAATAACTTCTTGGAAACGTAACGAGTTGTTACTTTACGGCAAAATTAACATTATTATAGATAAAACTTTATCGTCGATTGTCATTTCTATTATACGCAATTACTTCCCGGATTCACTTATATTTTTAGGTCATGTAAAACAAGTACATCATATTTACTTTGATGTTAAAAATTGCACTTAAGTTTTATATTGGTGATTCGGGCATGAATCGAAACCCTGACCTTTCTTAGCACTTCTCAGCTGCACCGCGGAAGTCGGCAAATACTACCTACAAAACTACTACCAATAAATATTATACGCGCTAAAACAATTATTATAAATGGACCTGCTTTGCCCTTTATTCAGCATTTATTTGCTCACAATACGTTTCAATTCGTTTCCAAAGACTTTTCGCTACGCACGTTAGAGATTCCATAGGCCTCTTTCCACATTGTTACCTCGCGACCTGCCCTTCTATGAAAGGCTAAAAGAATGTTTAGGTAAACGGCGGCTTCCCTACACTTTTGGGACAGTCATAATCCATAGGACCACGGACGATTTGGTCCTCTGAACATCAAGTAGACCATTCTAAAATAATAAAAAAAATCCTCTACTGTCCATTATTGGTTATTGTAATAAATACGAATAGAGTGCTACAGCATACATTTTGTACTTGAATTTACACAATGGTAAATTGGTTTCTTTGTTCTGACTATGCAGGTACTGGATAACCCGTACTTAATATTGATGGGAATCTACATACTTAGGTCAAAAACCAGCGTGATTCATGATGGCGCTACTTATAACGAGTTAGATTAGTATCATAGCATGCATTGTCTATAAAATTTAATATTATTATCGGATTTTTTGCATGAATACGTGAGGTATCACGTAAAAAATCGTCATTATATTATAAGTATTTATCAAGTCTTAGTGGTCTAATATGATTAGGCGGGATCCCGCAACCATTGTATGAAATGAGACATCGTGTAGCAAATCGCTATCATAAGGATTTATGAAGTCTAAATGGTCTAATATAATTTTGGGGGAACCCAAATATTTATCCTCTAGCCGCCTAGCATTTACTTATTTGGACTCCTTGCAGAATCCACTCATTCAGTCGTATCTCATTTTCTCTATTACCGAGAAGAAGGATTCACGCGACTACTGTAATAAAAGATTTCTATTTTCTCTCAAATTAAATGAATCATTATAACACTTAATTAACAAAAAGTAATAAATCAAAGGTTGTGCAACACCCTCAAAGGTCAACTTCTTATTCATAAAAAGGATGATACATTCGACGTAAGGAAATTCCGCATTGACCCTGAGGTCCGGTACCATTACCACAAGGTCAATGCATTGGGTCATTGGCGTGACCTCCTCCAGGATTCGAACCGGACTGCGGTCATATTTACATAAATGTTTCGACATGTTTGTTGCGTGAACACACTGACTTTTAGTACCTTTATTTTATTTTATTGGAAACCTCTGCGACTGCAATATAAAAACATTTTTTATTCATTTCCTACAATCAGGAATGTTTATTGTCTTGTTCGGTTGGCATACAGAACCGACTAGTAAATACTAAATAGTGGCATACGCATGCGGTTTACTATATTATATTCTCTTTTAATAGTAAGCGTGAAATATTCAAGGGGACTTGTATAAAACTAGCCCATCTAAAAACTTTGGGCAAGTTAATATGTGTTCAAGACATTGGTGAAGCGTGAAGTTTTTCCATATGTAACCCGACATAACATATAGGTACTGATATGCATAAATTCAAGTCGTTCTAATGATAATTTGATTTTACATAAATTACGAACAGAAAGCCGATTTCCTGGGGTTTTATGGACCCTTCGCCACTGGTTCAATAAAATCAAACCTGAATCTTTTCAACAGCTAATACAAGCTATTATTAAACTATATCTTTCCTTTCACAGCCCACCTGTACCAGAATACGCCGGTGACAGAGGTGTGCCTCGGCTGCATCTGCCAGGCCGTCTCTGGGTGCAAGCAGGGCATCCAGTGCGATGGAGACCACTGCGGCCTGTTCCACATCACCTGGGCCTACTGGGCTGATGCTGGCAAACCAACTATTAACAACCAGAGCCCTGATGCTCCTGACGGTAAGATATTTTGAAAGAGTTACTGACGGTAATTGTTATAAGACTATAGGTTGTGTGTGCCTTTTGTTAAAGATAGGAATTGGGAAAAAAAAGGTGCAATTGAAAATGAAAGAAATTAAAATATATTGTTAACTACAGCAGATTAGGAATGACGAAAAGTAACCAAATTTAATGAAAATTAAATTAAAGCATGTCTATGTAATTTTATCTCAAGTTTTTGCTTCGAAATCAAGGACTATTAAGTTAATTAAACTCATGTAGATAAATAATGATTACGTACCTATTTACCAAAAATTACCTTGATGTTTCTAATCACTTTTATTACGTATTTTGTTCCCAATTTCTTGAAAAACAATTTTAGTTATCTGCGTATAATTTTATTTAAACATTCCATATTCATTCATACATAACTAATTATTTATGAGTCAAATCGAGTTATTTGGCAATTTCACATTTCATTAGGTACGTCATCTTGTTAAATCCCACTCACCTTGAAAACTACAGAAATATTTGGAATAATTTGCATTTAAATTAATCCTTCTTTAACGCACAAAACGTACATATAACACACGCTTATCTTAATTACAAATATTTTTATAAAATATTGGATTACATCGTACATTTTTTCATTCGTCCCTAAAAGTCAAGATTGGTTGTTTATTTTTTTATTTCTTTTAATACAAATTACTATGCTACACGCAAACGATCGCAACAAAGTGCCTCATATAGTATTATAACATCAACATCATTCATCATTCAGGTCCTATGTCCCCTAGATGAGACTAAGGGCATCAACAGTGACTCTACATTCTGCACGTTCTTGAATTGCCTTTGCTTTCGCTCCGAGTCACAGTACCTACATATGATTTAATTGATATGTTTCTGTTTCCAGCGTACCCCAACTGCACCAACGATCCCCGTTGCGCCGCTCTCGCTGTTCAAAACTACATGAAGAAATTCGGTCAGGTAAATAAACAACTTAAATCAATAATGTTTATATTTCCTTTAATAAAGAATGGAGTTTGATAACCATATCTGAAAAATATCATATGTGAAAAAGTTCACTATAGGAATTTTGAGGGTGTGTGCAGTCTACCAAGCCGCACTAGATCAACGTGGTGGAATAAGGCCTAATCCCTCTACTAGTCGAGGAGGCCAGTGCCCAGCAGTGGGGCAGTATATATACAGGGCTGATCTTATTATTATTTTATATGATTATATCTAAAAAAAAACAAACGTTTACAATGTAAAGTTAATATGAATTTACTTAAATTACAACTTCAATGATGGTAGAGTCAACTTTATTCCTTAATTGACCACGAAAATCTATTTACGCCAATAGTTATGGTACTTACATATATTATATTATGATCTAAATTTAAAAAATAAATCAATTATGTTACGTACATCGATGTTATGTAAGTGTAACATTTATTGGAATTTCATCTATTTTAAATTGTCTAATTAAGATATGCATCTGTTCGTACCTGTGGCATGTTTTACGACTGTATAAAAAAAATTTACTAATAACACACGAAAAACAAAGGAATGAATTGGCTTTCGTATCTTTTTTAACGAAATCAAGATAATCTCATTAAAACTTGTAACAACTGGACTAGTTCTTGTCGAACCCTGAATTTGTAATATCTAAATTATAAACATTCAAATACCATTTTTTGCATGACTATGTTTTTTTGTATATCCTATAACAAATCCGTGGGTGTGAATGTATTATCGTAGATATATGTAAATTTGACACGACTTTGCTTTGTCAATTTGCATATCGAGTCGCATAGTGACATCACCGAAATAAATATCAGGAACCTCGGTCACAAAAACAATAACACGCAAGCCTTGTGCACAAAGCACTGAGGTTAATAATCTGCATTGGATATAACTTGTATCGAAACTAGTTTCTTATTTTAATCTCCAAAGCTGCTGCAATTAACGTTTTCTGTCTTCGGCCGACATCTGCAATTTATTAAGATTATAAAATTCCCATCATAGTTAAAATGCAAATTTGAATGAATAGCCACCTTATGTTAGTATATTGGTGAGAAGATCGAACAATAGAATGTTATAAAACACAGTTTTATAGCGATTAATGTTTGGAATATTTTTATTTAGAATCGAAGTAATAAAAAGTTGTACACCATTATGAAACTTGTTTGCAAAATTAGTGATAATACATGTCGGCTTAGTAACAAGTATAGAAACCAACTGTATGTTTGATTTTTTTATTACAAATACGGCAAAATTACTCTTATCTTTTCTAACCAATCCATACGAAGACATGACTCTGGTTATTCGCCGTAAAAACGAATTCTTGAAACTCCTACACTACACAAGCCTGCAGTTCCGCGCCGCTGAGGACTTCGTTCCGTTCTCCGTCCTCCCGACCCTGCTAACGAAGGATAGTAGTTACACTCATCCCATAATCGCTTATGCCTTCATCCTCTCCTAGTTGTTGTCCTGAGCAGAGGTTCCTAACCCGTTAGTAGGTTGCCCTCAGCATTGTTACTTAATGTGAAAGGGTTGCGATCACCTAAATCGCTGACCCCAAAAGTCTGGCGCGTTTGTATAGGCCGACCCTTGTCAGGCAAAAAACGTGTGCCATATTAAAAAAACTCAATTTATGTATTAGTAAATGACATCTGTAGTAAATAGTGTAGGTAAAGATTATCGAGAAATGATTATCGCCAGTCGTCAGTAGGCTCAATTATGCCGGCCTGTAACAGGACACACAATTAATTGTCAATTTTTATTTCCAGGACTGCAATAACGATGGTCGCGTCGACTGCTACGACTACATGGCAATCCACAAGCTGGGCGGGTACGGGTGCTCCGGACAGCTCCCCTTCAACTACGTGAACGTTTTCAACCAGTGCGTGGCCACCTTCGCCGGACACCAGGGGTGAACTTCATCCTAACCGAGATCAAGAGTTGAAGGATGTGCCAAATACTTCGACACCACAAAGATACTGATTGGCTTTATCTGTTGTCAATAAATTATAAACTCTAATAATATTATACAGATGTTACAATTCGAATCTCGTCAGAATTCATCATTCTAGAAAAGTTTATTACTAATAAAAAAGAACTAAGATAATAATACTTTGCTATTAAGAAAAATATTAAAGTATTATATGGAAAAAAGTCCTTCTTCAACTAATGATCCTGGGATCGCTGCTGCGATGAATTTTTATATAACGTATATTTTTAAGCAAAATCAACTACATTGGATGTATAATTTATAATATTTTTAATAAACTAGTCTTTATAGGCTGAACCTATAAAACTGAGTATCATTTGCTAACGTTTTAATCTGCTCAGTTTATGAATATGCTTATTAGCATTTTTTATCGCATGATATAATACCTTATAGATTTTTAGAGGAGCATTAAATGTGCCTCCATATTACTGAGTTTATATTTTAATTCTAATTACGCAGGACACATTTCTATATTATTCTTTAAAACGTCTGACATTATACCAGCTTTTGCATACAAGTGCGCGCTAAATCCCCTTCCTGGAAAAAAAACAGGAATTACTTTTCTAGGATATGATTGCCTCAAGTTCGTCGCTTTCTTGGTCTTAAATGTAGTTGGCCTGTGGACAGTCGATTTCTAGACCATTCCCAGATGATCCACACCTGAGTGTAGAATGATAGCAGAGTGTTGGTAGAAGAGTGTTTTGGTTTTTTATTACAAATCACTTGTGCAGATTTTTCTACATCGAATTGCAAGTAAATGGAGCTCCACAGAGGGCTAATATCAGGCTTGCAATTGAGCGTAAAACTTAAGCAATATGACTTCTGTAATGGACGTCGGTTCCATATTTTTCTCAACATTACCAGCATTTTTGTACCCAAGAGGACCTATGCAATGGCTAAAAATCTTCGTCATGCCCGAACATCCTAATAAACATAATATGTCGAACTATTCCGCGAATGTCGATAACCCAGGGTTAATAGATAATGCTCTGTAATCACTTGCTCGTTTAGGGCGCTATATATAGCCGGTAACATAAAAAAAGTGTTATTTGTGGATCCATTGTATTACTTATTTCTTGCAAATTCAGTCGCTTCCAATTCAAACATAGTTTAAATAACGAGATCCTCTTAAGACATAAATATGGAAACTAACAAATTTCTTTTGCTTTGTATCATTATTCTGATGGCAGCACCAAAGTCTGCTAATGGTGCTTTCCCACCATTATGCGGCAGGGCTTTGATGGAGACACTGACCATGGTGTGCTCTCAGCAAGATGAAAAAGACTATGTAATAGCAAGTAAGTAAATTATTTATTCAATAATTAATTTTACGTCTTTCTAGTTTTTAAATTTGCCTTGGGGAAACGTTGTTGGTATGTGAATCACTGGTTCTAATTTTGATTCCCAGAAGTCATAAACAATATATCTTCCAACAATAGTTAATATTAATGCAAAAATATATGGCGATGAAAATCGTAACACCCGAGTGTATCGGTAGGGTATGTCATTCCATACATAACGTTAGCGTTAACAATTGAAGAACGATATCTTGGCTACACCCTCTGGTCGGGCAACATATTTTTAAGGCGAGTCACCGAGAGCGAAACGGCGGAACAAGTTTGCTAGATCAAATGTATTAGGTATTTATTGTTAAATAAGACTCTTAAACAAAATACACGATACACCTAAATATATTGTCTAAAGAGTCTGCGAAACCTGCATACCTGAGAAGTTCTCTATAGGAATTTGAAGGTGTGCGAAGTCTACCAATCCGCACTAGGCCAGCGTGGTGGACTAAGGCCTGATCCCTCTCAGTAGTAGAGGAGGCCCGAGCTCAGCAGTGGGACAGTATAAAATACAGGGCTGATATTATTAAAGAGGCTGCTAATTTTTTACATGATGGGATGTTTTTTCCTTGATCATATAAAATTCTGCAAACAGGCCGAATTAAAGTCTAAAACGAATTATTTCATATTAAAATGTCTAACTTTGCATAAAAATGTATATGGGGATATTTATGTTTAAGTACTAAAGAGAACCTACTAAATTTTGACTTAAAACTGAAGGCCTATATTTATTTAATTTATCCCAAAACTTGAAAATTGCCAAAAACAAAATGCAAGTTAGCAGAGATTGGAACATGTGCTTGATACGGCAATAGACTAGCCACCAGGTCCATCACCAGAAGAATATATATAATTTTTAAGTCCTGATGCCAGGCTACTTGCGAAATATATAAGTTTATTTATTTCCTCCTAATTTTATGTATCCTAAATATACAGATGTGGCATGATAGATTGTTCTGAAGCAGGTCGATAAAGGACCTCAATGTGTATCTTGGGTAAAAGTCAACACTATTTCTTTGTTTACAGATAATTCAGAATACTCTGACGGAATGTCATCCGGAGGAATAATACAAGAGTGTTGTGTGAATACCTGTAACAAAGAAGTATTATTATCATATTGTTAACAAATAAAATGTTATTAAACCCACTTATTAAATTTTGCTTGTGTTTTTGTCATAATATCTATCCCTAATTTTGATCATGCTAACCAATGCCACCAGTGCAAAACACTGAACTTGTTTACTTCAACCGCATAACCACAGTGATGGTAAAATGCCGGCTATCCGCATGGTATATAATGCGGATAAATATAAAATAATCGAGTTCAGTGAATCAAAATAAATCACGTTTCTAAATGACTTCCAGGTAAATCTAGCCAAAGAGACTTGTCCTAGGAAATCCCGAGATAAAAAAACATTATACAAGTACGGAAATCACGATCCATGGTCGGCCGGTGTACATCCATTAGTCACATTGACTTATTCTAACTCCCGTCCACTCATAGCTGACACAATCAACGTTAAGTATACAGCAACAACAGAGCTTCAGTTGTTGCTCATATTTTACTACATTAAACTTACCAACGACAATTACTTCTTCTTGAAAGAACAATGTAAAAATGTATTTTTCTCATCCTGTCAAAATGTTGTGTACTACTTCTTCTGGGGTTTGAATCTAGGTAACAGTTAGGGTGGGTGTACAATGTGCATGACAAAAGACTAAAAGCCCCAAAGAGACCGCAATATAACCGCCCTGCTCTCACTGGTTTTCGCCCGCGTGAACACCATTTTGTATCGCTGCTAATGCGATTAAAGCTAACCTTGCAATGTAGCCTCGATTCAGGATTTAGACAGCTGTGGCTTTATTGCCGCGGTATTCCTGCTCTTCAGTGGTTGTCGCCCAAAAAGATCCTGCGTTAGTAATAACAGAAGTGCTACTGATTAGCTTCTGTCGCGCGATCCAAATGTGATTAACATCTAAGAGTAGCGAAGCAGACGCGTGTTCAAGAGATGCTGTGCTGATTCGCTGCAACAAGCCACCATGGAGACTGCTCTAAAAATCTCTATTGCGTTATCTACTGGAATTCTCATGCTCTAAACTATTCCGCAAATGGCGATAACCTATGAGGTTAATAAATAATACTCTGGAGTCACACGCTCCTGCAATCTATGGGCACTAGGCATAAGTATATAAATAATATCCAATGTTATTTATGGATCTATACTTAACAAATTGGAATACATTCTGTTACAATACAATAGGTCAGGTACAATTCGAATGAGGCTTACTCAGAGGAGAAAGAAATAAACAATGAAACATCGCAATTAAATAATTTTCTTCTCGTGTAGATTGTTGTTCTAATGGCGGTTAGGTATAGTAGCAAGAAATTGAAGAAGCTCTTGCTTACTCTATGATCTAAATAATAATGAATCAAAAAGTATAAATTAAATTCAATTTTTAAATTGTGTCTCCATTGTTTACAAACGATTCTTTTGCCAATAGGTAAATACCTCTTATAATGAGAAGTAGGTGTTGCACGCGACTTCGTCCGCGTGAAAGCTTTTCCATAAAATCCATAAAACCCTATAGCGACACCCAACTCCACATGAGATGCAACGGAAAATAAATAAGACGAAATGAGGTTATCACATAGCACTGCAAACACATTAATTATACCTAATTGTAAAAATAAGCATTAGTTCTCAACATTTCAACAATAATATTATAGTTTAAACCATACAATAGGTTGTATTTTACGTAGTAAAAAGAAAAACTGGCTTTGTCAATACTCCTTCTTCCTTCCTTCCTTTCCTTTCCCTTCGCCTTCTTACTCGCTAAGATTCACCGCTCCAAGTCTTAACATGAGTAGCACAAAGTGAACGTTGTTAAAGTTTAGTTTAGGTAGTCCGAGCAATGTTTTTTTTATTGCTTTGAATGACGAGACGAGCTTGCCGTTCGCCTGACTGTAGGCGATACGAACGTCCATAACCAGCAGAAACACCAACGAACACCTTGAATTGTAAAGTATTGTTTGGTATGCCACTGCGCTCGCCATCCTGAGACATGAGATATTAAGTCTTATTATGTCCAGTAGTTACACTGGCTACAATGTCCTTCTAACCAGACACAACAGTGACTACGCACTGCTGCTCGACAGCAGAAACAGACATTGTGTTGATACCTACCCAGGCGGACTCTCACATATGAGAGACCTACCACTAGTAATACCAACTGATTTACAGCCGTTTTCAATAAACGGCCCCAAACTCAAACTTCAATCTGATTCCGTCAATCTGAGTCAATCAAAATTATTGTAAGCATATCAAAGAAATGTTTGTTCTGATTGGTCCATTTTTGAGGTAAAACCAAGCGATTGGAATCATTTATTGGAAACGGCAGATAGACCTAGCCGGTTTTCATCCATCTATCCAAGCCGAGTCCTCCCTAACGATATTTGTAAGACTTCTTTCGTTAGCATATATTTAGACTACACTGCACTCACGCGATTGACTTACTTTGCTATCTCAGAAACATTAAAATTGCCACCTCACTAACATTATTTACTATAGCCATAATATTTTTTAATGATGAATGTTTCCTGCGAGAAATCACGGCACGAAGCACGATCCTTTTTGGAGGCTTGCGTAAGGATATGTATCCAACTCATAGAGACTCCTTTAAGATACATTACTTCATAATGTTTTTTTCGGATTTTATAGGCTCAGTGACCATGAAGGCTGCAAAGTCTTCGAAACGTCGTTAGAAAATTATAATATAAAAAACCGCGATAAAATCCGATAGAATGCTTTATTACAAAATGTTACTCCAGTTAGGATGTGAACAACTTTCAAGTACTCTCTCTGTCGGTACTTATGGAGGAAATATAGACAAAAACAGTGTCCACAAGTTGCAATGACTATTGCAGATGGGAAGTATACTGAGTGTGTGGATGGTAGACAGCTGAACTGGTTGCTGGGCTATTGACTGAAATAATATCGTTTTTTAATACTAGTCGACCCGACGGACGATGTCCTGCCAACTATGAATTTGCAGCGCGCATTCTGTCAATCGCTGAAATAAACTTTTCTTAAATTTTCTAATTTTCCGCGCAATTTTTGGAGTTTTTTTCTTTCATAAGAACCTTCTCCTGACAATAACAAACACAACAACAAAAAATAGTGTAATCGGTCCAGCCGTTGACGCGTGATGGCGTGACCAAGGGAAATAGGGATTCATTTTTATATATATAGATTATCCATACTAAGTCACTATGCAAGTTGACGCCTCAAATAAATTATGTAATCTTAAAGAGAGTTCATAGCACAAAAAAGTTTGAGGAACTGCAAATTTATACTAAATGAAACATATGATACAACATATAATAGTGATAATATATTATACTTATCTTCAAATAAAGCTCAGTTGTACCTACAGAAGACGACCGAGAGAATATAATTGTTATAAATTCAATAAGTATAATCACTTAGTTTAGAATAATGATATTTCTGGAGCGTTGAATTTTAGTTCTTATTGCATGTGCTATAAACATTGATTAGAATATGACAAGTAAAGACTTTTTGGTGAGTAACCGCTATTGTCAATAAATGATCCCGATCGCTTTTTTCGATTATCGCGATAATGCACTAATTAGAACAAAGATTCTTTTTGACAAGCTTACAAATGAGTTATTTTGATTGGTTAATTCTCAAAGTCGGATTGAAGATTGAAATTGGGTTCGTTTACTAAAATAGCTCTATAACGAATATATATGTTTGGCGTGTTTATTAATTGTTCTTTATATACTTTAGTCATCAATAATTGAACGCAAAATAATAATATTTATTTTTCAGAATAATCCCCATCATTATAATGAAATATCTATTTTGGATGCTGTTGGCTTTGGGCGTGTTAAAAACAGAATGCTTTCCGGAGCAAAGCTTTTCATTATATTGCCTTAGAAATCTCCACCATCTCATTGATATTGCGTGCAATGTCAATTCGGAAGGTAAGGAAATTAACATTAGATCAACATTATTTACAAAATTAATCATTAAAGAACTCCTTCATCCAGTTTCGAAGTGAAACAACCCGGTTTCGACGTTAAACTTGTAAAAAAATTCAACATATTCATTTTTTTTTTATCACAAATTTTTATTTGTTAATTTGTCAACGTTACAACAAAATGACTTTGTAGGAACTAGGAATCTATAGATCTTTAAATATAAAACAATAGGTAAGTAATTAGTCAAGTTTTAAATTTAAACTATTTTTCGGATTTTATCGCGATATGTAAAATAGTTAAATTTTGATGTCTAAAATTCGCGTAAACATAAGAAATCATTGTCAAGTTTTGCAAATTAGTCACGTAGTAGTTTTTTTTTGTGTCGGACGCATGCGATCTTGAGTCTTCGAGTTTCCAATTGATTAATATAGTATTTTTATGAAGCAATTCTTCTATATTATAATATCGATTGCTTGGAAACAAGGTAGTGTAGTATCATGGCGTCGGGTTTATACTGCTTTTGCTGATGGTAGGATATATTATATATCCGCCCAGATAGCGACCACCGAACACAAGATATTAAAATCCGTCATAGTGAACCACATAATTGTGTCGCGTTCCGGGATCAGCCTGTATATATCCAGTTCCAAAACGCCGATATAATTGTGTCGACTGTCAAGGGGTAATCATCTGTCATTAGTCGACATTCTATTGGAAACTAAACCACTTACCATCAGGTGCAGCGAGGCCACTTTATCGTGCCAATATAAAAAATAAACTACGATAATTTGACTGTCTGCGCGTAGTCTAAAATATAATTTTATATCTACTTTTTAGGTGACAACTCCGCAGATATTTACAAATCCATCCGGAGCTACCCTGAAGACTGTTCGAGAGCTTACACGTTGGAACAATTAATGGAGTATTGTTAAATTAATAAAGCAATGACTTGTAAAAGAATCAAATAAACAGATATATATAAAACACTTTTATTTAATAACAGTTATTGTTTAACAACATATAGAGTTATCTCCGACTTCATTTCCACTTAAAAAATATTAAACCATTGAAACAAAACAAATAATTTACACTATAAAGGGGTCACGGTAAAACCAAACCGGCGAAATGAACTTTATATACTTATCAGTATATACATTAAAAACTGTTTTTGTATAATAGATAAACATTATTGAATGACCATGACCACGGGTATTTCCGAAAAGTATTGTAGTTTAATGCCACCGGATCCAAAAGCGTCTCTGCTTAAGAAGAAAAACAAAACAGGCTTAGTACCTAATGGATTCTATGCGACGCACCAAATTCTGAGTAGATCTGATAATTACTTTATTATGGAGGTTGTCCGAATATTTATTTATACAAACAAAACACACATCAAGCCTTTATCTCAGAAAGGGTAGGCAGCGGTGCTACTAGGGCACCCACTTTTCGCTATGTGTGTTCCGTCCCATGATGTGTAGCGGTGAGCCTATCGCCATATCGGGCATTAATTCCAGAATCGGAGCTGGTATTGAATAGGAAAATTAGTTTTAGGATACGATGAGGCTGGCTTATCATGTAGATCATAAGCCTCTAAGATTATATATAAAATATAATGAAGATTTCAAATATATTTCACTTACGTCGACTTTTTTTTTGTGTTTATTTGTTTTTAAAGACGCAAAATCTTTTACAGTACCAACAACCTGACTCAATCAAAGTGCTTGCAACTATCGCACTCAGTCAGATTACAGGGGACCCAAATATACCCTCACCATAGGTAGGTAGGATAGCCTTACCTTACCTAAATGACATCTAAGATCTCTTTCATTTTATTTATGAAATTAATGAGAGTTACTTCCCAAGTATACCCTCACCTTATTCTTTCCTTCAAGATTCTCATGACATCTAAGATCTCTCTCACATCATTTATGAAATTAACGAGAGTTACTTACCACATCCTAGTTAATCCTTTGCCCCTCTGCTATAAAAAACTAAATATAATTCCATAATCAAACCGTATACAAAAAGAGGCAAGTACTTACACGTAACGAACATAGTCTCTCATCTCAACCGCAAAATAATCAAAGTCCTAAACAAACGAACAGGATGTTGTACAAACGGACGTGATATTTTGTGATATAAATCACGAAGTAGAAGGAGCTAAATATAATTTATTCGGTATAACCTCGGCAATGATTCCATTACAAGCGAACTGTTCGGAATCGTGATAATTGTATATTAGTTCGTTAGAAAGGGCGGTCGCATCACCGACGGCTTATTAGTTTTTGCTAAGTTTTTTGCGTAACTAGTTCCTTGAACGGATGACACAATACGTATTGAATACATCTTATATTTGTAGTCTATTAGTCAGTATTAGCAAAACTAAAGGATTATTGTTATCGATGACATTCCGTGAGGTTATCGAAATGTTCCTGCGAGATTGTGAATTATAATACTTATTCCTAAGAAAACAAGTGTCATTCTGGGAGAATGTTGGTCGTTTATATATCTTTGCTCCTGTATGCTGTGTCTACAACGACAGGTATGTGTATTTTTTCATTAGTGCGGTCTTTATCGTGTTTGCGAAGATAAAAATATTTTGTAGATCTTATGATCTGCAGTAGAATATTTGGAACATAGAAAAATCTTTCCATTTTTATTGCAAGGACAACAATAAATATTTTTAGACCTTGTAGAAATTCTGTGGTTATCCAAAAATCTCTTTTCTATGGACAATAATAATATGTTTAGCTTGAATTTTATTCGTTACGTTCGGTTTTTTTTCAATTTATTTATCGTAAATCCCGCCAAAAGAAACAAAGTTTCAAGATCTAATTGCTGTATAACCCGACCAATTTCAGGTGCGCGCATTTCCAATCTAAACGAGACGTGCATCCGTTGTCTATGTCACGTGGCCGGGTGTGATTTGTCGCACAAATGCAGTGGAGGATATTGCGGACCCTTCTACATATCCAGGGTTTACTGGGTGGATGCAGGCAAACCCACATTACCTGACGATGATCCAGAAAGACAAGAAGGTAAGTGGTTTATTCTGCATAAATGTATCATCTATTGTTTTACAAAGCACTTTGCAAGCTTGCAAAGAACATGACCTTTTGTAAGGTATCGCAACAGACAGCAAAAAAAAATATTTATTTAACTCACAAAAAGTATACATAATCAATAATTAACTTTCTTAAGTTTTAACGCAATGAAATTTGCATAACATTTTGACCATGCTCGTCTAGGAAATTAAGAACGTAATTACCAAGCAACACTTAAATTTTCCCGGGTAAATCGCTAACGGTAGGCAAGACCGTCGCCAGCCGATGGCCCAGGGCGGGGCAAGTCGATATGGGAAATGAGAAAAAAGTATGAATTGTGGGTAAAATCGAGAGCACATGTTCCTCCCCCACTACCCCCTCTGCCGTTTTAACAACAACGTATAGTAGAGCGTAATTAAGCATACGGAATATTAGGAATGGAATTGGTGAATTAATTTGTGTTTTAGAACCTCTAGCTGCCCACCCCCCTGCCCGCCCTTGTCGGCGCCTTTGAGGGTAGGTACTCACTACCTAGCCGGAGGTCCCTGGCATGACATCTACGTAGATAATTATGCCATATATTCAAATTCATCAGAGAATTAATATTTTTTTATCGGATCTCGGTCTCAACAAAGTATTTTAACGGATCTGGTTTTGATCTAAGTGGCTTCACTGCATCTTGTGTTAAGTGAAATGATGCCCAAAGAAAATCTTGATTTAGTGATTGCTCAATTAATTCTTAAGTAATAAATAACGTATTACCCCCTTATTCATAAACGTTTTTTTATCTAAGGACGGAGTAGAGCTGTGATAACAAGCTTGTTTCTCAGTGCCCAACATCACTGAGAAATAGACATAGGGCCGTTGTGAGTGGTTATTATTGTTGTATTTCAATATTAGCCAATCACAACGGCCCTACGTCTACGCACTGTGAAGACTGCCATGCCGTCAGCACTGAGAAACAGACTTGTTATCACAGCCTTACTCGGTCGTTAGATAAAAAACGTCTTTGAATAAGGGGGTTAGTGTTTTCGAATAAATAATTACCTTATAATACTTAATTATTTCCAGCATTCGAAGACTGTGCCAGAGATTACAACTGTTCTATTAAGATCGTCGAGAGCTACATGACAAAATATGGAAAGGTAAACAGATAAAAAATTTATAATATTTTGGTCAAACTAAACACGAATATTTTTTAATCCTTATAAGGGTGTTTCATAAATTGATAACATAGTAGTTATCCTTTTCAACTTCGACTGTCTTAGTGGCGAAGTTGTTTTGGATAATAATTACGTCGTACACTGGAGGTTCGATCCCGATCAGCACTATGACATATACTTCTTCAAACGTGGTTTAAAAAAATGGTATGCAGCGGCTGGACTGTGCCACTGGCATTACCTATGTCTATGGGCACACGTGACCCCATACTATCATGTGGGCTGTTAACTCATCTGCCTTCAGAGGAAAAAAAAAACTATTTTTGGGTTTTACTTTTACGAAATACTAGTTAAGAGTTTGCAAATAATATACCTAAAAAATTACAGTTGACTTGCCCCTCTTACAAGAATCCTAACATAACTGGCGAGATGTATGTGTTACGCACCTGTTCATACTACTAAAACGGAACATTGAAATAAAACTAAAAACTATTTAAACGGATTTTATCGCGGTTTTTTATATTATTATTTTCTCCCGACGTTTCGAAGACTTTGCAGCCTTCATGGTCACGGGGGGGACTGAGGTGTTGTTCATCCGTAAAGTCAAAGTTACAATATCTAACTACATGTATCAAATATACAACTGTTTAAAATTTTTATCTGTTGACGGTCCGATCTACGCAGAATGAGCTCACAGTGTCTTGAGGTCTGGCAGCCGGTCTTTTGGGATCCGATTTAATTAAATGTAGAACAGGATCCCAGGCTTGTGCAAGCTTCCAACCATCTTCCCTATTGAAATTTGGGTGTTTTTTAATTTCAATAGCCTCGCGAATCATCCTAGGAAGGAATCGGTGTTCTTTGGCAAGGATTTGTGGCTTGTCTAATCGCAAATAATGATTGGAGCCTCCTTCAGAATGTTCAGCGTCTGCAGACTTCGTAGAGCGTCGGTGTTTCACGTCAACTGTATGTTCTTTTACGCGGGTCCCTATATTTCTTTTTGTTTGTCCTATATAAGAGAGGCCACAGTTGCAGTCTATCTTGTATACACCCGGTTCTTGCAGAGGTATATGGCACTTGACAGGTGGTAAAAATGACTAATCTTCTTAGGCGGCTTGAAATAGGTTTTATTGAAGCACGCTTCAGGATGTAGCCAATCTTGTCGGTGACTCCTCTCACATATGGTAGTACAACCGGAACACGTTCAACTGTGGCTGGTTTCACTCGGTCTCTGTGACGGCGGCGTGGAATTTGGAGCTTGTTGTCTCGCAGTACTTGCTTGACATGTTGTAGCTCAGCGGCCAGGTGTTTCTCATCACAGATTCCTCGTGCTCTCTGAAACAATGATTTGCCCACGGTAGCTAACTGTTTTGGATGGTGGTGAGATTCACCGTTCAGATATTTATCAGTATGGGTCTGTTTCCGATACACAGTATGACTTAAGGTCTGATCAGGATTACGAATGACTAAAACATCCAAGAAAGCAAGAGATTTGTTGTGTTCTAACTCCATAGTGAATTGGATTTTATTATTGATGGAGTTAAGGTGATTTATAAATGCAGATACTTTGTCCGATGGTAAAATTGTGAAAGTATCATCTACGTACCGTTTGTAAAACCTTGGAGAGACCGGTGATGTTGTCAGGGCTGTCTCCTCGAAGTCCTCCATGAATATATCGGCGACTACCGGAGATACAGGGGGAGCCCATCGCTACACCCTCTACTTGTACATAGAACTGATCATTCCACAACATATAGCCAGATGTAAGGCAGTGTTGGAGTAGTTCTGCATATTCCACAGGTATGTTATTATCTACTAACTTCTTAGACACAATTTTGATGGAATCTTGTAATGGTAAGCTCGTGAAGAGAGACTGGACATCAAAACTGACCATTGTTTCATTGTCAGCTAACTGTAGGTGTTTAATGTCGCTGACAAATTGGTATGAATCCTTCACAGATGCTCTAGTGTTTCCTCTGAGGGGTGAAAGCACTTTTGCTACGTGCTGAGCCAATCTGTAGGTTGGTGTGTCGATCTGTCGATATGCAGAACTACTCCAACACTGCCTTACATCTGGCTATATGTTGTGGAATGATCAGTTCTATGTACAAGTAGAGGGTGTAGCGATGGGCTCCCCTGTATCTCCGATAGTCGCCGATATATTCATGGAGGACTTCGAGGAGACAGCCCTGACAACATCACCGGTCTCTCCAAGGTTTTACAAACGGTACGTAGATGATACTTTCACAATTTTACCATCGGACAAAGTATCTGCATTTTAAATCACCTTAACTCCATAAATAATAAAATCCAATTCACTATGGAGTTAGAACACAACAAATCTCTTGCTTTCTTGGATGTTTTAGTCATTCGTAATCCTGATCAGACCTTAAGTCATACTATGTATCGGAAACAGACCCATACTGATAAATATCTGAACGGTGAATCTCACCACCATCCAAAACAGTTAGCTACCGTGGGCAAATCATTGTTTCAGAGAGCACGAGGAATCTGTGATGAGAAACACCTGGCCGCTGAGCTACAACATGTCAAGCAAGTACTGCGAGACAACAAGCTCCAAATTCCACGCCGCCGTCACAGAGACCGAGTGAAACCAGCCACAGTTGAACGTGTTCCGGTTGTACTACCATATGTGAGAGGAGTCACCGACAAGATTGGCTACATCCCGAAGCGTGCTTCAATAAAACCTATTTCAAGCCGCCTAAGAAGATTAGTCAATTTTTACCACCCGTCAAGTGCCATATACCTCTGCAAGAACCGGGTGTATACAAGATAGACTGCAACTGTGGCCTCTTATACAGGACAAACAAAAAGAAATATAGGGACCCGCGTAAAAGAACATATAGCTGACGTGAAACACCGACGCTCTACGAAGTCTGCAGTCGCTGAACATTCTGAAGGAGGCTCCAATCATTATTTGCGATTAGACAAGCCACAAATCCTTGCCAAAGAACACCGATTCCTACCTAGGATGATTCGCGAGGCTATTGAAATTAAAAACACCCAAATTTCAATAGGGAAGATGGTTGGAAGCTTGCACAAGCCTGGGATCCTGTTCTACATTTAATTAAATCGGATCCCAAAAGACCGGCTGCCAGACCTCAAGACACTGTGAGCTCATTCTGCGTAGATCGGACCGTCAACAGATAAAAATTTTTAAAAGTTGTATATTTGAAAAATGTAGGTAGATATTGTAACTTTGACTTTACGGATGAACAACACCTCAGTCCCCCCCGTGACCATGAAGGCTGCAAAGTCTTCGAAACGTCGGGAGAAAATAATAATATAAAAAACCGCGATAAAATCCGTTTAAATAGTTTTTAGTTTTATTTCAATGTCTAACATTCGCGTAAACATAAGAAATTACTAAAACGGAAATTCAAAGAAGGCAGTCACCGGATGTTGAGACGTTCCCGCCCTCACATCCATCACTGCAACTCCTAAAAACGGGAATCAGCAGTGCCACATATTTTATGACACCGAGCGGTGAACCTCGGCATCTCTCAGGGAACACCAATTTGTCCTGCAACGAAATATTCGATTAGGAAGGTTTTGGAAATATTTTTTCTATTCAGTCACCGGATAGTGTGATCATCGCCACCCATCTGTTTCGAGACAGGCTTTAGTAAAACTGATTCCTCAATGAATAATAGGTATCTGTTGGAAATATTTTTTACTATTCAGTCACCGGATAGTGTAATCATCGCCACCCATCGTTTTCAAAACAGTCTTAAGTGAAACTGGTTCCTCCATAAATTATAGATACTTACTTCTAATACTTAGATTTTATTTTTCCAGGACTGCAATGGCGACGGTGTGACCAATTGCTATGATTTTATGATGATCAACTATCACGGAGGGCGCGCGTGCTCCGACCCTCTGTTCCTCACCGCTCATGGCAGGAGATGGCTGTCACGTTACCAACAATGTAGATTTGAGGAATAATTACAACCTTTTTACTGAGAATTTGGTCATTTTCATTAATAAAAAAAAATAATTTATTCATAATGATTTTTATGTATTTTAAAAACATATTACAGTTATATTTTAAAGACGTTTTCGATATTGTTTGCTTCAAGAAATGTCATATTTTCGGAGAAAGAAAGTAAGTCTAATATTTATATTAACTATTTTCCATAATATTGATATCTTACGCATAAATTAATCATGTCATCAGCTTTTTGGAAACAAAGATAGTTACTGAACTCAGCTTCCTCAAAACTTTCAACCTCAGCTTTATATTAATAGTCTTCAATTAAAATCCAATTAGAAGGAAGCAGAACTAGTATGTTTTATTGACGTAGGCGTCCTACATCAGCAAATGGACTACTTACAAACAGATTGCAAAGGGTGACCTCAGACTCCCGAATACTGGCAGCAGAGCGATAAATGCATAGCTATCAAACAGGACGGCATAATTTTGTCGCCAAGTGAGGTATATTGAATCTCTCGTTATAACTCTATCTGAACGCTTCTACACCAAACATCAGATACAGTGCTATAGCCCTGCTTATATACAAAAATGTCAATATACCAGCGAGCATATTGCATTCAATAGGGGACCGTCCTGTGTTTGATTTTGTACATTATTCTATATGTAATGGTTAATAATACGAAAAAGAAACCCTTCTGCGAAAACTGCATTAAAATTAATTAAAAAATGAGCCAGTAATTCATATTCTAAATATTACTATGTGCGGAAGTGGGCGCGAAATAGGGATATCGCTTCATCTCTTTCTTTCACACGCGCCGTAATGCCCGATGACGTCACACGTGGGTATTGCGCCTCTTTTCTGTTTCTTGTTACTTACCCCTTCTACCAAAATTGAAAGATTTATAACTTGTTAATTTTTTACCGGATTTAACTAATTCTTTCTGTATTATAATTTATATAACGTAAATATTTGATAATAATAAATAACAGAATTGAGTCCAGTCCCCTATTGTAGATCGCAGTGTGCGGATTAATAATAATTAAACATAAAATAGAAATCTTTATTAAGTCCATAACATCAGTCAATCAACACTTACTCAAATAATATATAACTTTACCACTTAACCTAAGATACACTGACAAATAAAACGTATGTCATATTTTACATTATTACTTACATGCATTATATTTGAAAGTATTGGATATGTTTATTTTGTACTTAAACCTTAAAATAATATAACTCAATAAACAATAAAAAAATATGTTAAAATTATTATGTATATAATATCAAATTATATCTTGTTCATATTGATTTCTTGTTTACGCGAATATTGGTCATTAAAATAAAAATATTTTTCGGATTTATCGCGGTTTTTATGTTAAAATTTTCTCTTAAGGCTTCGGAGACTATGCAGCCTTTGTAGTCCAGCCTCGTGATTGAAATCCGAAAAATAGTCTCATTTTAATGTCTTGTTCATATGGTTCTTTAAAAAAAATTAAAGTTTTTTAAAAAATCCTTTATTTTTTTTAAACATTCAAAAGTCTAAAATGGTCTCGTTTTCCAATTATTATCATTCAAGATGTACGACAGTCAAAACTGAATGCTTCTTGATTACTGACGTTGACACAAAGACATTCCATATTCATTGATTTTTAATTCATACACTCAGCGTAACCATAATTTGATACTCAATATTTAAAATTTTACAATTATCAATAATTATTTATCTTTCAACAGCTTACGACAAACTTAAAATAAAACTATAGCTACGTTATTGACTCCTATACAAATAACAATGAATGATGTAGAGTTCAAGTAAAACTGACAAGCGGGGCGGGTGATGACTGCCAGTCTTCAGAATCGATTTCCTCGTCCGATTCTTCTTGAAACTGAACCTTAAATCATAAATATAAAAACACATGAATAATTCATAATGAGTCCACTTTGCTGTGACGAGAAGTGGAAAAATATAGTGCCAACTTCTGACTACATTTCTATATTATTAATTGCATTGAGGCTTAAGGCTAAAGAGAGACACATCAGGTTCACAGCTCGGTGTTATAAAATGCCTTCCACCGCTAAACCTGGCATACAGGAGTTCCAGCGGTGGGTAAAATCTGGCTAGCAAAATCCAACATATACACGGAAAGGCAGTTATAGCCTACACTATGCTCATCAGCATGAGGCATTAGTTATTATATGAACTGTAGGTTGTGAGACAAGACCAAATTGTATGAGATTTATTAATACGGTATTCTTTGTGCAAGTAGATCCGCCAGGGAGAGTTAAAGGTATATAGCGGGTCATAAAAATGGAGCCAAATCCTAGCAGAGTTTAGATTATAAAGAAAACTTGCAGAAATTCTCGCAAGCAATTTTTACCGTTTCACTGTGATGGAAAACTTCTACATTTTTTTACGCTTGCAGGGCTTACACGAAGTTGCAGATGTATAGAATTATTGAAAAATTGCTGCTAGTGAAAACGCATCTAAAAGTTCTTGTGCAATATATTGCTACGTGGACTTGCTTATCCAAACTTAGCAATAGTCGAAAACTGCTTTCTCAGCAGCCACAATTTTTTCGCAATACCGCCAGTTGTTGGTAAAATGATTTAAGTGGTTGCTACTGCATGTCTTGCTGCACCCGAGAAGCAAAGAGAATTGCCAAAGACAAACCATATATATTTATAATTATAAAGTTAATGCCTAGCAAATATTTACACAATTTAGGTCTTAAATGATAGTCGCAAGACTCGAGCACTCCAAGGCCAATAAAAGGTTAACTAAAGCAGTAATGTGCTCCAAGTTATATGAACTTACAATGACCCGTTCTACTTTCATGCCGGGCTTGCCGTATGGGAAAAGTCAAGGTTTTTATCCACCATAATCTAACAAAATTCTTTACGCGACTAATTGTTTGATTATTTTTTTGCTTTGAATGACGAGACGAGCTTGCCGTTCGCTTGATGGTAAGCGATACGACTGCCCACAAACAGTAGAAACACTATCCAATACCTCGAATTACAAAGAAGGTATTGTTTAGTATTAACGCGACTAATTGTTGGATTATTTTTTTTTTTATTATTATTTTAACTAGCGACCCGCCCCGGCTTCGCACGGGTGCAATATTTCTCCACTATTTAATGGATGTTATTATACATATAAACCTTCCTCTTGAATTACTCTATCTATTAAAAAAACCGCATCAAAATCCGTTGCGTAGTTTTAAAGATTTAAGCATACAAAGGTAGGGACAGAGAAAGCGACTCAGAAGCCCCGCGCACCGAAGGACGCCCTCGGCGTCTACGCCAGCGTGAGGCCAACTACACACACTGCCGTCCAACTCGGGGGTTAACCGACAAATGTGCAAAGATGCACAGAAATGCACTAGGGCGGACAGCCCCCTGCTGCCCGCCGACGACCCCCTTCGTGGCCCCTATTAGTCGCCTCTTACGACAGGCAGGGGATACCGTGGTGGAATTCTCCAAATGCCCCCATTCCACAGGGCGGGCATATGAGAGACCTACCACCAGTTAACCTAATCTATGCTAGAAACGAACGTCTAATAGTATTAAATAGACACGTAGCGTAGGTGTCGCCAGTTGCCACACCAACAATGCCCAATCCATAGTATGGAAAAATAAAGGCACGGATTCATGCAACGAAGATTCCTACTAACAGACTTTTAAATATTAAAAACCTGATAATAAAGCCATCTGACCTATATGAGTAAAATTTCAAATAGATACTTACGCCCTTATTCATAGACGTTTTTTATCTAAGGACAGAGCATTGCTGTGATAACAAATCTGTTTCTCAGTGCTGACGGCATGGCAGCCTTCGCAGTGCGTAGACGTAGGGCCGTTGTGATTGGCTAATATTAACATACAACTTGAATCTAGTTGGCTGTCAAATAAACAACACTGAACAAACAGCAAGCTGCCAAATGAACAAGGCTGTGAAACAGACTTGTTATCACAGCAATGCTCCGTCCTTACATAAATAACGTCTAGGGGGTTTATATACTGAACTAGTTAATGATCCAAGCTTAAGATATCATTCAAGAGCGTGTACTCAGCTGAGTCGGTGCTATTAAATAAAAAGTCCAGTGACAAAATCTGTCACATATTGGGACTTAAGCTATATTACAGTATGAGCTTATGTAATACGGACATATATTGAATAGCGACCATCTTAAGATTTAACAGTCTCAGAAGATGTCATACTTCAAGCGGTAACTGAGTAGTATTAAATTATAGGTGCCTAAATTTTATTATGTTTGGATGGCTTACAGCTATCAATAACCAACATATATGTGACGACAAATATATACGATAAAATTATTGGACAAAGACAATAAGACACCTTTCAATAATGGAAAGCTATATTTAATTAAAGAATCCGTCTAAGCCAAATTTTGGTCACGCCAGCCAATCTCAACGGAGACCACTCAGTACGAGTTATAATGCACAAATGTGGGGGCAATACATAGATGCACTCTCTGTAGGTACAGATAGTCCGATGGGAAGGCAATCCAACATGACCAGAGAGAGATCAGACGCAGGGCCAACGGCTTTACTTGCTTTCTGAGGCACGGAAGTATCACACCGCCAATTTCCTAACTCAGAGCTACGGCTGAATAATTTTTAATATGGAAGAAGCCAGTCACAATTATTTTCGACCGGACCCGGAATTCGAACCCAGGACTGAATTCAAAACTTGTGCAAGAACTATCTCTTCCTCTAGATATCTAGACATACGTACTTACATATACCACGTACTGGTATTTAATTATATTTTTTTCACTGGTGTATTTATGTATTATTCAACTTACCCAAGGTGCTGATCGTTTCCCGTCCGATTGGAAAGAACTACTCTGATTTGATTGCCATTCCTGAAAATTATAAATAAATAATTCAGAACATGTGATGTTTCTTACTAACAAATTGCTGGATAAAAGTCAACTCTATTGTTTTATATTTAGAGGTGACACAGTTTGGTATTAATTGCATTGTATTTGTCTTCAAGTATGTTGGTAAAAATGTGGCGACCCTTTGCTGTAGGTACTTAAATACATTTAAGCTGAAAAAACGTAAGAATTTTAGCTAAATTCTTCATAGTGCTAGGTTTAGTTGCTATTATCAGTGGCAAAGGGTAAAATTTTCCGAAAAGGAACCCGACACAACATATAGGTACTAATATACAAAGTGCGCTTTACTCAAGTCCCTAAATTTTTGTTAAAAATGAACATCTGTTTAAAGGTGTTCATGCGAAATCCATTCGATTTGACACAAGCCTCACGCTTAATGTATATAGTAATTATGTAGATAAATAACAAAACAACTCCATTTTATCATAACGCGACTGAAGCCGTTAAAAAATTAGCCACTTTAGAGAAAACAACGTTTGAACTTTAAGTATACCGCCGTTTAATAGGCTTCGATTCTGTTATATATCGTAACGATACCGGAGCCACCACTATTTTATAAGGGATTTAATGGAGCGTAAATAAAACATGTCCGACTCGATGACAAATCCAAAAAAGAAGAGACAGCCCGCTTAGGGCGGGCCATACACGCTTTATTGACAAATAAAGGCATATACACATGATACATTACAGATTCTCTTTTTGAAACCATACCTGAAACGCATCATTGAACGCGTGCGCCAGTGACAGCGCGAGCGCACGCGCGTGCTTCCTCCGCGTGCAGACAAACACGTGCACGACATGCGACTCGCCCGCCCCGCTGCCACTCTTGCCTTCCACTACCGCCAGTACACGGGCGTTCGCCGCGTCCGCAGAACAGTACGAAATCCTGTAAAAAGTAAAGAAAAATGGAAACATTTTTTTTATTGTTTCTGTTAAATTGTACCTAAAGCAATGTTATGGCTGCCCACGGACGCTGTTTATTTGTTGTCAAGAATCATTAGTTGCTTCAGCGCCTTCAGTATAGAGGTTGTGCCAAAATGATTTTCTACAATCAAAATTCGATTATATTTGACCCAAAACGAATTAACCCTAATAGAATGAAAAAAAAAATGTATTATATGAGAATGACATATCCTACGATAAATCTATCGGTTGGATATATCATTCTCATACATAAAGTAAATGTTAACTATTGTAGTACATAGGCATCTTGGCGTTTATCATGAATACTAGTGTAGGGTTTCTCAGTAATAAATTGACAGCTTTTGCACGATGACTGACATAAAAAAATCATCTCTTATGCAATGGGATTACGTAAAAGATACAGACGAGACAAGCATTCTGGATTACGAATTTCAAGTAATTATAATATCAGTATTATAAACTGTAGGTAAGCATACCCACGGCCGGCCACTGCCCTATACCACAAACAATATTATGCTAATATTGCAATAAAGATATTATTAGTACGAACTTCCTTGCAAAAGAATGTATTGAGTAAACATTATGCCGATACTTAGCAACATTGTCGGGAAAAAATATTATCATTTCATTATAGGTAAGTAATTAACAAACCAAGTACGTGTTATCGCAATAAATAAATGTCACATTATTATAAAAAATGTGCAATGGATAGGTAGCGCCTGGACTTATGAGTCATTGACTTCGCAGCCGATACTCGGTAGCCAGGGGAGAGATTCTCACACAATCGACATTTTTCTAACAGCCGTTTTATTACAACCCTAATTTAAATCTTCGTTCCGCTTGAATCTCACAAAGCGGGTAAATAAATTATTTTGATTGGTCCATTTTAGTGTGGATCGAAAAAAACGATTATCATTGTTTCCTTTTGTTTACGCGAATGTTAGACATTCAAATTAAATTAGACGAAAACAACACGGTTTTATTCAGGTATAAAAAAAAAAAAAGTTTTCGACTAATTTAATATGTCTCGCGTCAGTTTTAATAATATTATTCAAATTAAACTTTTTTTAGGATGTTATCGCGGTTTTTTTTATTTTAATATTCTTCCAACGTTTCGAAGGCTTTGCGGTCTTCGTGGTCACGGCGGGGTCTGTTGTTAAATTAAAAAACCGTGATAAAAACCTAAATTGTTTAATTTTAATATCATTGTTTACGTGAGGTAAAAGATGTATTGTCTATATAGAGTGTTAACTAATGTGAGTTGCTTACTCGCCAATCAAGTCAATTACGGCGGCCTTTTTGAAATCAAATGTACTCAGGCTGATCGCGGAACGCACCACAGTTACGTGGGTCACTATGGCGGGTTTTACCATCTGATGATATCATACCACCAGTAAAATAAAGAAATTGGCATTCATCGTATAAAAACAGCTACCTTATTATTTCGGCAAAGGAACATTTGTTTCATCCCAGTGTTCATGCAAATTTTATACGCGTCATTCATACTACTATGTTTTCGAGATGTAGCCAGAAATGTCTAGCGCGTCAAAATTACCCCCCAGAGAAACTTAATATTTATAAAATCGTTTATCAGTCGGCCTACATAATCCATTCAGTCTGGGACTGTCACTCCATCACGGACAGGAATTCAGGCAAGAAAAATTTATCTGGGCAGAATCGGGACACTTTTTTAACATTATAAAAATAAGTTGATTTTTTTTAAAAGCCATCAAACAAGCTATTGGCGATTAGGTATAGATCAAGCATGGCCTTAGCCGGCAGTGGCGTATGTTGTAATTTTCCAAAAGGGAACCCAACACAACATAAAGATACTAATATACATAAATGCAGTCTGCAAAACATTAAATGAAAATTAGATTTTACATAAGTTACGAAAGGGAAGCCGGCAGGAAGGTTATATGGACCCTTAGCCACTGTAAGCCAGAGTTATTTTCCCGATCGAAATCCTCTCAGTAACAGAAGAGAGCGTGGTTCTATTTTAAATATTTTACTTATTATCCTTTAGAAGCTAATAAAGTATAAGCGGCGATAGCCTAGTTGGGTGTGAAACGGTCTGCCGAGACGAATGTCCACGGGTTCAAATCTCAAGAGCACACACCTCTCACTTTTCTAAAAAATGATGTGTATTCCTTGTGAATTATCGCTATCTTTAACGGTGACGGAAAGTATCGTAAGGAAACCTGCATACCTGAGAAGTTCTCAATAGGAATTCGAGGGTGTGTGAAGTTTACCAATTCGCACAAGACCAGTGTGGTGGACTAAGGCCTAATCCCTCTCAGTAGTAGAGGAGGCCCGTGCCCAGCAATGGGATAGTATATAATACAGGGCTGATATTATTATTATTTCTTTAAAATATTGGATATATTTTTTACCTGTAAATGGAGACGCTCATGACATTTTCTTGTGAGTCTGCGTCGGTAACGACGATGCCTTTTGGGCTGATGTCCAGATTGACCCTCTGTAGTTTTTTATTTGAAGCTGAAATATTTAAATACAAGGAAAAATCATTTTAGATACTTATTCGTTAAGTTTCTATTTAGATTGTGTAATCCTGACAGGCTTTTTTTGTTAGGTAGGTACGTATAATTCTTCACGGTAAAGAATCTAAAAAGGGCTTATTTTAACATAACGTAATTTTAGCGTAACTGAATTCTAATTGGTGATTTAATCGTGCAAATTAATAATATTTAATTACAGTTTGTTAAAAATGCAGAAACAATAGTACAAATATAAGTTTCGTAATGAGTGGCTTACAGATAGCTATTTAGTTCTTGGAATATGTTTCACGGGATTTTGACGAATTTGTTACTTGAGTTGGAAAAGAAAAATTATTGTTGGCAGCACCGGATGATATTTTTTTTTATTGTTTTGGATTACGAGACGAGCTTGCCGTTCGCCTGATGGTAAGATCGCGATACGACCGCCCATAAACAGTAGAACACCATCCAACAACTTGAATTACAATGTATTGTTTGGTATTCCACTGCGCCATTCTGAGACGTTAGATGTTAAGTCTCATTATGTCCAGTAGTTACACTGGCTACAATGTCCTTCAAACCGGAACACAACAGTGACTACGCGCTGCTGCTTGGCGGTAGAAATAGACATTACGGTGGTACCTACCCAGAGGAACTCTCACATATGAGAAACCTACAACCACTAAAACCAACTCTGTTTAATACTAACATTTGGCTGAGTTTAAAGCCGCGCGCACAGCAATAGCGGTAGCGGGGGCGGAAGCGGCCCGCTCTACAGGCGTCGCCCCCGCATAGCGCACGTCCATCTGCTCCCTGCTAGAGTCGCGAGCCTCGCGCCACCAGCCCTCGCCTTCGCACTCCGCTAGCGCCCACTCCTCACAAAGTTCTAGAGAGTATTATACAAGAAAATCATCATATATTTAATCGTATTTAAAAAAAACGGTTTCATCCGTTTGAGATTTGTGAACTATTACTCAGAAATTCACACGTTTAACTTTTTTTTTTTTTTTTTGAGTTTACAACCAATCTTACCTATTACGCGTCAGGGGCTAATCAAAACGGAAGAAAGATTGAATCCAATGAAGATAATTCATAAATTGTTGTCGCAGTCAAGATATTTATAGACATTTGTTGAATCTATGGAATCCTAAATATTCAATATAAGTGCGAGGTACTTTTAAATATAAGAAATTGTTTAGTTTCTTAGCTATTTAAAAATGTATGTATATTCTTAAGATCTTAATCTAGAGAAATACCAAAGTATTGTATTGATCCAAGGTATATTATGACTGCCTCGTTGGCGTAGTTGTACTGCATGCGCGGTACGGCAGCGCTCTGAGGTTCTGGGTTCGAATCCCGGGTCGGGCAAAGTGATATTTGGGTTTTTCTGCTCAATATTAGCCCGGAGTCTGGAATTTATGCCCGATATGGCGATAGGCTCGCCCCCTATCACATCCTGGGACGGAACACACTCGGCGAAAAGTGGGGTGCCTTGGTTGCACCTCTGCATACCCCTTCGGGGATAAATGCGTGATGATGTGTGTGTGTGTATATTATGTATCGAGGTCAGGAAAAGAATAAAGAGTTAGATTATAATTATATCAATCATTAGATTATTCCTAATTCATCAAACGCTGATAAATCAAAATATTACGCACCTACATCGTAAATCGACTAAATTATTTTTAATTGATCGCATTTCTAAAACAATTTCCTCAATATACTCATTAATTACTATCTGTTAAATGCGAAACAATCAAAGTGCAATTAAAAAGGAAGGCGATAAGTTCGTCCTGCTACAACGCATTTAAGTCGCAGTTTCAAAACGGATTCAAATAGTCCGCAACGCACATGTGCTTCCTTTCGACGTACTGATAAAGTTTGATTATATCGCGAATTTTACGCAGTTTGTTGCACATAGCTACTTTAGAAACTGATGCAATGCGAAATACTAAGTCGATCGCGATAGTAGTACCCATGATATCTATTTCCGTGGGCGAGAAGTGTTTTAGAAAAAAAAAATACAGGCCTACGGCAAACAAATCCGAGAAGAAAGGAATGCCATTATATGCAACATAAAAACGTACTTATCTCTATAATAAAAATTGCTTTTAACCTAACGAATCTGTCATTTAACACTAGTGAAATAGGCCATGAGATATATAATTTTTGTCTTATCAATATTTTGTCTACCGTATGACTTGCATCTTGAAATGTGTTTAAATCGTCTCGCCTATAGACGATCCATATATTAACCCTACCCTATAAAAATGGAAATATATCTATTCTTAATATGACACGAATAAATGCGGTTTACGCGCCCTTAACCCATTTTTTCGGGGACGGCTTGATAACTAAAGTCGGCTACTTTTACACGAGAAGATGAACTTTGGATATAAGCAGCGATAAAACTAAGGAATTCTGTAGTAACTTTATTTTGGGTCATTGATGAGTTGTTCGGCGTGTCTACTTAAACACGGAATATAAAAAAAATATATCTTTAAAAATGAAAAATTACAGGGTCATTTTGACATGGCGTTACTAAATGAAGCCACATACTTATCTCCTTCTAAATAACGATTTACAATGAGTTATTCGAACCGTAGATGTACAATAATATATGAAAAGTAATTTTAATTTAACATGTCCTAACGCTACTCTAAAAGAAATCGTCGTAGCGGCAACATCACACTTTCAGTCAGAAATACACTCACGCATACGCCATATTCGCAATAAAATACAAAATGATCAAAAACCTCTCAGTGAAAATATTTGTTTCCATGAATTATTTTTGGCATAATGATAGTAGACGTAAAATCGAGTATGTGGTTTCATTTATTATAGCAATCTAAAAATGATCCTGTACAGTACCTACAGATTTAAAATAACTTTGTCAAAAAGATGGATATTTTACAAAAAAAATAGGTACTCGGTTAAACACTAGCAGTGCCACCATTGTTAATTTTCACAAAATATTATTTAATATCGTATATATAATATTTTTACATCTCTATAAATTAAGTGCAAAAGTAACTAGATAAAAATTGCGCTCTTTTCCCGCGCACAGATATGGACACTTATAAAACGGACGTTGTCGCCGGCGTCGAGCGATAATTTCGCGAGTGCAACCTGTGGTGCAACTAAAGGATAATTTTCTTGAAGCTCACACCCATTAGTGTCATTACAAACTAGCACAGGAAAACTGCGAACTGACAAATTGCAAATTGCACCAAACCTGATCACTTAATGATAGCTACTACGTATATTTACGTAATGAAAAAGGAAACTAGACAGTTGATAATACGAATTAAATTAAATCCTTTTATCCCGCACTACACCATATGGTGGAAGGTCTAAACCCTCACCGTAATAAACGAGATCCGTGCAAGCAGTAAGAAAGTATATTATACAGGGCAAATATATATATATTTTTTATTGTTTTGATTGACGAGATGAGCTTGTCGTTCGCCTGATGGTAAGCGATACGACCGCTCACAAACAGTAGAAACATCATTCAACACCTTGAATTACCAAGTATTTTTTGGTATTCCACTGCGCTCGCCATCCTGAGACATAGGTGTTAGGTCTTATTATGTCCAGTAGTAGTTACACTGGCTACAATGTCCTTCAAACCGGAACACAACAGTGGCTACACACTGCTGCTTGACGGCAAAAAGAGACATTGCGGTGGTACCTACCCAGGCGGACTCTCACATATGAGAGACCTACCACGATATTATAATGATGTCAATTCAAATAAAATAACGTTATACTATACGTATAAGTACTTTACGTCTCTCAGCTATTAGTCTTACCCATTCAAGTGTCCCAAAAACCAGTTGATAAAGCCGAGCTTCTAATAAATGTCCTCGCGCTGGTAATTCGACGGGTTATCAACGACTACAATATAACGTAACCACTTATGAATGATTGCACCAAATAAATTAATCTGTATATAGCGCGAAAATGTAATTAGGTACAAAATACTCATAAACTGTATTATCTGGATGTTTCTAGAATTCAAGACTTATTCTCATATTTATTGAGGAAAATGTAACAATAAAAAGTGACAACATTTCATTGAATGTTGAATGGATTCCATCGAATATCTTATCAAACCAACGCTACCAAAATTTGCAGTAAGATTGTTTTGTTTTCATAAATTATTTTAATTGTCTTTGATATCAATCAACGAGTCGCGGCAATTTTCAAAACAAAAACATGAACATTAGTTATTTACGAATTTATTTATATTTGAATAGGCCAATATGCAGTAAAAGTATTAACGTAATAAATAAATTAGGCTAATGAAATCTAAGTTTTCAGCTTATATCTTTTACGAAAACACAAGAACTACCACTCTACCCTAGAAAAAGTGATAAAGAAATCAATTAAAGATCCCAAACAATATTTGAACGAAAGTTTGTTTACATAAACATAAAATGCGTCAAACACGAAGGTCTCGGCTTCAATATTTGCAAACAGAAGCACATTTATCTGCACCGACCGCAATTAGACTGGCCATTACGATATCTCGTTATCTAGGCCAGACTATCGATAGTGTAAGTAGGTCGTAGGTCATTATTAGGCGCAATAGACTGTACCGATGGGATCTGTGATTGTTAATCTCGGAATAGTTGCCGCGTTTATCAATGATTTTGCGCAGCTCTGACCGCGTGAAAAAGATTTTCCGGAAAAAAAAATCTCGCTTTATATTTTCCCGGGATAAAAAGCTGTAAAGTCTCTGTAAAGTACTCAGGAATAATGTCTTTTTATTAGTGAAAAAAATTCGTATATAATTTCTGAGATGAGCTTGTTCAAACAAACTCTTCAGCTTTGTATATTTGAATAATACACGTGCGAGTGGTGACTTGTGGTTACGGAATATGATCTGGAGGCTATATCACGCTGACATCCGCTGTTGTTGATTGAATATCTTCTAATATAATCTTAATGATTTCTTATCTTTACGTGAATGTTAGACAATGCTAGACTTTACGCGAATTAACTGACAGTCACGCCCCGTGACCATGAAGGCTGCAAAGTCTTCGAAACGAAAGGTCGGGAGAAAAGTAAAATATTAAAACCGCGTAAAAATCTGAATAATAGTTTAATTGTAGTATATAATCTTACTTCGATATATAATTAAGATAGTGAAGGTTTAGGATGTTTTAGAAAGGTATAAATTACCAAATTTGGATGCCTTAAAATTTAAATGCAAAGGTAGACCATGGCGGATTTTTCACGCTGGCAGTACCAGCACATTGAATATATCAAATGTATATCATCTTTTAAGTTAGATTACCAAATCCACTACCCATCCGATTCAATATTCTCGTGAATTAATAAAAAATTAAGAAGCTTCTTCGTGCTATTTATGTAGGTATTCTGGAAAAGCATGCACTATTAAAGCGAGAGAGTAAGATTTTTTAGTACGTCTATAATAAGGATGTTATTCTTCACACCAATCATCAACTTATAAAAAGTAACAATACGTTTAAACGTTTAAAACAATAATCACATAACAAATCTAAAGAAGTACTTAATCATACTGGGGCATAGCATTTCTATATTCAGAATGGAATTGGAAAAAACACATACTTGGTTCAAGGAAGTTTCGTTCCTGTAATACGTTTTCCTTTGACGCGTAATTCATAATATTATGTTAATAATATCCCCACTGACGCACTTTTGGATGTTTGTAACGACTATGAGCAACATGCGCATCAAGTTTATGAATGAATAAACAAATTATTATACGATCCTATAATAAAATTAGTAAAGAAACGAAACCACTATCGTCTGACATAAATTTAAAATCTTTATAAAATCTTTTCATGCATAAATATAATATTAAATAATCTTTATACAATTTAATTGATTAAATTGTAAAATACTACTACATATTATAAATTTTAAAAAAAATAATATAACGATAAAACATCGTGGTATATTAATTCATGGATGGTATGCCTTGTTAGAAAACATATCTTCGGTCACTTTAACTCATTAACTATGTAAAAAATGATTTTACTTTTTATGCTTATTTTTATAAATGTGACGAAATCTAGAACATGTAGGGCCAAATCCGGGTTTACCGTGTAGAAAACTTTTTATCTCGGAAAAGACCACAACGGAAAACACTTTTACAGATATTACTTATATAAATATGAAAATAATTCTACCTCTGTTACAATTTTACAGCTGACACCAAAGTGTAGAGAGTGATTTTATCCCAAAAAATCTATTTCAAGCAACACCTACTGATTACTGTTTACATTTATCACAACTAATAGTTTGCTGCCTCACCTATTGTCTCCTTCCTATAATATTGGGTGCTACTTGTGGAAATGACCACTAGGAAGTGCACAGTAATTCTCTAGATTTTTTTTGACTCCACTGCGCACACGAGATTTAGTGGACTTTGTTCTTAATGCTAGGATAAAAATCTGTATATATAAAAATGAATCCCTATTTCCCTTGGTGACGCCATCACGCGTGAACGGCTGGACCGATTTCACATTTTTTTTTTTGTTGAGTTTGTTATTGTCAGGAGAAGTAATGAAAGAAAAAAAATATGAAAGAAAAATTAAGGAAGTTGAGCGGAACGTTAGAAAATTTAAGAAAAGTTAATTTCAGCGATTGACAGAATGCGCGCTACAAATTCATAGTTAAGACGGGACAACGTCTGTCGAATCAGCTAGTCAATAGATACATAATGATTTATGTGTACGCGAAAGTTAGACATTGAAATAAAAGTATATTTCGGATTTCATCGCGGTTTTTTTTTATATTATAATGCTCTCCAAATATCTCAATGACTGCAGCCTTCATGGTCACGGGGGGACTGAGGTGTTGGACGTCCCAAAAGTCAAAGTTACAATATCTACCTACATTTTACAATTATACAAAATTTATAATTCTTTTGCTGTTGACCTTCCGATTTGCGTAGAATGAATTCGGTATTTATTTTTAATAAATACGGATATAATAACCACAAGTAAACTCCACCATTTAAAAAAATAGCGTAACTCAATAGGTTACGTATAGTTAGTATCTACCACGTTACCAATATGATTTTAATATACAATATTGTTTTGTATCCGTTCAAATCGCATAGAAACAAGTATTTCCAATTATTTTATGTAAGTGTATCATAAAACTTAAGATCCAAAGAATAAGAAGTACAAAGTAAGGATGGGAAAATAGATTTCTAGAATTATTGTGCCTAGTCGATAATCGACAGGCAGAGGCGTAACTAGGGGGGAGCTGGAGGGGCCATGCATAAGGACCGTGGAAGGGACATGAAAAGAATCCGCGCTGACGCCGACACTGAAATAAGGAGCGGCAAATTTTCGGTCGGCCCCAAGCCACAAAAACCCACGCTACGTGGATTTGCCGTTTACTTATATGCCGTAAATTGTTAAAAGCCGATAATCAATTTTATGAAAAAGCATGTAAATTTATTGCACCCATTTCACATTAGAACTTTCTCGTTGTTTTTGCAGTGTGCAGTTAACTCTATACAGATAAGCTCGTCTATTTAGAAGGAATGCTGCTGTACTGTCGACGAGACGTGATCTCCATTCGATCACAATCTTGTAATTAAGTAATTTATCACCTTTAGAGAAATGTTAAGTTTCTTTCTAGAATCTGGACGCAATATCTAATCTGATTGGAGAAATTACCTGTTAATTTATTATTTTAAAACAACGATTAAACTTGCTCTTTAATGTAAACATACTGACACGAGTTATTTTGAATTATTGGTTTAATCGAAGCTGCGGATCAGGATTCGAGATCTTAGGTTCGATTTTCAGATCGGACGGTTGGCACGCTTCGTATGCATTTCTCTACCGCCATATACCCAGAACTAGATCTACCAGAAAGCATTAACGTAAGGTGGGCCGTAAAAAATTGCGAAATAAGTAAGTACTTTCTACAAGGAATTCAAAATTGTATCATGCCGATACTTTATTAGAAGGTTAAGCAAAAGGTGACTCGACTAAATAGCCTCGGTAGCGTAGTTGTATTGCGTGCGCTTTACCGCTCCGAGGTCTATCGTTCGAAGTCTAAGTCCAAGTCCGGCAGTTATATAGAGTACTTCTGCTCAGTATCAGCCCAAAGTCTGAGATTTATGTCCGATATGGCGGAAGGCTTGAATTCTATCACTTCATGGGACGGAATACAAATGGCGTAAATTGGATGCTCTACTCGCACCTCTGCCTGCCTCATCGAGGATTAAGGCGTGATGTGTGTTTGTTTTATCCTTTCGCTCAGCATGTCGTATGTGACAGTTGTGTATTCATATTTCCTAAAAGCAAAATCGGGTCAAAGTACAGAAACACTCTACATTCATATGTCCTAATGAGGTATTCTATTCATGTGTCCAACATTTCCGATATGTGTCGATTTACACAAAAATGTCCGTCCGTAAAAATAAGGTCTGCAAAGAGAGATCTTCACGGACAAGGTGTTGTTTTTGTGATGCTCAGCCGCGCCCCAGAAGAAACTAACGCGTAAATACGGACATCAAGATTGTTGCAGCTTATAAAGCTAGTTTTTAGGGTTCCGCCGCCAATCAAGGTCTTAACGATCAGTTCTCTCGATTGCTTTCCAAAAATGGTAATACTCCACATGCTGTTAAGTTAAGGAAGTGTTTTTGTTTTTTGTAAAGATTTAACAAAAGTTTTGTTAGTTATTAAGTGTACTAAAGTCAAGAACTTTACTACAAAAGGTAAATAAATACATAAGGTCTGGATTCAAGATTAAGGAGATAAAAAATCTGCAGCATAATATTGCTTTAGTTCATATTCTTGCATGCATCAGAATGACGGTCGGGGGATTATAATACGAAAGCTTCACTGCCTAAGCCACACCTAAGTATGAACTATGTACATAGTATAGATACTATTTAATAAAATCATTACTATATCTAAGTATAAACTGTGTACCTCTTATACTTTCTAATAAAATCATTCAGTTTAATTTAATTAAGTATACTCATATGTCATAAAGTATACCTTTACTGTTTTTGGAATCATTTAGGTACTTACCTATCATTTTCTATTATTTCCCAATACAATATTCAACCGTGTTTAATTCATCGGTTATCCATAATATTAAAGGTTTTAGAAAGTCAAGATTTGAAAAACCCATAAACGCTAAAAACTGGTCTAGTGAAAAACTAAATGTCAATCAATCCGTAAGCATTCTTAAATTATTATACAATAGTGAGTAAACTAGAATCTTCATTATTATACGGAATCACGCGCGTCTACGTATGTTGGAGTGTTGCTTTAGCTTAACAAACTTTTTATTCCGTCAGGTATTCCGTATAGGGCACAGCGAGAGCTCCTAATTCCAAAGTAATTAGAGGGAAACTTGCAACCGGACATTAAATCATACTACTAGGTCTACATAACTTATGGTATTTCGAAAACAATTATTTGGATTGAAATAACCACAAAAAAAGAGAACGCTATTCTTTGTATATTAAAAGCTAAGGAAACTACCAATTTGAACATCACAGCCGTAATCTAAAATGCTATAAGGGTTATAAGTGCGTTAAAGATCTTTAAGAAAACGTAATGAAAAATACCAAAAACATTGTTCGTGGGGTTTTTTTGGGTCACCGGTAAATTAACTCAAAGTATCAAACTTTACAGCAAACCTGCCACTACACGTCAGTTTTAGATAAAGCCTTAAATATCCTAAATTTCAAATAATCGTTAACCTGTGTGGATATATAGACTTACGTATACTTGCAAAAAATATATTAAAAAGTTAGAGGTTTTTAGTTATAGAAGTTATAGGAAGGCAATTTTAATATAAACTTTTTTTATAAAAATGTAGGTACGTAAGTACAATATTGTTTTAAAAAAAACATTCGAATATATTGAACAGAGAATATTTAAAAAGAAAAAAGTAAACCCTCTTCCCAGCAATTAGGCAGTAAAATGAATAAAATTTCGTATATTTCTGTAATATTCTTAACTGAAACAAGGGCACGGAGAATTTTGCGGACAACCTAAAAGTATCTGCGTAAAGTATGCAAACTACTTACTACAATTTACTTACAAGGTAAGTGAGTAATTGTCATTTGTTTTTAATAATAACGTACCTCCCTATAGTTTAATTTACAACTGATATAAAAATTCAAAATCTTTTCCATCAAGTTAAAAACTCGTTTCAATTCAAACAACTTACTAATAATTATTACACAAAAAATACTTACTTTTGTGCTTCGAATGGTTCTTCCACATTTTTCTCAATAAAGTAGTCATGTCGATATCGTACACGAATGTTTTAATAGTAATAAAATGCAACGTTTCCCGCGCGACGTTCCTGTTGAACTGCGCGCGCCGCGGCACCAACCCTTGTGATATGGAGGGCACGCGAGATGAATGTACACGATATGCGATGTAACTATAATATTTTATTGTTTACGTAAGTCATAAATGTATCTAAGTACTAGACGTAATGTGCTCCGTAAGTATTGATGTATTCTATGATTTTTTTAAGTAGATCTATACCTACTGTAACTGATACTTTACTTAACTAGATAATATTATGTGCAAAGGTAATTAAATTATTAGGCTCAATATTAATTAAGTATTTAATTAAATCACGATCCGTAATTTTTCAGATAAAATTCAAATTGGTAAATATGCTTATTTAGTTAGTGGGGATAAGTCGGGCCAAGATAAGGTTCAATTCAGCTTAAGTTGTGTCATCGTGATTGCAGAAATAATTTGAAATGCTTGAAGAAAATAATAATAGCTGGTGAATGACTATCTCGGTGGCGTAGTTGTATTGCTTTCGCGGTGCAACTGCCTTGCTGGGGTCTCGGGTCGAATCCCGTGTCGGTTAAAATCATATTGAGTGTTACTAGTTACTACTCAGTATCGGCCCGGAGTTTGGTCTTGTTCCCACTAATTGGCAAAGTAGAATTATTATGTTAATTTAATTTTTCTTGATGTTTTATATATTTCGAGTAGATAGCTTCTATTTTGCTGGAGGAGCACCTAAACATACAGCTTCAATGGATCTGTACACCGGACCGCACGGCGCGGTGACCAAAATCAGTTATCACCAGTACGATGGCGGACTAGTTACGCCATCTAGCGAATCTATCCAACAACAGGTATACTGGTGTACTAGACACATTTTTTTAAGAAATACTTAGTAATATCATTATTAATCTAAATAATAGGTGTTCCCTACGGCTTCGCCTGCCTAAAAAGCCTTTCCCGCTACAAGAGTCCTTCAGTCACTGTAGCGATTCATAACGCTACCTATACGACGCCAATGCCATTTCAGAAATCAGATATATCATTATTTCTCATGGGAGCACATTACCAGAATTATAAGTAGCCTATGTGTTAATCCAGGACATGATCTATCTGTATGTCAAATTAAATCCAAATCCATTCAACTGTTTTTGCGGTTACTTCTAACATCCAAACATTTTCACCAACTTTCGCATGTATAATATTATATTAGTAAGGAAAGTAAGGTAGCAGATTTTTGGGCCATAGGTGTAAAAACAACCATTATTCCCATTGTATACAGTTCCATAATATAGACTTAGTTTCCTTTACCATTTACAAAATGTCGCTTTTCGCATAACCATGGCATTTAAGAAGGTACTATTTTTGGAAACTTAATTGAATTGTACAAAATCTGATTTGTTTATTTTTATCTGTTGAAGCATCAACAAATTAAATATTATTTATCTCAATATTTTGCAATACATGTATCAATATGGTAAGATTCAGATTGCGCCACTAGATGGCAGGGCTTTCGTCATGCTCGTTCCCTATAGGAAAAATTTAAAAAAATCTATCACTTATACTAGTCTCCCGAATAACTATGTACTATTACTAAATATATTTACATACAATACATATACATAAGTATGGCGACGCCTTTGTCTCCTTTCAGGCACTTTTCCAGCTTTGTTAGATGTAGTAGAGGGTGTACCTATTAACTTACAATAAACTTCTTTGGTATTTGGCAGAAAAATGTAATATCATTACCTGACCCAGGTTTTAAACCAAACAGGCCAGTAGTTATGCGCAATATGCCAGGTACTCTAACTATAAATACTCTATTGCAATGAGTTTAAATTTGATCTAAAATAAAATAAGAATTTCGACTCGGTATAATAAAAAGGTAATGCTGAAAAGTATTCTCAGATATACTCTACAATGATAATAAAAAAAAAAATACATAAAAATATTTACACATCACATGTTTATTAAAACAAGTCTAGATGTAACAAGATACAGTAACATGTAATATCTGTCCCAATGTTTATTAATGATACTAAACAATATTAATTAATTAAGCACTTGGCCACATTGTCATTATTGTGAGCAACATTAAATAAAACATTAAGAACCTTTCCATATATTTTATTGAATGTTTCAAATCATTTTTTTTGGAATTAAATAACACACATTTTCAACACATTATTGAACTAAAGAATTATAATATTAAATCAATGTGAGTGGTTAACTATTTGAAGTATCTGAAGAAGGAATAATATTCCTGTTGCTATTAAACAGTATTACTTACTTTTACAGGTAGTAAAAATAAATGAAACAAAAATACGTACTTCATTTAAAAATCAATCTACTCTATGCTATTGCAAACTTCAGTCATTCAAGTTCAGATTAACATTATAATTAAACACTAATTGTGGCAATAAAATGTATTTTTCTAGCTATTTATAGTATGTACAGATATTGTCTGCAAACCACGGAGAAAATGAAGCCCCATATATAATAGCTGCTGATAGATTAATGTCAAATCCTTGAATAATACTGCTTACATAAATAGTGAAAGTAAATTTACATTCATGTCCCAATAACGAAAATGACCCAGTTCACAAACTGCATGTAAATAAACTCAATATTGGCATGTAACTTTATTGATCATTGCAATTTTGGAAAAAAAAACAATAAAAAGAATAAATTATGAAAAAATTACACACAGATTGCTTTTAATTTCAGTAGCTTGCACCTTTATAAAAATATAATTGCTTATTACATAAAATTGTTATTTTTCCTTAATGATATTAAGATGTGTTTCGATGAAGGCATTTTACACAAAGGTCAACAAAAATGTTCTATTGACCCATGAGGGATCTGCATTATAATCATCTTCCATAGAATTATTGCATAATAAATGCTAATAAGGCCTGAAATGTTGAATTTCACCTAACTTAAATATCTATTATCATCTATTATGTACCCTAGGATAATATATTAAATTTATTTAACAATATATCAACATGTTGATTGCATAAACACTTTTCAAATACATAATATATTCTCATATTATTTCTTCTCTAACATAATGACTAATGCCATCCACATGTGTCACACAGTCTCATATATTAATTGATTTCATGAAATTGAAAACCATTGGACAACAACCAACATGTCATTCAATATTAATACAGTTTTAGGCCTAGGCTACTTTAGATAACTTCTTAGAAAGCCAGTTAGCAGCATTGCTATTCACAGAAATTCAGGTGGAAACCTGACTGTTTTATACAACTAATAATATTTTTGTTATAAAACCTCTTTGTAATAATTCCTTTGTACAAATATGTATAAAAGACTTATCTATGTAGATAAAATATTACATCACATTTCTTTACAATATTTTAGTATAGGTTTCGTTTAACAGCTATAGGAAATCACTTAACTTCTTTCTTAACAGTCACAGTCTTTTCTGCGGGTTTAACGGGTGGCTTCACTGTGGATCATTTTTTTTTTCTATCTTGCGTACACTTAGGACAGTACCATTTACCTTTGGGCTTTATTTTAAGGTCAACACAGGCAAAGTGGAACCACTCAATGGGGCAGTCAGGGTTATCACAGCCAATCATCTCTCCGTATGATACTTGGTGGCAGAGACAATATGTAGGTTCATTAGGATCTACTGGCATATCAAGCACATCACTAGGATGTGCCATGCCTGCAACCGAATCCAGATCAGCATTTTCTTCTTGTTCTTTGGCAGCACTGGCGGTGGCAGTGGCTCCCTTCCGTTGCACCTTCTTCTTGGCAGCAGACCTGCCCGTGGCGGCCGCGTCGTCCTCGCTAGACGCACCAGCGCGTTTTTTCTTGCCCGTAGTTGCTGCGGTCTTGTCGCCGCCCTTGTGTTTTTTCCTACCTTTTTTGACGGTCGTTGTGTTGGTCTCTTGGTCCGCGGCAGCTTGCTGTGCCGCACGAGCACTCATTACTTTTTCTTGTATCTCTGATTCGAAACGTGCGAGGTCTGAATCCAAGCGACGAATGTGTTTGTCCACTAACTCGTAGGTTTGTATCGCAAGTTGTACTTTATCGTCGCCGTATTCTTTGGCTTTATTAAATAATCCTTGGATGGTATTTACCTTTTCTTTCTTCGTTTCCTCGTCCATTTTTGGGATATTAGGGAGCAACTCGTCGGCCATAAGGTCAATTGTCCTCATTAAACCATGAGCGCGGTCGTCTAGATCCCGCATCAGTTTGAAATTTCTTTGCAATTCTATCGGCAAATGCTGAAGACTGTCTAAATAATGCTCCAGATAAAGTGCTGAAGTCATTTTGCAAGATTTTTAAGACGACGCGAAAATGAAAGTTCAATGCAATATGACAGAAAATATTAATATTCCGATTTCCGAAGACAGCAATGCCAATAATATACACTTGAAATAATTAACACTAAAAGTGCTTTCGCTCTTCTTTACATTTATTTCAATATTATACAAAAACTAGCAAATTTTCAATATGCACTTGCATTCTCATTCAAGCTCAACAAGCAAGCGAACGTATTTACCAGTGTTACTAGAAAAAAAAATCAAGAATCAATTTTTACTACAAAAAAAATCTAATAGTCGTCATTTTCAATCACATCACACAATCACATTTATTATACTCAAGATATTTTTTTAAACTATGTCCTTATTTCGCAAATCAAAATTTTACAAAGTACTTATATCACTCTATGAAGCAAAACACTAATCACAGTATCATGCCAAGATGAGAAACATAAATTGAATATATTGTAGACAAAGAAATACTGCAAGCGTGTATGTATTTATAATAATGCTTCGTGAATAAAATTTATTATATCAGTAACATTCTGAGATAGAAATATAAACTTAAAGTGAAACGTGCATAAAATAAATTGCGCAGTAAAACGTCACGCTTTTCAGAGACGCAACGTAACGATTGCATATCTCTTATAATATTTTCATACTGGGGGCCTTAAGTATATGATAATGGAATTCTAAAGAGTAAACTCTAACGTAACATAAACGTCATGAATAAGATGATTATGATCTAAGGATTGTATAGACATAGCCACTAACAAGGAGATAAATTATTATTATATCACCAAGCACAAGTCCCTTGAAGTAAAAATTTTACAGAAAATAAATTTCAGTTTAGGTCCAAACTTTATTATTTGGCAACCCAATTTTTGCATAAAATCGATTATGAACATTGATCTAAGAATCGATTATTAGATTCGGTTTCCCGACTTCTAAATTATTTATAGGTATTGTTCTAAGGAAACAGAAACAACTTTTATCTTGTTCATATTTAAAATTAGAGATGTTATTGAAAAAAAAAAGTCTATAGTGAAAAGCACTGATAAATGGCAACTGCGAATATGTGCTGTCAAATGTAAATGTAAATTCAAATTGTCACGCCGGCTGTTATTTAAATTTTCTATGATACAGCCAAACAAAATTAATTGGATTGGATTGAAAAATGTGAAAATCGGAAATCAAGAAGAATGTATTACTTATCCTCGCAATTTTTTTAATTTGGGTATCCTCTACTTTAAAATTATTACCGGTCAAAAACACTATTAAAAATTTGTGCAAACAAGACAAATTGTTTTCTTAATTTTTCTCATAGAAATGTTTCATAATTGCCGAAAATTCTTCCTGCATACGCGCAAAGCTCACACAAATATATCATATTACTAAGATCCCATTTGCAGCTTGCAAGCCTCTGTTGCAGGCCTTTAGAGTACAGGTGGAGAAGCCACATCTGGGTGCATCATTATACCAAATACTTGTATGTTAATCATCAGACATCACAAATACAATATTTGCAAAAGGTGCTTATACAAAAAACTATACAATAAGAATATTATTATTATGTAAGTATTCCAGGGCCTCATTCACGAATTCAAATAAGTAAATGTATTTGACAGTAACTATAGTACAACTAATGTATATAGTACTTACACATTTTGGGAGCATAAATTAGACTTTATTTGGTTGGCTTAAATCTACCTTTACGTAATGAGTAGCATTTACTTCGAAATTGTGAAACAGGTCTTAAGGATTGTTATTTGTAAGTTTCTATTGAATTTTGTTGTGATGGTATTACTTAATCCATATAATAAATCTGTGATCAATAATCTTCCTAGCCCCTTTTACAATTACTTTTGAGATACATGCCCTTTCAAATGATTGCAGCTTGCGGTAAATCTTTATCCTACAAATTCATTTATGGCTTGAAAACTAAAATCCTGTCAAGTTTCGATTCAAATTTACACTTGGCTAATGGGTTCGCAAGTATATGAACATGCTTATATACAACCGCAAACCAATTAATAGCTGGTCATCGAAGACAAGAAATCAACTAGATAGCCTCTTAGACAGCCTTCTATCTCAAACAGTTGGGACAGTAAACATCACTTCCTATACAGGACTACACCCAATTGCAAAGAGAATTATAATATCCCAATTGTTTTCCTGCATGTCATCTCTTAAATTATGTCCAAAAAAATGTACCATAAAATATCACGAAACTTACAAAATTCATAATGATGTGACATATAGACTTTTATAAATTCGTTTATTATACCTTGATATTTACACATTAGATAACTCTTATGGTTACTAAAATTGTAAATAAAACGACAAACATTATTTTTAACTTATATTGTATTAGCAAATAAACAATTTATAAAATATTCTCTTACACGACAATGACATCATAGTCCGGAATACAAAGCATTTTACCTGTGATACGTCCATTACTTACAACGCGGTCTTACAAGTATTGCTAATGGCCAAGTAGTCACCACCCCAGACATTCACAAACATTTATAAGTGTGCACATAACTTATTCGTTTCAATATGCATTTTATATACTCCGTCATAAACAATGGACTTAAAACGTATTATGATGGACTATCGATTACAACAACTTGCATCAAATTTTTTTATATTAAAAATTATAAACATTTAAGAAAAAATGCAAATAAATAATTAGCAATTTGCCAAATTACGGCAAAATATAAAGGCGTTTACATAATCTACATAATATAAAACATGCTTTATTTATTTCCTTATGTCTATAATTACAAATGCTTAGTCTAATCATTGTGTTCATATACGTACTATACTACACAATACACGCTGCTCCAAGGAAATATTGCGCAACACAAGTGAAACGTATCCGCGGAACGCGAATGGAACCCGAATCAATCAGTATCAACAGTGACTCAGGCATTGTCCACACTGCCGTGTTATTTACAAAATGGCGGGATTGACGACTTATCAAATTATACAAGTAATCAAACATTTCCGAACTAAATAACTTACGAGCATTACGTCAACTTTAACTTTGCCAAGCAAAAGGAATATTCTGCACATTACCTATAAAAAAATAACACAAGGTACATAAACCAGTAAACTTACTTCTAGATACAACACTACATATTTAGAATACAAATACAATTTGGTACACATTCGTTGCTCATTTTAATATATAAAACACATTACAACACAGTTGCGGGGCCAGTGAGCAACTAAACATATCGGAATGTTTCATAATTTTAAATGTACACAGAAAAGCATTCGCACGAAGGAGCAATTTGAAAGAACACCTTGAGATTCTTCCCTTATTATATTTATATAGAATACATGATAAACCAATTATATAATTTCCTATGCGATGAATACAAACATGTAATATTATAATATGGAAGTTATTGGTTTTACATGAAAATATACAATGGATAAAATTGGCACTACATACGCAGGTCACAATATATGAAATTACAAAAATCGTCTTTATAGTTATTTTAGAAATGCACTCTTATATGTAGATACAGGCATCTAAATATTATTTTTTGGCTCTGATGAAACCTTTTGAATTGTAACACAATATTATAAGCAGTATAATTATAATTCTCAAGTAACAATATTTACTCAAACTCAAGTCAAGCATCCTGGAAATGAAATTAACTTCGACTAGCAACATCTTTATCCTGTTTCGTTAAGCGTTTTAGTTCGAATTTTACACAAATTATAATTAATCTCAGAACACAAATTCACAACCGTTTATGTAAAACAGTATTTTTGTAGTTTCGGATGTTGCTACCAAGCTAAAGCACCTAAGGGTCAGATTGTGCTCGGGCCGGGCCGTCGATACAAATATACAGAACACGTAATTGACATAAAACAATGCTTTCAATACTTGGCCAACATAAAAATTACGATTGCTAGATACTTTTATAAAATATTTTAGAAGGAGGATAATAGATTATTTTCATCTACAATCTAACTATTTCCATAACTACTGTAATTGCATATTTATTTTTGGTTTAATATAAAACAAATATTATATTCCTACTCAACTCTTCACTAGTCTATCGGAAAACTTTTTCGATTTAACATTAATATTGATTTGTCACGCCATACTGATTATGTAATTATAACATATAATATTCCGTGCACAGCACCTTAATTACCCATTAATGTTGTGGAAGCCAATTTCCAAGTTGAATACTCAATGTACCACACCCATTATCACAATAATCGTGCACGGAATATTCAGCGAGAGGATCTTGAGTACACGGACGGTGCGCGCTTTTATTGCTCCTAAAAGCGCGCTCGTTCATCGTAATCAATAACATAACTCAACCTCATCATTCATTCATTTGGACGCCAGTTTCATAGCCAACGTTTCTTCATTATCAGGTTGTTTCACTATGTTAATTGTTTAATCACAAGCATTTCTATCTGTCTCACGACCTCGGTGACCGAATTATTCGGTGTGCACAATTTTATTCGCCAATAGAGCTAATATTTTGGATCGGGCAGATCGTCCTCGCTTCTGGTTCCGAAGCGAGCAGGCCACGTGTCAGGACAACCACAGCAGCGGGCCGCGCAGGCAGCGCGCCCGCTACACGAGCGTCTCGTACTTGTCGAGCACGTGCGCCTGCTCGTTCTCGTCGCCGTGCGAGCGCGAGCGAGGGCGCGCGGCCGCCGCGGCCACCGCCTCGCCGCCGGGCTTGGCGCGCGTCTTCTTGTCATGTCCGCACGTGCATGCAACCGACGCCTGTCGCTTCAGCGTGTGCGCGCGCGCGCCCGCCCACTGCGGGTCGAGAGACTCGCTGCGCGCGTACCCGTGGCGACGCCCGCGCAGCGTGCCGCCCACGGCCGCGGCCGCAACAGCCGCCGCCGCCGGCCCCGAGCCCGCCTCGTGTGCGGAGCGTGAGGACTCACTGCGCACGCACAGCGCTCCACCGGCTCGTCTGAACGAGTCGAGAACCCTTTCCTCTATTTCCTCGATGTCCTTCTTCTTCACGAGCCAAATCTCTTCAGAACCCCTCGTGAAGTAGCTTGAACCTTTACTTACCGAATGACGCTCCTTGTTTCGGAATTTACAGGACCTGAAATCATTTGCGGTGGGTCCATCTTCTTCAAACTTGGGCGGTTCCCGTGGGCGGGCTGGATCTGGCGAAGCCACGTTTCGGAATGCGGTGCCATGCGAAGGGAAGCGGTCAGCTATTTTGGCACCCAAACTCGGAGAACGAATCGTCACCTCGGCAGGTGATGAGAGTGGTTTGAATTCTGGTTTTATTATTTTCTGGGGCTCTGCACGTGGTTTGTCGACATCGGTAGGGATTTCATTTCGTTGCCACCGAGCCGCGACGGAATTCACCGAATTGTGAGGTACGAGATCAAAATGCGCGGCTTCTTTAAAGGGTGTGGCGGGCTGCGATGACTCGTCTCGCGAGCGGCCGCGCACGGACCCGGGCCGAGAGAGACGACCTGCACTGGCACTTGCATCTTCAGCCGCCTTCTCAAATTTCCTAATCTTATCACCGACCCCGTTCGACTCTTCATCTTTTGACTTATTCAATTGTTCGTTTTTAGTGGCATCATCTTGATTTTCGTTTTTATCAATTGGCGTATTGACTTCAGTTGCAACCAGCGACAGTTTTTCTGCACGCGGTGGCGCCTCCCTCACTATGGAATTTTCCCTTTTAAGGGTTCTTGTAATAGTATTTTCTTCCTCTTTTAAATCCGTCTTTACATTTTTAAAAACGGTTGACGGTGGAGAATTGTTCTTTTTAGGAGGCGAAATTGCTTTTTCGGTGGGAGGGGTGGGATCATCTCTAGAGAGCGGCGGTGACTTCACCATTGGAGGCGACATATTCATCATTTTAGGGGGCGATCCGTTGGCTTTTCCAGTCGGTGAACTGGCAATTTTGAAAGCGTCCGATTTGATCAAAGAGGAAGACCGTTGATTTTTTGGTGGAGATGGATCCTTTTTTAAGGGAGTAACATTTTTAGTCCGAGGTGCGTCTATAATTTCCTCTCGTCGTGAAGAAAGTGGTGGCGAAACAACCTCTTTGGGAGGAGACGCCTCCTTCTTCCATGATGCGGCGCTCAGCGGCGGCGATAGCACTTCTTTCGTCGGAGACGACGCATGTTTAGGAGGAGATGCCTCTTTCTTAGGCGGCGAAGCGACCTTTCTTGGTGAACCCACACGAGATACGGGCTCATCCACTTTCCTAAAGGCCTCCGCCCGCGCCTTTTGTGCCTCAATGTCGCGGCTGAGAAATGAAGAGTTCCTGACGTGGCATCCGTCATCATCGGCGTCCGCGGTATCGGCGGGCGCGGGCACAGGGGCGGGGGCGGAGGCGGCGGCGGGCCGGGGCCGGTCCGTCGCCGGGGCGCGCGGCGAGGCGCGACGTCACGCTCGGGACTCGGTCCACTGGTCCGAGTCGTCCGAGTCCGACTCGCCGCCCGAGCTGGTGTCGCTCAGCTCCACGGCCACGCGCCGCGCCAGGATCGATGCCACGTCCAAGAATGGCGCGCCGCGGAGCGTGTCGTACCGGCCCGTGTTCTCGTCGCACCGCTTCTCTACTTTGCGCAATTTTATACCTGTCGAATAATTTATTGCTATTATTATGGCGGAATAATATTGTGGGCAGATTAAAATGTTAAATAACGATATTCCACAAGAAAGAAATTGTGGTTATTTTAGGTTCAGGGAGATAGCACATACCGTCGCGGATAGCCTTGAGCAGGTCGGAGCGCGGGTCCGGCTGCGGGTCGGGATGTGGGCGCGGCGGCTTGAGCGCGGAGGCGCCGCGCAGCAGCGCGCCCGGCGACGGAGGCCGCGGCCGCTCCTCCTCGCACAGCGCCAGCGGCGGCGGCGGCGACGGCGGCGCGGGCGGCGCGGGGGGAGCGGGCGGCGCACCCACCGCCGCCGGCACGCCCGGATCCACCTCCTCCGATGACATCATTCCTGCACAACACAACATTATACAGATACCTATATGTATACACATGGTTTGAGCTATTTTTAGTCCATTGTGTATTAGCTCCTATATTATTAGCCGGGTAAAATTCTTATTTAGATTTCTACTTATTTACACACCAAACAAGTAAGTCGAGCCATTTTGATTAGTGTAGGCTATAATTTACAAGTTAGGTAAGTACCTATAACGGCGTGCATGTGGTCGAGATGCGCGTCGAGTGCGGTGCGGTGCGGCGGCGAGGCACCGTTGAGCAGTGGCGGCGGCGACGTACCCTCCGGCGGAGGTGGCGGTGGTGGCAGCGTCGACCTATAAACAAAATATCAGTTTATAATATGTCTGAACGAGTCGGCAAGGTATAATAATACAGTTTATGTGTCCCAGTTATGATTTAATGCAACGTCAGTAAAGCAAACACATCAGGAAACACCTCATTCTGTACATGTCATGTATGTATATAAGAGAAATGAGTCTAAAACCAATCAAGAAGCATCTTACAAGTTGATGAGCGCGTTGTGTGATTATACCTGGTGGGAGTGTGCAGCGCATGCGCGGCGGGCGGCGCGTCGTGCGCGAGCGCAGGGGGCGCGGGGGGCGGCACGGAGGGGCGCGGCCGCCGCGGCGTGCCCGCCATGCTGCCGCCGTAGATCGGCTCCGTCACCGACCCGTACGGACTCTCCTCCGCCACCACTGCAACAACACACAAATTTTGAATACTTAAATTCCTAACATTTAAAATAAAATACTTTATTTATCACGTAGGCGAACAAAGTTGCACTTATGATACGTCAAAACAAAGCATAAGAATAATTATTATTATTTCTAAACAACTATTAAAATTACTTACATAACTATGGACATTTTAAATTAGGGATAAAATTTATACTTAAGACAAGGTACAAACCGAAGTAACCAGCTCGGGCTGGCAAGTAGGGGGAAATAGAAGGGTAACGCGTCGCATTACAATAACTAATGACCATATAGAACTCCAGATATAAATTTGAAGACAGAAAAGATTTGCTAAAATATTAGCATAATCAGAAGAATTATTCATAATCTATAAGGATTAAAAAGCGGCGATAGCCTAGTTGGGTGTGGAACGGACTGCCGAGACGAATGTTCAAATCCCCAAGGGCACACACCTCTGACTTTTCTAAAAAATCATGTGTGTATTATTTGTGAATTTATCGTTCGCTTTAACGGTGAAGGAAAACATCGTGAGGAAACCTCCACATCCGAGAAGTTCTCTATAGGAATTTCGAAGGTGTGTGAAGTCTACCAACCCGCACTAGGCCAGCGTGGTGGACAAAGGCCTAATCCCTCTCAGTAGTAGAGGAGGCCCGTGCTCAGCAGTGGGCAAGTATATAATACAGGGCTGATATTATTATTATTATTATAGGGAAGGCCTATGTTCAGCAGTGGATCTTATGTGACTGATGATGGTGATAATCAGAAGTGAGCATACCGTGTCCGTTGCCAGTGAGCCTGGTCCTGTTGTTCTGCTGGTTCTCTATCTCTATGGAGTTGGGTCGCGCCGGCTGCGCGGACGGCGGACGGTTGTGCGAAGTCGCTCTGTACCCGCCGTCCGTCACCGTCGTGGCTGCAATCGTGTTACAACTGAGTATCATATACATATTGACTTTCTATTAATTGTAAATAATACTTTACATATTTGCATTTTTTTTATAGCTTCATACTTGCCATTATTGTTATTTTTAGGGACCATATAAACTTTTAATTTGATCGCTTCCACTTTGATTTGTATGAATTTTAGAACAATATAATAGCTTAAAGCTTTACATTGGCGTAGCTCGTCGGCCTTATTACAATATTTATTGGGGGCTCCTCTTCAGAGCAGTGCATTTTTTGGGCGCCCGATTAATTTTAACATAAGTATGGGCCCTTAAAGCGCTGGAGCCTCGTATCAGCAGTAGCTGCGGCCTTAACTGTATGGTAGTGATACTGACTGCCGTAGACGGGGTCCGGGCGGTATATCTCTGCGTTGTAGTGGTGGTGCGCCTGTATGAACACCTCGCCGCGGTTGATGGCGATCTCCTTGTGCCGCTCGCGCGTGGTGTTGAGCGCGCGCACGCGGCGCGTGGCGCGGCCCTCGCCGCCGCTGCCGCCGCGCGGCTGCCGCACCTGACACACCACACATCTTAAATAACTCTTATTTCGTTTGAACAAGGTCGAGTATATATTGATAAATACTGCTTAGTAACTAACAAGTAACACGTGGCTAAAATTAAAGACGTTACTCATAAATGTTGTATTCACTTAATTATACAATGTCTTGCTTCTTTTGCAGCTAAAAATCACTCGAGATAACAAGATGAAATATTGTTTACTTAGTACTTTTTTTACTGCTCCTTTACCAGGGCCTCGGGTAATCACATTGATCCTCCTTCTTAACCTTCACAAAAGAACGAGATTCATAATTCCACTGATTATTTTTTCACACCAGTAACTTACCTTCTTCCCCCTATCGTGCTGTATGCGCTCCGTGTCCTGCAGCATCTCGCGCCGCCACAGCTCGAAGAAGTAGTCCGGGTCGGTGTAGAACTTCCTCGCGTCGCGGCCGTCGTCGCGGAACTCGTTAAGCCGCTCGAGCGGCGGCGGGCGGTCGCAGCGCGCGTACGTGGCGAGCATCGCCGACGGCATCGTGTTGCGCGAGAACAGCTGTTGCTGGAACGTACGCGCCGAGCGGAACGCCTTGCGCATCTGTATGTCTTGCAGCGACACTGGAAAACACGGACATAATGAGTGTTAATATTCTGTTGCCATTTAATGTTAGATACAAAGTAATCAAAATGTTTCGATTCTTGATTAAGGAAGTTAATTTCTAACTCTAACAAGCCTTATACTTAACGACATAATAAAATATCGGAACTCAAACTGTGTATTACTAATACCGCAACATTCAGTTAATTGTGATATTGAAATAAATACCATTGTTATTAAAACTATTTGTATAAATCGTACTAATAAAATGATTTCTCATCGGTACATACAACATAGTATAGAAAACAACTGGTAGTTTCTGTACAACTTTACAATCTGTTATAACTTTATTAGCTGATTAATGAATACAAAAATATCAAGGGCGTGAACAAAAATAAGCAGTCCATCATCTTAGGCCGTCCGCCATATTGGATTTAGAATGACTTCCCTTAGCTAACCATCCATTATCATCGTAACTAAACGTGTGTGTGTATAATTTCATCTAAATCTATTAGGATAACTGCTGTAACATACATCTGCAAGATTGGACACGAACATACATACATACGAACATTGCAAGTTAAATAAAAGCTCGTAAAAAACACAAAAACCTCACCTTCTTCAACGCCAGAGTCGAGCTGAGTGACCTTGATCGCGAGCCTGTCTATCCTGGCCTGCAACACGTTGGTCCTCTCGGCGAGGTTGGTGGCCTCGCGCGTCAGCTCGCCGAACATGTCCTCAGCATGTTTAGACAAAGACGACAGCTGCCTGCAATGCACCGTATTAAAATGAATATTCATTATGATTTCTGATGTTAACGCGAATGTTAGACTTTAAAATTTGACTATTTTTCGGATTTTATTGCGGTTTTTTATATTATAATTTTCTGCAAACAACTCTATGACTGCAGCTTTCATGGTCATGGAAGACTGAGGTGTTGGAGGTCCAAAAAGTCAAAGTTACAATATCTACCTGCATTCAAAAGTTATAATTTTTTTTCTTTTTTGCTATTACCGGTCCGATCTACGCAAAATGAATTCGGTATTTATTAAAAATAGATACGGGTAAAATAAGAAGATTAAAACCGCAATAAAATCCTAAAAATAGTTGCATTTTAATGAATAAATTCCTTGTTGGAATATAACCTCTTGTTTATGGAACTCTTTTTTTTAACACGGTGAAATCTATTAAGGTATTTCTGACGGAATTGCCGGTTCAAAGCGTCCTTCTGAATAAAACCCCGCCATAGTCTCTAACAATCACGGCAAGCAGATTTCTGCTAATTAGGAAGCTGGATTTGAAATATTGCCGCTATAATAAATGCCTCGGAAGTTGTTGTGCAATATATTGCTGCGAGAACTTACTAGTCTAAATTTAGTGTAAGATAAACTAGCCACAGATGTTACATCAGACGATGATGCGTAAAGTTATACCAGCCTGACCAATTTTCTTCTTTAGGTATTTCAATAGTCTTACATTAAAATTTAGGTGCCATATTAAAATAGTCTTACAATAAAAAGTGGCCTATTAATAAATATAAAACACAAAATGGAGAGAGAAAAGTTGTATCGTAATAAAAAATGATTAATTAATCTTATCTATTCCTGGTACACTCCAATGATATTCACAATGTTGATAGCAGTATATATTATAATTAAATATATTTTTATAACGTATATAGCGTATAGGTATTATACCATAATATCAGCCCTATGTTATATACTGTCCCACTACTGGGCACGGGCCTCCTCTACTACTGAGAAGGATTAGGCCTTAGTCCACCACGATGGCCTAGTGCGGATTGGTAGACTTCACATACCCTCAAAATTCTTACACACAACTTCTCAGGTTTCCTCACGATGTTTTCCTTCACCGTTAAACCGAGCGATAATTTACCAATTAAGTTTACCAACAAAACCCATAAAACTTTTTAGAAAAGTCAATGGTGTTGCCCTGGGGTTTTGAACCTGCGGTCAACTAGGCTATCGCCGCTTCAAATATCGCGTATAAAACAGGATAATTGCGACATCACGTTACTAAATGAAGCCACATGCTTATCTTAATGAAAATAACACTGTACAATAAGTTACTCAAACCGCAGACGTCAAATAAAAAAACTGCAAGTTTTGAACAAAATAAGTACTAATAAAAGGAAATTACAAAATTTAAACGCCCTAATGCAACTTCTACACTACTCTTAGATTTTGTCGCAGCGGCATCAGTGCACCTGCAGAAATATACTCACGCACACGGCATATTCGCACTAAACAAGAAAATTATCAATAAATCAGAAACGCAAAACTGGGATATTTGGTGAAAATATTCGTTACGCACGGACTCTTGGCACAATATTAGCAAAGGTACAAACGAGTATGTAGTTTCATTTATTAACGCAATGTCAAAATGATTCTTTTTTAATTTAAAAATTATGTTCACTAAATACAACCGAAGGAAGGCGCTATAACACTGATAAACTTTATAATTAAAAACCAAACACGTCTCTATGACATCGAATTAAACACAATTTAATTACTAACATTACGATCAGACCAGCATAACCGAACGACTAAAATGTTAATTGTAATAATTACCGATCAAACATACTAAACATTCAATTGTTTTTAAATATCATCATATTTATAAACAAAATGGTTCTACATGTATTATTCAGTGCACAGCGAAGGCATGACGGCTGACGTCATGTGGTGTATATTATTAACGTAATATTATAGCGTCAGGTATCGGTCCAACGTAAGTAAGGAATACGAGGTGATCTCTACTAATATATAAAGCTGAAGAGTTTGTTTGTTTAAGCGCGTTAATCGTTAACTTTGAAAATTTTTCACTAATTAGCAGCTACATTCCTCCTGAATTTTATATACTTTTATCCCGGGAAAATATAAAACAGGACGTTTATCCCGGAATACCTTTTTGACGCTGACGTAGCCGCGAGCAAATGCTGATACACAATATAAGGAAAATTTAATTTGTTTAATTGCAGAGTAAACAATTTCAGGATAATGGATGGTTATTTCTTGCTTTATTTCAAGCTTTAATAATGTTATTTTACGCTTTAAGACATATAATTATCATAATATTTCAATTATTCCTTCGTGACCTAACGCCTAAATACCACAGACAAAGAGAGCCGTCATATTGTTTATAAATTGACACATTTTTTTTTTAGAACCGCTTTTTTGACCAATAATAACATAATGACTGCCTCGGTGGCGTAGTTGTATTGCACGTCCGGTACAATAGCGCTCTGAGGTCCTGGGTTCGAATCCCGGGTCGGGTAAAGTGATATTTGGGTTTTTCTGCTCAGTATCAGCCCGGAGTCTGGAATTTGTGCCCGATATGGCGATAGGCTCGCCCCCTATCACATCATGGGACGGAACATACTTGGCGAAAAGTGGGTGCCCTAGCTGCGCCTCTGCATACCCCTTCGGGGATAAAATGCGTGATGTTATGTATGTATGTATGTAATAACATAGTAAATAAAGTCACATATTATTAGCTAATAGTCCACTCATATTATTCCATGCAACATCTGTTTTATATCCTTACATAAAAGTAATTTTGAATAACAAATTAATTAGGCTATTCCGGAGATTTTTTCAGTCGAAAAGTACACAATTAGAATAAGTCACAAAACGTTATTTGCCCGAAATTCCTAAAGCCAAGGTGCCCACGTACTCAGCCGAATAACTCCACGCAATGCTTTTACCTTTCGCGATAACTTTGAACCAAGGATTGATTGAAATAACTTTTCTTCGGCAAGTGTTAGGATACTAATATTTATTTTACTGAAAAAGTTTTATACGGACTATATCTTTTCAAAAGAATTGCGGAGAATCGTATGAAATATTATTGATTACTTCCTAACCGAATTTCGACCACGGCCGCTTAAATCAACGGAGATCAGTCAAGTACGCAGGACATATAGTGCACAAGTGTGTGCGCAATACACAGGTTGCACTCTCTGTTCCTTCACTCTCATAGTCCGGTGAGACGGCAATCCACCATGACCGGAGATAGATCAGGCGCAGAACCAACAGCTTTACATGCTTTCCGAGTCACGGGGATCACACCACCAACTTCCTGACTCCGAGATGCGACTGAGTACTTTTTTAAGATGAAAAACCCAGTCACAATTATTTTGGCCTGATCCGGGATTCGAACCCAGGACCTCAGCGTGGTAGTTGTACCGTGTACAATTACAACTACGCCACCGAGCCAGTCAAGTCTATGAAATATATTTAAGCATTATACGTATAGGTAGCTTGTAGGAGGAAATGCAACACTTGATTTACATACATATGTGAGCTAATTCATAAACCCAATGCTAATGAAGGAACTCCTTATTAACGACAATGTGGCGCGTGCAAACCTAATACCTCGGGTTTTTATTCCCACAACATTGCACTGTGAAATAAACTCTATCTCTCGGCTCCCCTCTCTTTCTCTCTTCTAAGCTATAAATCCCACTTGATGGAGGGATTTCGGTTATTATGACAGACATTTTAGGGTTTAAACAGACGCGCGCCCGGCATTGGTCTGAGGCAGGCTTTTGAAAAATGATGTGCACCTAAATATTTCAGTCTGTTTATTAAATAAATATACATTTGATTATTAAGTACTTGTCATTATTATTATCTATTGTCATTGACTAACATGTAAGTGGTAATCATTACAGCTATTTACTTTAGACAGCCATGTTTCATTGAATGTTAATCAATTACAGGAATATCTGTTATGATCATTAAGAGATGGTCGTATGTGTATGCGCATGCTAATAATTTAAAACTGAGGAAAAGAAGCATTGCGATATTCGAATCGGAGTCGAAGACGAATACAGTCGTCGAAGAACATACCATAAACCCGTCATTTGTACTGCACTTATCATCATTAGCAGAATGGTATAATTATGCACAAGAATAAAATACTTGCAAAATACTGACCCGATGAATAACTACCATCGGGTCTGATATAGCCCTATTTTGTTTTAAGATTAAACGTCTTAAATCATTGTTCCAAGCAACTAACAATAGCAACTAGCAACCAGTTGTACCTGACAGTGTTAGCGAGCGTGCCGTTGGTGACCGCCTCCAATTCGGAGGGCACGGAAAGTCGCTCGGGCACGGTGCCGCGCGACACGTGCACCGGCTCCACGCAGCGCTTCGGCAGCGGCATGGCGCGCCCGCACCGCCCGGCTACCTTGTCTGCATCACTGGAACAACACAATACACACTTAAATACAATGGCCATAGAGTATTGTTTTCATCTGAGAAGATGTTGCTGCGTAGAATGTTTTAAATATGGATTTTGTAAAGAACTAATAGATAGTTTAGCGAAGATCAAGCATGTCTTTTGTTTTTAATAATCGATCCCAATCTTAATCTTTAACCCTATCTCAGTAGTATCTCTAAAAAGTCATTAGCATGTGGAATAAAACTTTATTCTGATTGGTCCATTTTCACGATGGATCGTATAAAACGATTGAGATTGTATTGTAAACGGCGGATAGATAAATGGGCATTGTCTGTCATCAAGTGGGATTGCCGAAGCCTCGAGTACTTCATCCTCCTTCAAAGTCAAAACTAGAGTACTTCTTAAAGATGTGCAACTTCACCCATTTTCGTATTTACAACACACAAAAAAAAACATGGAATATTAATTAGTAAAGACTGACCCGTGAATACTGTGCCCCAAAACAGTTAATGAAATACGTTCTTGCTTTCAGTAAAACGGTGTATGCATTCGCGCATTCAACTGTAAATCCCGGAAAGAGCCGTTGTGAAACAAAGTTTGGCAGCTAGCTATTATAGCGCAAAAATATTGTAGGCCTATACAATTTTTCAGGGTCCAAAGTAAATATTGTACTCGATGGTGCGCAGTAAACGTAGAAAATATACGTTCAGATGAAACGACTAAACTGTAACCGATATTTAGGTCTGTATGTATCGTACCTTCACACAGTTTACCTTAATAATCAAGGAAAATACACATTATAATCCTTTAAAACAATGTTTTAGAAAACCATTAAGTATTCATAACTTAAAAAACCATAGGTATAGACAAATTATCTAAATATTTTTTGACATTGACAGTTTCGCTTTTATTGCATTTCTCCGTTTTCCGTCAATTTTCCTAGTAATTATTGGTTGTTAGGGCATGCGCACGCGCCGTGGCGTGACCGCCGCCATGCGTGAATACGTCGTGGAAGTGAATTAGGTACAAGTTTCTCTGTCGACGACTACCGACGTATTACGGAGAAACTGTAGAGGTAAATAAACGTAATGCGAACTTAATGGGAGACATTATACATCTGCAACTAAGTCAGCTTAATGATGGGGACTGGGCGATGCGTTAATTCGCAACAAACTTGAGGAGGAAGGTGGTAAGTACAAACATAAAAATCCTTGAGATTTCAAGCTTAATACAGCAGAGAACATCCCGGCAAAATGACTCACGCGCGTGAGTCGAGTCTCGAACCACCCATAGTAGTTTTTCGATTTGTAGTAAATCTGTGTATCTTGTTGTTTTCATTGTTGTATTGCACTGAATTGGATGCAGAATTAACTTCAAGCAATACAAATCAGTTAAGAATACATATTTTATTAATTTCCGTCATAAATATTCTATTACGTATTTATTAATTCCATATAAATACGACACGATAGCCACAGCACACTGGCATTAACTGGCATATTGTTACTAAAATGTCAATGCCATTTGAATGGCGTGCCAAATAAAAACAGCCTCTGTTGTTTTAATAATATGGTATGACATATTTTTATATTAGGACGATTAAACCACATACAAAGATTAAAGAGCAATTAATTGTAACAGCAATTGTTTTTTAAAGTGATTATCAACATAATAATAATAATAATAATAATAATAATAATAAGTAATTTATTGCCTTTCAATTAACAAATAATAACAACAAATTAAGCAAACATAATATTAGTGAAAGACAAAAGGAAATGACTCAGCGTGTGCTGACCGAAACCAGAGTTTAGATCAGCGCTGGTTTTCAGTCACTCCTATCTCCCTATGGTCTTGTGCGGGAGTTAGCGTAATTAATGGCGTACAACGGAAAACTTCAATTATGAAAAATATCAAAGGAACATAGTACATACAAAACAAAAAGTGAAGCAACAACATATAAGTTACAATAATAAAAAAAAAACAAATAACAAAGGAATTTATAAAATGAATAAAGTTAATAATAATAAACTTTAAATTAACTTGAATTTATTATTAATGTGTGAGTGTGTGTCTGTGGGTGTGTGTGAGTGAGTGTGTGTGAGTGAGTGTGTGTGTGTGTGTGTGTGTGTGAGTGTGTGTGTGAGTGTGTGTGTATATGTGTGTGTGCGTGTGTTTATCAACAACAGAACAATTTTCTTATATGTAGGGTTATATATTTGTAAATATATTTCCTAGATGTAGAATTCCCCAGCGGGAGTGTTTTAAGTTCTCTGCAATAAGCTGTCTTTCTAAAAGACCTACTTTATATTTTTTTTTGAAGCAGCCTAGACTCATTTTTTCCCTCAAGGGAGGAGGCAGGTCATTCCAAATGCTCGCTGCAGAAAACCTAAAGCCACCCCTGTATCGTGCAGATCTATGAGAAGGAGTCACAAGCAGATTTTGTGATGCTGAACGAAGTCGATTAGTTTTGTCCTTCACCCAAACTAGTTTTTCATATAAGTATTCAGGTTTCTTGTTCCAAATGATCCTGTGAAGTGTACATGCGTATAACAACTGTCTTCTTGAGGTCATATTTAGGATACCTTTTCTATTTAGAAATGGCGTAACATATTCCTGACGTGGAATATTAAAACAAAATCGCGCACATGCATTTTGAACTCTTTGAATTGCCCTTTCTGTCTCGGAATTTAGTCTGGGTCCATATATAGAACTGCAGTAGTTAAACTGGGATAAAACAAGTAAATCTGTTAAAAGAATACGGACTTTTTCAGTAATATATGGTCTAATTTTATACAGTATTTTTAACCTAAAAAAGCATTTTTAACTTTGGCATTCACATGTTCTACGTATTTCTGTTCCCTATCTAAGATGAGGCCAAGATTTCTTGCAGAAGTAACACATTCAAGTACATTATTATTTAAAGTTATTCGCTCTTTACAACTAAGGACTTTATCAATTTGCAGTTTTGTGCCCATTACCATCATTTGCGATTTGGTTGGATTTAAGACTAAGGAGTTATTTTTAGACCAATTGTATATATTACGAAGATCACTATTAATCTTATGAATAGCTTCCGTGGTATTATTGTTATCGAAAGAATAGTACAATTGTGTGTCATCAGCATATAAATGGTATTTGCAATATTCAATGCAATTAGGTAAATCAGCTGTAAAAAGAGTAAAAGGACAGGACTTAAAAGTGAACCCTGCGGCACCCCTTTCTGTATCGACTTAAGAGCTGAGAACTTCTTTTCACCGTTTAGACCTTCGGTAACTACCCTTTGTTCTCTACCTACTAGAAATGATTTGAACCATTGGCAAGTGTTTAAAGAGAACCCATAGTTTTGTAATTTATTCAATAACAAATCTGAATCTAGGCAGTCAAATGCTCTTGAGTAGTCAAGAAGAATCATGATACTGCTTTGACCCATATCAGATGCTTGAGTCAAGTCATCTGTAATGTGTAGGAGTGCTGATTCAGTGCTGTGTTCTTTACGGAAACCAGACTGGAATTTGGGTATAATATTATTCTCATTAACATAAGTAAGAATTTGATTTAGAACCACTTTCTCAATCACTTTTGACAATACTGGCAGAATAGAAATAGGCCGAAGATCTTTCAGTTGGGTTGCAGGGTTCTTTTAGGCAATGGTTTAACTAACGCCCTCTTCCAAGAAGATGGGAATGTATTTGTTTCAATTGACCTGTTTATAATATTTGTTATTACAGGTAGAGTTACGTCTAACGTGGCTCTAATCATATCTATATTAAGTGTATCATACCCCGATGCCTTAGTTTTAATATTATATAGAATTTTTTTAACTTCGCTATCCGTCGTTGGTTTTAAGTTAAAATTGTCACTATGTGACTTTATAGTTTCAACACATGGCAGGTCTACCAGATCTGCAACGTCGTATTGGGGTAAATTTAAAAAGTGGTCATTGATTAAATCAGGATTATTGAGGTGGTCAGAAATTGAATTTGTACAGGGTTTATTGAACATTGTTGTGTTTTTTAAACCATTCCATAGCAAAGTTGGGTATTTTAAATTATCATTTACAAATGTATTATAATATGCTTTTCTCTCCCGTTCGATAGTTGCTGTTACTAGATTTTTGAGACTACGATAGTATTTTTGTGAACTTTCTGTTTTGTTTTTTTGTGCTTTTATCAATGCATCGTCACGCAATTCCATCATAAATTTTACCATATCTGTAACCCAAGGTTTTGATTTGTCTTTTACTACTATTTTCTTAACTGGTGCATGGACATCAAATAAGGTTAAGATAAAATTATTAAAAGTGTCAACCATGCAATTAACATTATTCAGACTGTTAATACTATGCCACGGAATTAAGTTCAAGTCTTGCGTAAAGAGATCTAAATTGATATTTTTCAGTGATCGCAAAAATTTCACTTGGCGTGGCACCTTGGGCATTTTTACATTAAAATCTACTAATATCGTGGCGTGATCACTGAGACATCTATTGTGAATAACTTGCACTCCTAAGCATTTACAAGAGCTATTAGTCATCACGATATCTATTAATGTTTCGGAATGATCGGTCACTCTAGTTGGTTCTTTAACTAGTTGCTCTAGATTATGTTGATGACAAAAATTCACTAATTCTTTAGTATGGGGTGATTCTGTTTGGCGCAAATCTATATTTAAATCTCCTAAAATGCAAATGTGGTCATAACGAGCCATATGGTTTATCGAGTCACTGAGTGCATCTAATGCATCTGAGACTGCTACACTTTCAGGTCTGTATGCTGTACTGATAGCTAAGGACGTTTTTGGTAAATTTACTTCGAGCCAAAATTGCTCTAGGATAGAAGACGGGTGCTGTCGTACTCGATATTGAATACCCTGTCTAATGTAAAATCCTACACCACCGCCTTTTTTCCCTTGTCGAGCTCTATGCAGAAAGTTGTAATTTGGTATGGCGGGTGCTTCCTCCGCTATCTTTAGCCATGTTTCATTAATAGCCATAATATCGGGCTTGTGATTTTGAATATTTGTAACAAATTCATCCCTTCCTGTATTTAAGGATCTAGCATTTAGTAACCCTAACTTTAAATAGCGTATCTTTAAGTTAGCCATTATTTTGATGTTTAAATTTTCGTATATTTAACTACAATTAGAATATTTACTATGATGTGAGTGTGAAATGTAATGCGTTTATTGTGAGTGTAAAGTGTAGCGTGAGTTTTTATAGTTATTATAAGACTAGTGTTGTAATTGTTTAAATAAAACGAATAACCAAAAATTAATGAAAAACTAAATATTAACAATAATATAACTATGTCACTATTCTGAAGTGTCAACAGTTGCTTGTGGAAGCCCAATTTTCGTGTCAAGGTCCTCAATACACCAGATAGGTATAACAGGTTTGCCCTCCGCTTTCCGTACGTAAACTGTGCCGTCACGAGTCCAGCAGAACTTGAAGTTGTGGGTTTGAGCGCGTTGTCGAGCTTCACGAAATAATGTCCTGTTGGTCTTCGTCAGCCGTTCGTTTATAAATATTTTTGTTTTGGTGCCAGGAACAATGTCTTGTGAAGTGAGCGGCCGTCGTTCTTTAGCAGCTTTTAATATCTCTGAGCGTTTAATCCGACGTGTAAGCCTAAGTGCGATAGGTCTTGGTTTTTCTTTGGACGTATTGGTCTGTTTCGGTCCTACTCGGGATACTTTGTCAACGTCGGATTCATTTAAATCGACGCCGATTTTTTTAGCTGTTATCATAGCTATGTGAATAAGACTTTCGCCGTGATGCTCCGGGAACCCAACTAGCTCCAGCTCATTTGCTAAGTGATCGCGTTCGCGCTGATTGAGTTTATTTTCAAGTTGAACTATTGAGTTTTTCAAGTCAAAAATCTCATCGTCTTTCTCCTTTATTTTATTGTTAAGCTCATCAAACCTTTGATGAAGCGTCTCCGAAAACTGTATTTAATTTTGCACCAATATCAGTATTTTGTTGTTTTAGATTTAGTACTTCTTGTTTCCAATTGTCGAATTTCGGAAAGAAGAAGAGAGATGTCGCTATCGTCGGAGGATCGTGTGTACAAATTTGTTCCTTTCAATCGGGCGGCACTACGCGTTGTGTTTTTATTATTACTTGGTGTAGACATTTTAAATGATTCTTTAAATAAATTTAAACAAATTTTAATACACAAAAAGTCTTTACAGCGGCAGCGGGTTTCGAAGACACGTCTCAACACTTAAGTTTTTGTCAAGAGTTCTGTTGGTGCCGCGAGGCCAACAAGTGTTTTGGCTAATCTGTCTAAATAAATAAGTGGATACGTTAGAACAATGGATTTTATAACAATAACAGCGCTGTGATTTTATATTTTAAAATGTAGGTGGTTAACCGTCACTTTGTTACTTTGCACTTTTTTGCACAATTATGCACTGTTCACACTATTTATCACAGTTTTATTGTTAATTTTGAAATTTGTCCGTATGGAGGTGGTTAAATTAATATAATAGACTTTTGGACTTTCTTTTTTTTTTAAAACAGATATAACGGTTTTAGTTCCAAGTCGTAAAGATGGTAATTATTGTCACTTTCAGTGCAATTGATTGCACTTACATAACTCCACTAAACATTTAAAATGTATGAGACAGTATGCACTTCACTTTTTCGTCTATACTATGTCCTAACTATTTTTAAGCATTTAAAATACGCGGAGCCGACGTTAACCGTGGCACTAGCGCCAAACATAGTCCTACCCTTATCTCACTTCAACAAGAATTCGGATTAAAACGCGGTATGATTTCAATAAACGAGCCCAATCTCAATCTTCAATCCGATACCGAGAGTATACCAATCACAATAAGTCATTTGTAAGCATGTCAAAAAATCTTTATTCCGATTGGTCCATTTCGCGACCGACAGAAAAAACGTTTGGAATAGTTTTTTGAATTTGGCGGTAAATCGTTGCAGAATGGTTATTTGGCTTTATTTATACGGCCATATCGGGCTGTCGTTGGCGTCCTATGGAAATCTAATCCAACTTCCAATATCACATGGATATTGCAGGCAGCACGACATGAAAATTCCAAAATAAAAAAATCAAAGACTAAATTTATAGTAGTTACATCCTAGTCATCAAACTATGTAATGCTGTATCATGAAGACCCAAATATAATGTTAGTCACCTGCAGGTATACGTTTGGTCTTCTCACATAATTAATTCTATACTTACAGACCGAATAATCGAACACAGGTCTTTTTACTCATATAACGAGCTGTGTAACTATTCAATAGTACTTGTCATATTAGCATCATATCTCGTAAACGTTCAAACAAAGCAAAAGGGAAAGTGTGAACTGCTGTTACAAAATCCGTACTTGACGTATAACCACAATGTGAGGTAATAATTTCGCGTTTTAGTCAATAGACGTTCGTTAACTAACAAATTAGGTACAGACAAAAAAAATAATACACTCTTTTTACTTAACACAAATGAAATATTAGTTGAAACGCAGGTTTTTACAGTAATTAAAATATAATTCTGTATTAAAACATCTAAAACTATCACTTGTAAAACATATACATAAATAGAACGCATACTTAAAAGATCTAGAGACTTAACATCTCACGTCTCAGGATGGCGAGCGCAGGCATTAAAGGTGTTGGTTGGTGTTTCTACTGTTTATGAGCTGTCGTATCACTTACCATCAGGCGAACGGCAAGATCGTCTCGTCATTCAAAGCAATATAAAAAGTCTTTACAAAGGAGCTTAAATATGTTATCGTTATTACATTACTCTTCAACACAAACCGATCGCTAATAATTATAAGGCGTCTACCCAAACCAGTGTACCTCTTTGAGTTTAAAAGAACTACAGGGTACCTACTGCTTTGCGCTTATCCGAGAGTAGACTTTCCATATTGAAATTAAATATATACATAGAAGGTCACTCCTGAGCTTAGACCTCCATTAAAGATTTCCATACTATTCCGTTAGAAGCAGCCTGTATCAATAGAGTTCCTGCGACCTTACTCAGTCTCTCTCATAGGCATTATCTATATTATCGTTTAAATTGGGATGCAACAATTTCCACATTTACTTCGCAGCAGTTTGTATTATGCTACCGTAGTTAGAAACCATCAGCCCCAATATCTATATTCTGATAAAAATTATAAATAATTATGCCATTTCGCGTTGATAATAATATCTTTGATACAAGTGTATCTCGGTGTAGTACAATTAATCCATATCAGATAATACCATGTAGGAAAGTGTTCGGTGTTATGCGCAATAACCGAAAATAAATTATTGCTGTTTATCATTGAGATACATACTATTTAGCGTAAAATTTTGTTATAATTGTGTTATGGTTTAATATAATCACTAATTTGCGGACTCTGTAACTACACCATTGTTTTTTCTTTAATTGTAGTTTAATGATTTGAAAGACAGGTTTGTGTAACAATTCGGTCAAAATATATTTTTAATATGACCAGCCGACTATACACACACATCACGCATTTATCCGCGAAGGGGTATGCAGAGGCGCAACCAGGGCACCCACTTTTCGCCAAGTGTGTTCCATCCCACGAAGTATAAGGGACGAAACTCGCCATACAGGGCACAAATTCCGAACTCCGGCGTGATACTGAGCAGAAAAACCAACATATCACTTTGCCTGACCCGGGATTCGAAGCCAGGACCTCAGAGCGCTGCCGCACTGCGCATGGAGTACAACTACGCGACCGATTAGTCGTCAATACCTAAATATAAATGATGAAAAGACAAAACTTTTATCGAAACAGTAAATTCCGTAAATAACGAACAATTCTTACTTCCCAACGTAATTATCTAAGTATTATTTGAAGCACGCGCGTTCTGATGCATAAACAAAAATGGCAAGTTTTTCATCAAATTAAAAACTCGTACACGACTGCTATCATTTAATTTAAATACACGCGCTTCCGTAATAGTTGGCAACAATCGCGGAATAACGGTTAATTATTATAAAATACAGTTACAAAGTTCACAATTATATGACAGTAGATGATGAAGACGATTAATTAATTAAATATCCATTGTTTACCTCGTCATTTTCTCTGGATGGTGGTTAATGACATTGCTTAGGGAAAATATAAAATTATGTTGTACTGGCAACATATGTGTGGCGATGTTATGCTTATATTCTGACAGGTAGCTGATCAGTGGTCATTATGATGCATTACTACGCGAGTTAATGGTTTGTTTTAATATTCAATAATTCAGTCATGTCTATATGCTATTCCTTTGGTTTAATTGAAGGTAAAATGGTTAGTATTAAAGTGGACGCACGCCTCTATCAAATAAGGTGTACTTTGGAATGCATTATCACTAATGCAATTACGTATCATCTAATTACGTTAAGTCGGTAAACGTATTAAGTTAAACGAGGGGAGGATCTAAGACAAAGTGTTTCTTTAAGGGAAGTGAAATAAAGCCAACGACGATATACATAGAACAATTTTGATTATCCAGACAATTATTAATCATAGTTCAAAGACTGACAATCCTAACTTATGCTAAGAAAATATGTGCAAAAAATATTAAAAGTAATACTATTTTTGGTACTTAATTTTAAGAAATCTCATGGAATTATTTTGTAAGTTAAATTGCAATTATAGCGCAAAGGGAAGTAAAACTGACTGCCGAGGTATAAAGTCGCAGATTCGATCTCACCCTGAGGGCACGCATTTGACTTTTCAAACGTATTATTGTTAATTATTATCACTCGCATTAAGTGTAAAATTATATCGTAAGAACACCTGCATACCAAATGAGAATTACGAAGATATATCACGTAGTAAATGAATTAGATCAGATACTTTAGTCTCTATATGAAATGAAATGAAATGAAATGAAATGATTTATTTGAATCTGTAAAATGTTATACAATATTTAGATTCCGTCAATATTAACTCTACCACCAGTTCGGAAAGCAGTTTTCACCAGAGAAGAACGGGCAAGAAACTCTGGTGTTGCTCTTTTCAATCAGTTTAGGGTAATGACTACAACAGTACATGATAAAGTGAAAAGAGAAAAAAAAGTTTAGAGCAGTTCATTTATAGGCTCGTGAAATAAGGAATAAATTAATTTAAATTTTTATATGACTGCACAACCCTCTCAGGAATCATGAAATTTCTCTATTATCCTTATAATTATTTCCTCCCAGCACCTCTAGCAATTAGAAATTAGAAATGTAAGCGAAATGGGCAGAACAGTCCACACAAGCAGCACCCGTTCACGAGTATGACGCATGTGCCAGCCATCGGCCTCCTCAACCATATTGTAGGGAAGTGGCCGACCCGTCACACGACGCCGCCGCAGGTACAGACAGTTAGAGAGTATTTCATACCCAAGCCGCTTACAGTTATTTTACAAATAAAGAGAAAGAAAAAGAAAGAAAGTAGTATAGTAATGTAAACTCCTAACGCGGCTGTGTTACTACTTGAAATAAACGTAGAATGGTTTTCTGTACGGCAATATTAATTGACACAATCACGACGAGGTGCGTCACGTGATTTTAATCAACTGTCAAAACAATTTGTGGCGTAGGGAATCAGGGCCCAGCATGACCGACTAAAAACCTGACTGAATAAATGTATAATTAATAATACATAGTGGATATTAACTAAATGAAATACCTATCTCCTAAAACTGGCCTCTAACGAACGACCGGCAAACATCGACATAAGTAACTCTAATTCTCCCACAACCACAACATAACCTAAAATAACTTAACCATTTGAAATAGCTTCCTAACAAAATCCCGCGATGTAATGATTAGATTCTCAGTCGAAAAAAACAATGGAGATGATAACATAATGAGGTGAAATAGAAAGTGATGGCAGTTGATAGACTTGTCTAATATCTTAGTCGTGGGAAGATTAAATGTCAGTGCAATTAATTATGACGCAATGGAAATTATTAACGCATCCAATTAAAATATTGAATATCACACGCACAACAATGAAATTTACGAAATTATATCAAAGTAATTTTGGCAATAATTTTATTGAACGTAATGTAGAGAAGCGTGTTGGTTTTAGGCTGTTACTTTTATTTCCCATAGTCCTACGAAATATGACTGATTCTTCTTTGAAGTTATATTAATTTTGAGAATACTTAGATGAATAGAAATAATGGTCTATTTCTAGAAACCCAACGGCATTGAAAAACAAAAATGTATGTAGTAGAACACCTGCGCCGATCAAGATTAAAATTTGTTCCCAATATGACAAAAGTTATGTTAAGTAGTGAGAACTACATCAAAAGCATACTGCACATTGAAAATCAGGCTAATGATGTATTAAAACAGTATCCAACTCTAGAAACCACGTAACATCTATTCGCTCCGATAAGTCTTGTGAATATTTGAAATCTAGTTGGCTGTACGTTAACATCAAATTCAATTACTTGCCGACATGCGCACTGGTGTACCTTTATATCTATTGCCTAGATACCGCAGTCTGCTACCAAAAGGTCAAGGGTGCTGCATTCGGATAAATCAAAAACTTTTGTTATGACCTAGCTCCACGCGATTACTGCCAATGGCCTATATTACTGGCCATATTAGATCGTAAGGACAACCAGTACGAAATCAACGAGAGGAAAAACTTAGAATGACGTAAGACATTTGTACTTAACGAATTGAAAAAACTTTATAAGTGACTTGCTATTTGCGGACATCGATATTCCATATTACGCATGGAATCTTTCAGAATTTTAATCTTTTATGCACTAAATTGGGAGGTATGTTCTTTGAATTTTAACAGTAGAAATGTTTTGCGTCTTTGTAATATTCATTATGTTAGCTACATAAATAAACAGATGTCGAAGGCCTTTTTATCGGTTCCTTCCCGGGAAAAGTAATCTATTTCTAATGCACTATCTTCGCTTGCAGTTTCATAAGTATAAAAGTCCGTAGTAGGGTTAAAAAGTGGTCCATTTTCTTTAAGATGATAGTATAGTACAATCAGCGGAGACTAAGTACATAATTATAAATACATCACATTTGACGTCTATATCAGTAGACTTGTATAGGAGTACATAAATGTTTTGCCATACTATTTTAGGACATTTTATTAAACAGACAGAGAGGTTATGTCCAGGGCTAATTTTCATCTTATTACACTTTTTTTTATTGCTTTGAATGACGAGACCAGCTTGCCTTTCGCCTGACGGTAAGCGATACGACCGCCCATAAACAGTACAAACGCCATCCAACACCTTAAATTACAAAGTATTGTTCGATATTCCATTGCGCTCGCCATCCTGAGACATGAGATGTTAAGTCTTAATATGACCAGTAGTTATACTGGCTACAATATTTTTGCAACGGGAACTCAACAGTGATTACACACTGCTGCTCGGCGGTAGAAATGGACATTACGGTGGTACCTACTCAGGCGAACTCACATATGAGGGACCTACTACCAGTTAAAGTTCTTAGTACAATATCTTTGGCGTTGACTAGTTTAGAATATGGTCATAACGCTCTCGTTTCTATTAATGTCCTAACGATGTCTCTGGCGCGCCCGAGCCGGCCACATGTTTCATATTTATTACACCTCAGCTGAACAAAAAATAGAACCATATTTAATGTCAATGTGGCCCCGGAGATACCGGCCGGGTTATGGGCGTGTATCATAAATTATATAAAGCTAATGACAGCGAAACTGTACATGGTTTGACTGAATGGTGAGATGAGTCGTTGGCTTGATTAGAAGGGATTTTACTACTAATTATGGTTTTGATTGGCCATAATCAGTAGAAAGATCCTTGTGTCCAAAGATCTTTGAATTCCTAAGGTACCTACCGCATGGCGCTGTGCCGCGTTATAGTTTTATATTTCCAAGCATTAACATTAGACACCGGCTACGATGTCCTTTACTTTGGATCACAACAGAGCTTGCATATAGCTGCTTTACGAAAAAAAATAAAGCTGTGATATCTACCTTGACAACCTGTATACGAGAAATAAACTCGGCGAGTATAAAGTATTTTAACAGAAAACCCAACAGCATTAAATATATCGCAAGACCCTGTCCTATTTGTACCAGAGACCACAATATATGGACTCATAACCGGCCCTAAATAAATATTTGCAATCAAACAAACTGCCTCAACGCGGGAATAGACTCCGTTTTTAGCTTTTCCATTTTTTTAATGCAGCGTAGACCAAAGTGTCTCTAAAGTAATAAGACACGTTCCAGGATCGTACCACCGGTTAAAGAGTTACTATTTGTATGGACGTCCATAAACATAATTTTAATACAAATTATTGACACTTCGTCGTTTTTAAAATTTGCTGGTTCATACGCCCACTACAAGTATTCAACTACATTTCATATAGTATATTCTTTACATCATTTAAATATTTAATACTAATCAATATTAGATTAGTATGGATATTTATTACTTCATTAAGCATTGAGTGCGTTACTTTAGCTAAACCACGCGTAATCAGAACTAGGATGGATTAATAACAACCTATATAAGTGCACTTGAAGCCTCAGTAAATGGCTTCGATACGGTTCAAAATACTTCATAGCACATTTGCCTACATCCAATATGCCTTGTATAAATTATGAAACTGTCCGAACCATCCTTCCTTATTGGTGATAGTTCCTTCCTTAAATACTCCATAAACACTATGGATGATTCGAATTCCACACAGTATTTTATCTCTTGGTCGTAGTCAAGTTTTATTGTTCCACAATCGTATGCAAATCCAACTAAATGAATGAATATACTTAAAAAACTTCGCAAATAAATATTTTCTCTCAATAATCGTAAAGCATACTTCATTTACGAATTTATATTCCCGTGTCGTAGCATTGGATCTCAAAATTGAAGATGGCGGAAGACTAATTCAATAACTGGAATAACCTAAATTGATTCGGTTCAAATAAATCTACAGGCACACTTTATTTCATCTCAGACGACAAACTTTATTAGAAGGCACACTCACACAAGAGACGTTTGCAAAAAATACAATAAAAACATCACACAAAATGTGAGCAGGTAATGTTCGAACAACTAATTAAGATAGTAAATTATCTGGCGTGGTGGTTAATGACAATGGCTTATTTTGCGCACCTATTTAAGATGAAAATTCTATTTATAAAACAAGGTTTAAGACGTACGAAACAACATCAGAATGCAGAAGCGCATTAGGCGACAAGTCTAGGCCTTAAACAAGGACTGACATCACCGGCATACATAGAGAATCTTGCATCATTTGTCCATATTACCAGACGATTTTGAATCTTAAGCCCTGATGAAATTCCGATGCTAAACTACGCCGTTATTCAAGTCGCGTTTACGCTTATTTAGATAATCCGGCATTCAGAGATTAAACTTTGGCAATCTTATGTAACGGTTTTATGGAAAATGCTTTTGATATTGGTAAAAACGTTAGAAGAATGTAGGTCACCAATTTTCTAGATGAATTATAGACAGAACTATTTTGTTTTATGTTCATACAGTCATATCATATTGAGTTAGGTTAATGGATTACCAAACTATGTGATGATTTCACAAATTTAGTGTCGAGATGCGTTTATTTAAAAAAAAAAGGTATTTTAGATGTGATGCGCGTATTATGTGTAATTTGTCGAAATAAGTTACAAAACATTAAGGCTTAATTTCACTTAGCACTGCTAGATACAGTGGCAGGACAGAGTTAGAAACAAAAGAAAGGTAAGTAGGTCATACAAGCAATCGAGTTTGTGTGTGCAGCGCACCCCGTGCATCCTTTTCACAATTAATGAGGCTTTGACGTCTCGCCAGCGGCATTACCGCAGCTCAACAAAACAAACCTGATGTGCATGGAAATAGAGTTCAGAATAAATACTAATATTGAACTGAGATCAAATTGAGGTGTTATAGCGCTTTACGACTTGTGAATATAGTTTTTAAATCACGTGTATTCTATTCGATAGAAATAAAATTTGCATTTATAATTTTTAATTACCAAACGAAACATATCTAATCCGACCCTCGAACTTAATCTGGTTGACACAAATTCCACCAAAAACGTAAATCACTTTCTTCGTGTAAAATACATATCAGATGTTATCGTTAATTTAACGGAATTCTCCAATTTCAAAAAGGAAATAAATTGTATACAGAGACGAACGTAAATGATTCAACCGACAATATATCTAGCACATAAACTCATTTTATTTCAGTGGCGTTACGTCAAAAATAGTCGCATCCTGCCTTTGATAAGATTATCCTGACATTGTCCGCACTATTTATGAACTATAAACACGAGTACAGGAATGTCAATTCACTTGGAGAGGGCATCGGTCATTTTGTGTATCAGTAAGTTTGGTGACCTTGAAACAAAGGGATCGTATAAAATTAGATCAATTAGATCAGACTTTATTGAAGATTGTATGATCTCATAAACAATAATTGTAATACGCTAACGAATTTCAGTTGTTAATACAGATTTAAAAAAAAATCTCCGTAAATATTTTTGCCGGTGAATCCTATCACGACATTTCATTATTTATCCTATTACATTCCATTCTTCTTGAGATTTTCGAAGAAATGTAAACTCTATTCCGCGCTAGGTCAGCGTGGTGGACTGACCTAAATCCTCTTAGTGGCAAAAAGCGGCCTATATCCAGCAGTGGGACAGTATACACACAGGGCTGATATTGTTATAACATCTCATAAATAGTTACAGATTATCGCAACTCACAAATTACAATGGCTACAACGACCCACAGATTAAAGGAGCAAACACGGGATGTTCCCCAAATGCGGCTTACGGAAGTGATTCACATGACAGATTGATCATGACTGTTGGTGACAGGACCAGTCCCCTTACTAAGGAACATGCAGGGTGTAATAAAAATGATCTCAGCCCAAGATACGGGGAAACTAAATCCATGTCTATTAAATCTATGACTAGGCTAGAATATGAAAAATTTTAATGGAAATTTGTAACACTGAACCAGCGGCATTGAGTGTGATAAATTAAAAGATTTGGTTAGTCATTACAAAGAGTGTGCTCATTTATATGTTCTTGAATTAGGGTTTAGTGATTAGAATCATAATCCTAAGCATCTTATCATGACACTGTTGTTCCATGTTTGAAAACCTTGGGGAATCTATGATAGTTTGTCACAGGAAATTCCCCCTTAACATAGTATTAAATATTGAGATAAAATTTTAAGTATGTTGCTTATACTATCTAAAAATGTATGTACTATTATAAATTTGTACGACTCCGAACTACATTTTACAGGTTTTATGTTATTTTTCCTAATTTATTGTGATTTTGCTTTCGACCTTTACTACGTTTACTATACTCAATCATCAGACAAAGAAATATTGAATAACAAGGTGTTGCTCACAGCTTCGCCCGCATGAGAAGCCCTTCTTGCTATAAAATTTCTTAAATCACTGCAGCAATCCAAAGCACTTTCTGTACGAGGCCAGCGCCATAACTTAAAAACTGATTAAAAATTCTAATAAATCTAAGGGGAGCAAATTGACAGAATAAAAAATAGCCTACCTATTATCACAGGACATGGTGTAACCTTTTATCAAATTCCATCTAAATCCGATCAGCGTTTTCACACAAAAAAATTACAGAAGCAGCTATTAAACAAAATTGCAAAGTAACATCCTACAAACCTGAAAAATAAATATACGTTTATGACAAACGGCGTGGATGTCAGGAAATTGAGTTAGAAAATAAAATTATTCGCACGAGGAATGAAGTGCTCTCAGAGCTGCGTAATTTAACATAAAGTTTGTTGGATTTTTTACTTTATTTTACTATAAATTTAGTCTAAATTAAAACAAAGACTAAATTTAAAACCCGAATCTTTCCAAATTTCGTAATAAAATCAATTCTATGCTATCTATTTCATGGACATCTTTCTGCAATAATGGACATCTCCAAACGAGAGAACTCAGTTATGAAGTGTCCAGGCTGACATCATTGCGAAAAGGCCAGTGGCATTAAATTAGATCAATGGTACAGTATCTGGCGAATTGTAAACAATTGTACACGCGCTCCTGTTAATAACCTCTGATGTTGTAATAAACAAATATAGATTTCGTCTTGTGCAGCGTGTTTGGAAAACTATAGAGTATACGTTAGGGAACCGACATCCCTTCATTGGAGATCTTTCTCCGAAAACTAAATTTATTTTGTGTAATTATCAATGTTGTTTTGCTTAGATATGAAATTACAAATATGTTTGCACGTGGTAATATTACCAAAACCTTAAGATTATAGTACTCTAAAATAATACCACTTTTTACAAATAAACTCCTACCAACTCTGATATTTTTAAAAAGATTAAAAATTATGTCAGAACACGAAACACTCTACGAACATTTTAATCTGAATATTTTTGTACATTAAAATGTTATCTACAGAAAATCTGGCTACATTTTCGTGTCCAATGTTTGATAACAAAATTCTACATAAATAATAAACAAGTAACAAACCGTCTAAATCTAGTTCCATTTAGCGTTAGATAAGATTTCTGGTAACATTTCTCGTTTTATAATATTCCTAGCGATAATATTAGAATGTTTCGTGAAACGTTAAATTGTATCAATTCTATACTTCTACAATATCGCCAAATAGGTTGATATCAAAGATAAGCTATGACACAGGCGTTAATGAAAGAAAAAACTGTATTATGGACATAGAAATTAATCAGTTATTTTATTGCTATTTTTTTAATAATATCGTAAGTATACTGCGTTATGAGTTATGACGTCTGAATTATAGATTAGAATTTGGAAAAGACCCTAAAGTCAGAAACATTAAGATCAGCTTAGAGGTTCAGACTCACTAGTAACTGTGCAGAACATAGTAATAAATTTTACCCTACAAATTCTATCATTCCGTGCCGATGATGAAATAGTAATTCTGAGTGAAGGTACGCCATCCATAGCACATCAAATGTAATAAGTAATAGATTGTAGCGACACAAATAAGGACATGCTGATTGTACCGTAAATCCGTAACGTACGTAAGCATGGAATTAGATTGCAAAGGCCAGACAAAAACGAAGAAATCGGCAATTTTGGTGGATTACAAACTTTCCCTAGATACATACTAAAATCATACAAAAGAAAAAAAAATTGCTTTCGGGTTTTTGAAGATTATAAAGAGTAAGGCGATATTAGAAGACTATGATAAATATTTAAACGAAGGGTACTACGCTTAACCTATGAAGATAATTTCCATGTTTAGTTTGTCAACTTAGATTCTTCTGAAACAATGACAAATCCGGGGATAGTATGTCGGAACTCGGATGGCAGCCCTGAGCACGCCGAGGCTCAATTGACTCGTCCGCTCCACTAATGCATTCGTAATCGAACGTTCCCGCCTGCAGATTCCGCAAGATTCGCACGTACGACACCTGGCGGCTGGCTCTCTCAGCGATATGCACATAGCATGTATACTAAAACTGTATCTCTATAACAATATACAATAGGTGAGGGAAGCTGATTTTATCAATTGTTTTTAATCAGTTGCTAACGACAAACAGCAGAATATACACTGTTGTGTTCCGAATTAAAGTAAATTGTATTCAATTTTATTACTTGGCATTGTGAAACTGATATTTTCTTGTCATTAAAAGGCTGATGTTTTTAACCTTTGAAAAAAGAAAAAACTGCAGAAAATTAAAATTTTCAAACCAGGCTAGACTAATTGTGATCCAAAAAATAAGAGACAAAATTGAATCCATTTTTAACTATCCGTACCGGTTGCCAAAAGTCGTTAAAGTTAGTCAGATATCAAAAAATCTGCAATACAACACAGCATCCAATAGAAATAAACCAATATTAAATTATGTCAATTTAAATTCCAATACTATTCCAATAGACGACACAACTAATCTCGATCACTGAACGGAATTTAATGCAGTTATTATTATAATGACCCGCATGGCTTGACGAAGACTAAGAATTACTAGTTAAAATTGCCCATACTAAACGAAAGTTTGCCTTCATAATAACTGCACTTGCACCAACACACCTAAAGATGTATCATATTCACTTATACGGAATATTGAAAAAAGACCAAATCGCTGTAATAAATCCATCCGCACCACCCGTATTGCCGGGACGGACTATTTCATATCCCCAATCGAAACGTGTCATGTCAAGGAGGAAGATGATGCAAATCGGAAATTATTCCAAATGATTCACACCATCAATTTATAACGATACATTCAAGTACCAGCTATTTTATTCTAAATTCTGAGTAATAAACAGAAAATGTTATGATAACTCCATTTCACAGACTAATCGGCCACGCCCTCAATTACATACATAAGTGCTCGCACGATAAATTAAAGTGTCAGTTTTTATGCGTTCCTAACTACAGAAAGCAGATAAGCCGCGATAACGCGTTGGCACCATGTTTGTTGTACGCAAAAACTTCAAGCCGTTTATTGAACTTTATTATCTTGAAAATGATTGAAGGATGTGACAAAATATCTTTAATAAACTTTTCATAGAAGCTTCTATGAGGAAACAACTAAACATAGTAGAATACAATACTTGATACTTGTATGATATTCTCAAATGGGTTAATCCTAGCTAAAGATGTTATCACCGAAGCTGTGGGTTGTTCTACTTAGCTTCAATCAAAGTGTTATGTAACGTGCTAGTTCCCTGATCTTGGATATGTCAATACAACTATAGTACATCTACAAGCACTGTTACGTGTTAATTACAGTATACTTCAACCGTTTTATCCTTGATCCTTTCTAATTGCTGGGTACTTTTTTATTTATTAGTATGTTCGCGGCTCCGCCAGCATTAATGTCGGTATGAAAGTCTGTGCACAAGATAAAAAGTAGCCTCAAGCGCTCTGGTATTATGACGCAGATAATAGAATAGTACCTTAAAATAATTATTAGACAATAGTAATACCAATTTAGCTGCAATGCCAAAAATAGGTGACAGAATTGCTTGATCGAATAAATCCAGTACGAATTGACATGCCAATTTATAAATAGTTGCATGAGTGGCGTTAAGCCTCAAGCGGTCCATTACAGCGGTCCAAATAGAAAATTAACAGTTTTTTATAACGTTACAATGTACAGGCACGCGAAGTTAATCTCCTTTGTCGTGCGAATCAGACACATTGATTGATATATTGTTCTAATTGATGCATTCTGGCAAAGAACATTCTACAGTTAGATTTGGTGTGGTCATTGACTGCATAACAGCATTCTTATATACCTAAACCCAATGAGATAGAAGCTCACAGAAACGACGAAACCTAACACTTTAATGATTATTAGTGATAATGTCTAAACACAAAAGAAGCAAATTTTCATGTAGGTTTGTGTTATCTTCATGGAATATCCGCGGAATTAAAAATATAGATGATACTATTGCCCATTTAGAAATAGGAATATAAAGATTTCCATAGCATTATACGGACTGTTTAGCTCTAAAGGGCGTGCGACCACGGCGCATAAGAGACACGGACTCTGATTCCATTCGGTAAAAAAACTAATATGATTGCTGTTTTGAAAACGTCTGCGGCTTGTGAAGGTGTGTGGAGGAATCTTTATTTCATTAAAATTTCAATATTGCTCACCGTTCCGTAGTACAATTGTAGGAAGTGCACTGCGGTTCCTTTCGCGTCGTGGTAAACTAAATGAGACTGATTTTACACTTGAATGAACGAATCAATTTGTTTACTAGAAAATATTATATCGCGGCTAATGTTATTGAGAACAGGTATCGTGGGCATGAGCAGTATTTTTATCAGTTATTGACATTTTTAGTAAATTATACAGCGTCGTTATTTAGCGTTGGCAGTGATAAAATAGTGATTAATTACAATAATTAATAACGTCTATTAAAAATATCAGCTAAATAGACAACTGCGAATACACCGGAGAACAGAGTGCTGATGACATCGAAGCAATTTTTTACCTTGTAATTACGACTGTAAGGAACTTTCTTTCAACTTATGTATTTCAGTATTTTAAATAAAGCAACGTACCTACGAAAAGTAGATTTCGTTAATGAATTTTTGACGATCGCTTTTGCGATTTTAAAAGCTTTGTGCACCGATCAATCCGCTCTAAATTCCTGGCTTTTTCAATTCAAAAGCAATGTCAGTCAAAGAATTGAACGGCATGCAAATTTTGAGCCAGAAACTCAATGCTCATGTATGCAGTCCAATCAATAAAACGAACCATAGTATATTTGAGACAAAAATCAATTTGCCAAAACACCATGTTTTATATAAACAACACATTTCTAATTGGCGGTTATATTTATTCTCAATTACTATGTCTATCTCAATTATGTGCCAAAGAAACTTCTAGATGTAAACAAAACTATCAAACTTCCAAGGTCGTGAACTGCTTGTAGTAGTAGATAACAATTTCCTAATTACACACATCTTGTACATAACAAGAATTAATGAATCGAGATTAACAAATTGCATACTTTAAGCAGAGCTCATCTATTTCGTGTTTCTATTTTTGGACATTAAATTTCACTTTTAATGAACCCATTAAAAGTGCTTCAAAGCTGTTGTTGTTTCAAAGCTAGACAAAAAACACATGCAATGTAACCACATTGCATGTGTTTTTTGTCTAGCTTTGAAACAATACGCGTTATTTTGACTCTTAACTCAAACGAAGTGCGTATCTTTAAAACCACGAAAATACTTTTTCTAGTTCTAGCTTAAAGAAGCTTTAGCCTACAGAAAGAACCTCAGATATATTTGCTGTTAAGCATCTTCACCGTTTCATCATTTTCTTCATCTTCATTCAAGAGGGGATCCGTCTGAGTTGGTACCACCTCAATGTGTTTTTGTGCTGTCAAGCACCAGTACCGGATATGCACTGTTGTGTTCCGGTTTGAAAGAAATTGTAGCCAGTGTAATTATTGGGCATCATGAGATTTAGATCTTGTTATTTTTTTATACGCGCTCAGCAAATTGAGCACCTGCACCTGATGGTAATTGAAGTGGGGTCCGATGGAATGTCGAATAACGTGAGATGATAACACCTCGGCAGTCGACACAATTATGCCAGCCTGTTGGAACCGGATATACACAGGCAGATCCCGGAACGCGACACACTTACATGGGCCACTATGGCGGATTTTGTCACTATGTGTGCGGTGGCCGCTATCTGGGCTAATATAAAATATACCTTACCGTCAGTACCTTATCATCAGGCTTTATGATTATATCTCAGGATGACGAGTCCAGTAGAGTATCATGCGGTATTTTATAATCCAAAGATCTGCATGATGTTACTGCTTATGGACGATCGTATAACCATCAGGCGAACGGCACAGTCATCTAATCATTCAAATGCAATAACAAAAACGTAAAATCTCCGATTTGGTTCAAAATTTAACATAAACCACAGACCGGGGTGACATCGCAAAACTTGCGTCTTTCGTTTTGTGAGGGAGCGACGTATTGGGGTGAGGTCCGAGGGACATTTGAAGGTCACAATAACATTAGCAGCACGTGGCGCCGTGTCATTTCACGGGGAATATTTATATGAGGGTTGCGTATAGGGGAACATGAAAGCCAACTACCTGGATAAATGTGTCCTGGTATAATATTACCAAATTGTATTTATCGAACGAATATTGAGTGTATACCTATTATTGCAGAATATTATGTCTCGAAATTTGAGAGGATTATGGTTTTTATTTTATCATTCTTTTTTACAGAATTATGGGTATTATTAGGGACAAATTATAGATCATAAGATTTGATATCAAACATCCCAAATGGTATATGTACTAAAACTAGATAGTAAGTATAATACAAAAAATGAGAAATAATATTTAAAACGATAAATCTTTATAAAGTATACGTAATGCATTTTATCTCAATTCATCATTATAGTAGCGGAAATTATGTTAATATCCCATTTATAGTCATAACAGCGTTTCGTTTCCCTCAAACATAATCAAATGCAGAGAAAGGCGCATACATTTCACAAATTACAACGCCATAATAATTATATCGCTTTGTGGGAAGTTGTGAACACTGCTAATTGTTTTCGAGTATTTACATAATAGTTTCGCTAGTTTTAAATTACTGTTGTATTTATAAGGTTATATAGCCTAATGTGGGTTGTAGTTTGAAGATCTTAGGAATAAGATAGTACCATGGGCAAAAATATAAAAACTACATCTATTAAAAAAAGATTGCTGAGGCTCATATGAGTGAGACTATTCTAGATTATTGTAGACGAATCTCACTAAGAACAATATTAATGCATTAATTATTATTTTAAATGTAATTTGTTACAGTGACATTTGTCCTCCACTGGTTCCATGACAAAGGATATGGCGCTAAATTGCAGCAGTTTAGTCGGGGGATAACATGCTTAGCGCGTGCATCTCGGCGCGCGTTCGCGGGCACTTCCGTTCACGAGCCGGCCGGAGGATGTCGCGACTCGTGCGCATTACAAATGTCTAGTTGATCGGACATGTAGTAATCAAGCGCACAGATAGCATAGACAATTTTTAAATATTAGTTTTGTTCCATTTTTAAACTTAAAAAAAAATATATTATTACAGCGAATTCTATGTTACTGTAATTAAAAATAACGAAGAAGAGTAATTAGAAGAACTTATCCACAATATTCATAATCAGTAAATTTTGTCACAGTAATAAGGCATTATCTGTGTTTTCAAGTATTATGAGGTCAAATAAAAAAATATATATTCTACACCCATTAATTTTCGAAGAAATAATTATAATAAAACATCTTGTCTGTACATTAAACCTCTTTGAGTGGTCAAGCTTTGTATGAATTGAAGAATGCCTTTAATTAAGGTGGTAGCTCAAGGTCCATTTTCATACATTTTGTTTCGGCTTTAATCTGGATAACTAAACAAGTATTGGCAAGTAAAGAATTTAAATTCACGTCTAGTTAGTGATTAGTTCTCGCAGTTGAAGAAAAACGTAAAAATAATTAATAATCATGGATATTTCGGCCTTTAAAATTTAATATGACGAAATTTTAAAGGCCGAAATATCCATGATTATTAATTATTTTACGTTTTCTTCAACTGCGAGAACTAATCACTAACTAGACGAATTTAAATTCTTTACTGCCAATACTTGTTTAGTTATCCAGATTAAAGCCGAAACAAAATGTATGAAAATGGACCTTGAGCTACCACCTTAAAACAATGACAAGCATGGGGACAAGGAATGACTCACATCTATCTAAGAATGACACACCATCAGATACATAAATAATACACTCTGTAAGGTTTGTGGCCTCGATACAATTAAATGTGAACAAAAAATTCAGTATTGTATACACATCATACAAAATAGAGTATTATATCTATGTATATTGATAGACACATAAATTGTCTATGTAATAAATTACCAACACTGATGGGCGGACAATGCACAGCATAAAGCAATAGCTTTTAAAGCATAAAGTTTTACATAACAGTCCCTTATAATGTCAGCACTAGGATGGAAAAGTTAAAAAACCTATCTGGAGATTTGGGACATTATATTAATTGGTGTCATCAAAATATAATAAAAAATGTTTAATTAAAACTAAATATTTTACTTATTATAGCAAAACGAAACCAGCAATTACTAGGAAAAATACTATTAACAGGTATGTGTTCACTGATTATAATACTTTGTTTTTTAATTATACAATGCACAAACACTAAGGAAAAAACAAGGATGTTCATTTAAAAAAAATACTTTGCTCGTAAAAATGCAAAATTATAAATATTGAAAAAGGAATATAATGCCCTTGGTAGCATAAATGTATTGCGAACTCTGTACAACTCTCACTGAGGTCTCAGAGTCAAATCCTGGTTTAGGCAGTAATATTTGGGTTTTTTGCTCACTATTAGGAGCTAGTGTTTCGATTGATCTACTTTTCTTAATCTAACCCTATACTTTCACAATTGTGGAATACAATATATTGAAATTAAGTGTCCGGAATTTGTGCCCCATATGGCAATAAGCTCTAAGCTCCCCCATATTACATCATGGGACAACACACTTGGCGAAATGTAGGTGCTCTGGTTGCACCTCCGCCTACTTGTTTCAACTACTACAACAACTCATTAACTAAAACATTATGTGGGTTTACAAGAGTTTAATGAATACAGTTTCAAGATTACATCAAGTTACAAGATATCAGAGTATTTTTTATAATAATTGGTTAAAAGAAAAGTATAATGATAAAGGTAAATTCTTCACTATATTATAATATTTGTTTGATACTAATGCAGTGTTCTTAAAGATCAGGGAATGACTTGAAAATGTACTGATTGGTGAACTATACAAGGAAATCAATATAATAAAGTATTCTAAAGGTATGTTTGTAATAAATAAGATTTGTGTTTAATTTGCATGTGTTCACATTCATTGTGGATCACTTTACCTACCAATATTAAGATAAATTAGCAAGAATCTACTCAACTCTTTAAAAGACAGGTCATTGACCTAAGTCCAAGGTTATTATCAAATAGCAATTTATAAACATTGTACAAACATTATTATATAAATTTAGTCTAATCTATTGTGATATATTTTATTGTTTACAATTTATTAATGAAGAATTAAGTTATATAGCGAGTACTAAAATCTAACCAGGAAGTTCAGATATCTTGAAAATCATAGTTCGGTTTTGAACTGCGGTATCATGTAATGTTCAAAAGCTAACATTGACTCGTTATATTGAGATTTTTTTATCTTTGTTTAATGTATAAGATTAGTGGCTTTTAATCCACAAGATTATGCCAGCCTTACATTGCACAGAATTCATAAGACATGTGAATTACTTTTTACTGTAACTTTTAATTTTATTTGTTGTTACTACATTAATTTAATATACTACTCATTCAATATTACTCATTATAATATGTGGGCTAAAGGCCATTAAATATATATGAGATGATTCACATATTAAAACCACAAACTACATGCAAAAGCATCAATAATAAATAAGATTATTCAGTATTGCAATAAAAGAGTGACAATCAATGTCTCCTAATTTATTTAAGCAATTTACTAAGAATAAATCTAATAAGAACAAAGTTGACAAACATCAACCAGTGAATTTATAAATACATCTGAGCTACTGTTTCATATCAACATTGCTGTGTCTGATTAGAAAAGTAATATAAATATTTTGACTGCAGTTAATTAATTGCAGAGCTGCATGCAACATTCCATCATCTCACCAACGTTTGTACAGTGAATAATATTAATTGCCATGGGTGTAGGCACTCTGAGTGGCTCCACATTCTATAGTAGATTATTGATAAAATATTTAAAAATACTAACTCATATGAGTGTGATAACACATTGATTTTGTGACGAACCCTGACTACGTAAATAACATTGTAAGGTGTGGTGACGAGTTGCAAGTGATAAACCTTCACTCCAGCACCACAACGCCCTTTTTAGCGACTGCACTTCTGTTACACTAGATGTCAATATATGCAAAGTTAAACATATAACTCATTGCACAATTAATACTAATAATATGAGATAATTAATAAGCGCAGGAAGAAGGATGAGTATGCCGTAAAAGCCCGAAATATTGCTGTAAAGTACCTACTCACCACTCCACCCAAGGAAGTCAACAATTTATTGAGGCGATTAACACTGTAACCACCTCGTCCTGAGGATGCCACGAAAAACAAACACACTTCAAAGTATTTTCAGCACTTCGTGTATAAATGTTTGTCGAATATCTCGGCAAATTTACTATCAGACTGCCGCTAACCGTGCCACAAAACGAAAATGGCAGCGTTAAAACGAAATGTGAGGTGCTACCTGACAAAATGTTAGCATAGTAGGATTTTCTCTCTCTCTCCCTCTTCAGATATAATGGCCGAGGAAGAGAAGCACAACTCAGCAAGAAATCCGAACATGAGAACACGGTCGGCTAATATTAGTTCGAAAAACGGCCGCTAGGTCTTATGTCGAAAACGTTTTGTTTTTGTAACGACAGTATTTAGGCAAGATTTAAAAATTAATACTCAAGAATTGATGAAACATTACAGAAATTATAAACTCATTATTTTCAATTTTTCATATGGGCTCATGTATTATGCTAAGAATAATAAATAAGTATATAAAGACATTATTTCAATAATAAAACGCAGCACTCCCACGTCGGAAATATAAAGCGCTGCGTTCAAGTTCAACACAAACTAAAATAATTCATAATGGTTTGAAAGTCAATTATTATGACAATTATAAAGCAATTATCATTTTCAGATGCTTTATGTATATTAACATTTAATTACTTACAATTAGCGATGATTTATTTATTCACTTCTTAGTTCAGAAAAAGTATTCTAACCGATATATAGGTATGTCAAATGAATTCATGGAACGGAACCAGAGGCTGCGTCAAATCCCCTACAAAAATTGTCATTAAAAATTTGGCGGTTTTACGCGGTAGTGCTTCTACAATTCAAACAATTTAGTGAAGATTTATTTTTATAGTTCACCAACTAAAATGAGTGATATTTTTACTGTCATTGCACCTGTAAACATAGCTGTAATCAAATACTGGGGCAAGCGCGACGAAGAATTAATTTTACCGTTAAATGATTCCGTTAGTGCCACTTTGGATACGAGTGTTATGTGCGCCAAGACTTCAGTCTGTGCGAGACCGGATTTTAACGAAGATGAGATCTGGCTAAATGGAAAAAAAGAATCTTTTTCAAACCCACGCTTACAGAACTGTCTCAGAGAAATTAAATCGAGAGCCACTGCAGAAAAAACTGTTGACGATACTTTTCTATCTTGGAAAGTGCACGTATGCTCGCAGAATAATTTCCCGACAGCAGCAGGTTTGGCGTCATCCGCAGCAGGCTATGCTTGTTTAGTTACAGCACTGGCAAAACTTTATAAAGTAAAATCTGATGTGAGCTCCATTGCTCGCCTCGGTTCGGGCAGTGCTTGTAGAAGTGTATATGGAGGCTTTGTGCGATGGCATGCGGGTACCAACCCCGATGGAAGCGATTCTATCGCCACTCAAATAGCTGATGCCAAACACTGGCCCGAAATGAGAGCTTTAATCCTTGTTGTTGGTGAAAGTAAAAAGAAAGTCAGCTCTACTAAAGGTATGAGAGTATCAATGGCAACATCTGACTTGATCAAACATAGAGTAGAATACTGTGTTCCAAAAAGAACAGAAGAGATTATCAAGGCTATCAAAGAGAAAAATTTTGCCCAATTTGCTGAAATTACAATGAAGGACAGTAACCAATTCCATTCTATCTGTCTGGATTCTTATCCACCATTTGTCTATATGACTGATGTCTCTCATTACATTGTTGAATTAGTTCATAAGTATAATGATTTTTGTGGGGAACCAAAAGTTGCCTACACCTTTGATGCAGGACCTAATGCCTGCCTTTATCTTCTAGAGGACGAAGTTCCAACAGTCATTTCATTAATAAAACATGCCTTCCCTTCGTCTACTCCAGATAGATTTATCACTGGTCTTGATATAGAAGAGGGATCACTCAGTTCAGAGGTTCTAAACAATTTGGCTCAGCCACAGGCAAAGGATTTGATAAAATATGTGATCCATACTAAAGTTGGCGAAGGGCCAACCGAGGTGAACAGTGGACATCTGCTTTCAGAGGATGGTTTGCCTGTCGAACTGTAGTACATATATAGTGATCTATCATAATATTTAGTATTACTAACAGCATACAAATCATGTTTCATTAAAACCATTAGTCTAAGTGTTGGAAGATATTATTGGATGGAGTTTTATAAATAGTGTGTTTTGTAATCCCCTTTGGTTTATTTAAAATAAACATTATGGTGTAATTTGACAAGATTCATTTCATAAACAATCTTGTAGCATGATGTAATACAACAAATTAGTATTACCCTTACCAATAGTGGCAGTATTTTGTTGGTGTTTAATACTTTATGTAAAACTGACCAATACAATATCTACTGTATGAAAAATAACAAGATTCATAAATTACCAATCATGTCTAAATTCTACATGACATCTACTTTTGTAAATTGCCTGTTTTCCAAGTGTATAGGTATAATGATATATTTATCTTGGATGTGATTGTTCAAATAGGAAGTAAGCTTACAATTTATTTGTATGTTGAATAGAAAATGAATAATTTATGTATGCATGGCCTCATAACATTCCATCACAATCTGTGGCAGGAAATGTCTTGAATATTTTATATTTTTGTATTCATAGGGAAAAGAAAAGGTTTATGTAAAAATATTACACAAGTCTTTTATTTACATAACAAAATATACATGAATAGAGTACCAAGGTACTAGTTTACTTAGCATACTTATCAACAACATACAAGGAGATCAAAAAAAAATGCTGAAGTCAAAATACAATTCCATTTATTTTTATCCTCTTGACACTTTCAGAACAAAAATAAATGAAACTATTCTTCTGATTTCTCTTATCGCGCAGATACTGAGACCTGCCATACTCTGATGATGTTGTCAGAGTAGCCGGCGAAGAGGGTCTGTCCATCGGTGGACCAAGCAAGAGAGAGGCACTGTGGTGGGTCTGACTTGACAGTCTGGTTCTGGTGGATAATCTCGGGCTTCAGCTCCTCAACCATCTCCTTGCTTTCCAGATCCTGTGAAAATAAAAAGTGATTAGTGGTGTAATTAATTTCAATACACTGGTTGTTGTGATGGTAGGTATTAAGTCAATTAATCCTCTGCCATTTCTATAGCTTTCACTTATTTATTAATGTGCTTACCCAAATCTTGATGGAAGGACCAAATGCAGCACACAGCCAGTATCTGTTAGGTGAGAAGCACAATGATGTGATGATGTCATTGTGGTCCAAGGTGTGCAGGTGTTTGCCATCATTCAAGTCCCACAGCATAGCCTTCATGTCCTTGCCACCAGATGCGCACAGGGAGCCATCAGGGGAGACGGTCACTGTGTTCAAGTAGCCAGAGTGACCAAGGTGGTTGATCTTGAGCTTGCAGTTTGTAAGGTGCCAGACCTATTGAAAAATACTTTGTTAAAATTGTGCCTTATAGTTTTATCCTATAGAAAACACTTCATGGATGTATTTTCCTCAATTTTTATTTCACTAAGAAATTGCAGGCAAAATACTTGAAACATTCACCTTAACTGTCCTGTCCCAACCAGCGGAGACAATAATGGGGTTGGCATGGTTTGGTGAGAAACGCACGCAGGATACCCAGTCACTGTGGCCATCATCCTGGATAGTGTACTTGCACTCGGCCAGAGTGTTCCACAGTTTGATGGTCTTGTCACGGGAGCCAGACACAATTTGACGGTTGTCCACTGAGAATGCCACGGAGAGCACATCCTGTATAATGAATGTGTGATTAGTTTATTGCTTCACTGAATAACGTTTAAAGCTTTAAGTAATTGTACTTGTATATGTTATGCTGGGATTATAGGTATATTTGTGTAATGAAAAAATTAAAATACTGCATTTAACTTAAGATAGAATTTCTTATGGTCTACATGTGAGAAATAAACAACAATGTGAGATAAACATACATTTTTGTTAATATGGACTTTTACTGTGCATTCTAAAACAACGTGTTAGCTTTCTGGTTTCTACAAATACATACCTCAGGAGACTCAACAGCACATTAGCCATATCACTCCATCTTCTGCCTCGCAAAGGCACAAAAACACTGGTCTTCTGCCTCGCAAAGGCGCTAGTCACTATTCTTCTGCCGCGCATCGGCACTATAACCCTACCACTATCAAAAATAAAAGTTCTGTCACACCTTAGTATGGTCTTCGAAACGCCTGGTGGTCTTTCCGGCGGCGAGATCCCACAAACGCAGGGTCTTGTCCCATGAGCCAGAGAGAGCGTAGTTACCATCGCTGGACAGCACTACGTCAGAGATGAAGTGAGAGTGGCCGTACAGACGCTTCTGTGGCACACCGTAGTTGGTCTCGTCTCTTGTCAATTTCCACACAATAAGGGTTTTGTCTGAAATGTTAACACTTCGTTTCAGAAATGCAAAAGTAAAGACAATTGGAGGTTAACTATCGTATTGTCATCAGCCCCATATCCGCTTGCCGCTCAGGAATCGCGTGGCAAAAAAGTTTGTCATCATGATAAAAAATATACGCATTAACTACACGTGAACAAATAAAGTATACGCTTAGAAATAATTTTACTAAACTATTTTACGTTATTTTAGTGATGCGAATGGATTGAATAAGAAATATTTCCTTACCTCGGGATGAAGACAAAATCATGTCAGGATACTTGGGGTTAGTCGCAATTTGCGTAACCCATCCATTGTGGCCGCAGAGGGTACCCCTGAGTTTTAAAGTTTCAGTCATCTTCGATGATTTGCTTGGAAGCAAGCGAAACCCCAACCGCACACCCTGACGGTCAAAAAGAAAGAACAAGAATTCCGTTTGACAGCAACCCGGATACAGAAAATGACAAGAACATGGAATTGCCAGTAAATCTGTTATAAGGTTTGTCTAATACAATTGATGTAATGTTGGCTATATACGATACCACGATTGCACGAACCATCTAATCTCACGACTTGAACAGAATTATATTAGTAGTAAGTTTTCCGGGATAAAAGTCCCGCTATATATTTTCCCGGGATGAAAAGAAGTTTTCCCAAGGTTAATTATCTCCATACCAAACTTCATAAAAATCCATTCAGTAGATTTTGAGAAAATCGATAACATACAAACGGAAAGAAATGGCTCACTATTTTGGTCATAGTGGCTTCCACATAAAAGGTTATATGTACATATATGCTGTCGCGGACTTTTATTTAAAACTATTTAAGACCAACATTTAGGCAGTATTCGCCAAGATAGATTTTTTTTTCCGACTTGCTTGGTATTTATCGTCGTTATATTACGACCAAATTACATAAAATTATTACCTATAAATTGTGGCCTATGTGTTATTCTGGTGTATAATCAATATTACTGTAAAGTTTCATCCAAATCCATCCAGTAGTTTTTTTGTGAAAGGAACAAACATACATACATGACATACATGTTTTGCCTATATTATAAACTATGAACCTACGCTACAATGTATATCCATCCTTACAAACTTTCGCATTGATAATATTAGTAGGAAGTAGGATTAAGAGAAAAATATGTAGTCAACCTCTAAATTATCCCATTTGATATTTTGGGGCTAACCATAGCTCTCTATAAATATTTCGTACATAGCGTATATAGCGGTGCATACTCGGGTATAGACCTATATTTATACTTTCTACTCTGCAATATATCTCTGTAACTCTACATGAAACTTGTCCCCGATGGAATCATGGAATTGAATCCCCAAATTGATACTAAACAGGCATTAGTCAACGAACTAATCCAAGTAGATTATTATTATAGTGTGTTGTGCTTATCCTACAAATCCTTAAAATATTCTTCCGTGAATATAAAATATTAAACTGATGTATTTAACGAATACTTGTAATATAAATATGTATTTATATAATTAAAATAATATGTCAATAATACTTTTTTTTTTACAAAGTACTACTATTCCAAACGTAAAAAAAATATGTCATTCATAAACTGTCAAAAGAAACTTTGGAACGTTATCTTATATCATTGTATATTTTGTTATGGATTTTATAGTTGAAGCGCCTCAAATTATAGCCAAAACCAAAGTTTTAAAAGTAAGTAAATATTTAACACCTTCTCAACAGTCCTTGACGTATTTTTCTCAATAGAAAAGTGTAAATAAGGTGTAAAGTGCAAGGCATTAAAATATGCAGATATTTTTTTCAATTGCAACATTTCGTAACGTATTTTACGTATTTTATTGAACGCACCCAACATTGGCATCATGATAATAGTTTCTCCAATGTCCGCTAGGAGCTCTTCTGAAAATTGACGTCACGCAAACGCCATTTTGTAAAGTGTCTGCTGTAGTCAGTTTTTTGGGCACAGTGTAAAATACAAAATTCGCATGGTTTTGTGTACATTTAAAACATAAAGACAATCAAAATACCCAGTTAACGTCTAGTACGTTAATTCCACAGACACAAAGCATGGAGGACAAGGCGTCGTTAAAAGAACTGGATCAATGGATAGAACAACTAAACGAATGCAAGCAATTGACAGAAAATCAAGTAAAAACGTTATGCGACAAGGTAATGTACATCTTTTTGTATAGTAAAAAGTGCGTGAATGTATTTTGGAGATGGATTGATTAGGTTGTGATTAAATTTGTTTGGTCGGTAGCTATAAGTTGTATGATTCATGTACCTACATAGCAAGTTAGTAGTAACGTCCGTGCAGCGGCGTATAGGTTGTGGAGGCAGGCCGTCACTCGCTGGTAATCGTTTCGGGATGCGATGAATTGTTAGGGGGTTACGTGACAGATGTAGTTTGAATATCGGCGATGTGTTTACCACACCCAGATATCAATCTAGATTGATATTAGCCTAATTGGTAGGTGGATATTTTTAGACGCGGCGCGGATATTCTACTAATCAATTAACATTTATTTTATGTGTGTTCATCTGACGGCGGGCGTTTTGCGCGAACACGACGAATAGTTTAACTATTGACATGATCAAATAGTTTCGGTAGTTTGTATCCGATCGCGTGCGATTCTCCCCGATCTGCATTTTTAGTGACAATTTTTTTACCAATAATTAAAATATGGACTATCAAACTATATAACCAACACTAGTTTTGCAAAAGTGTAGTATATAAGGTCATAGTATAATAATTTTATACTTTATATGCAAAAACATTGAAAATGATTGGTTGCACTTTTCTTTTCTTATCAGATACAATCAGTTTCAAGTATCACTATCTATACATTTCTTCATAGTATAACAAGCATGTTTGTGTTGTAGGATGTGATTACATTGCTTTCTCATTAATTATTTATCAATGATCATCATCATATTTATTGTAGAGTGAAAAAATAATTCATTAACATTCAATGGCTATCAAGAGTTTAAAATCAATATAAACAATTAATATTGCACATTTGCTATGAAAAGAAATAAATAGTGACGATTTGCATCATATTAATTTATTTCTGATTTGGAGCATAATGCTGCTGGCCGTTTGTTATAAATGAGATTCCTTTTGGGATTTTATAACGTAATCCAGTATTTTTTCATCAGTTTGAACTAATATTACACTACAGATACAGAGTACTTTTTTAATGACCATTGTTTTTTGCTGTATAGTACAGATCATTGACCAGATAAAATGTTAATAAATTGTAATGTTAAAAAAGACAACACATAAGGTCACAGAAAAATTTAATTTATTTGTTGTGTAGTCAGTCACATAGAATTTGAGCTAATTCAAAATTTCAAATCACTTGTAAACTTTTGTGTCCTTGTCCACAATAGTTTTTTCTTCTCTAAAAAAACTTCAGTGTTTACTTTATTGTAGATAAAGAAAAAAGGATATTTTGATTGAAGACAACATGTAGAAGCTATGTCAATTTTTTAATTTGTTCAGCTGCTTTTGTGGTTCACTGTAAGATGGAATAACAAATATTGAGTAGTATAATTGTATTTTATGAATACAATCAATTGAATATTTGTTTATGGTTTTAGACAGTAACAAGTTATGATGAATGGCTTTATAATTTTTCACGAAAACACTCTTTGATATTCTAGTGAACCAATGAAAATTATATCAGAGAATGTCACATGGAAAGATGCATTACAAATAATTATATGGCACCAGTGTTCAGTTAAAATAATCATGAGTATGTAGGTCACTTAACAAGCAGATTACAATTGTATGATTATAAGTAATTTGGGTATACAATTATTATAATCATTATTATGAATAAAATGACAACCATAATATTATAAGCATAGATCTTTCTTCTAGCAGCAGTAAGTGATCATCTCTGCCCATGGGTGTACACTTTGTCAGAAAGATTGTTGCTATCTTGTCTAACTTTAAATAGAAAAGTGGATTCTGAAATCTACATATACCTATATTATAGGTTATGTTTCATAGTTCACTGTAATATATTAAGGTAGTAAATCATTTATTTAAAACAATTGGAACTTATATTAGTTATGGTTTAATGAGACTATATAATATTAAATTGCTTATTATTTTACTCAGAATGATGCAAAAAAAGTATCAACACCGGGAAAAAAATATACTTCAATAAATTATAATAAGAATATAATATGATAATAGGCATTCTAAATATAGCTTCTAACCCTTTTTGCTTGTTTTGCATGATCAAAGTGGTTATAATCCTTACACTTGAATGGTTTAATGCGGTATCTCAGTTTGACCCTGGAGTGGAGTATATGCTCAACTTTGATTGACCTTATTGTCAAGAGGTCAGTGACATTGATAGCATTTTCCAATATCAACTTTAACAATCAATTGTGATTAGGTTTAAAATTATTAATGTTCTTGAGCTAACTGAAATCATTTTTTACCAAACCTATTAACTCATACATTTTGATATACAGTAAATTTTATGGAGAAGTATAAATATTGATATGTATGGAAATGCCATTTATCTAGTTTGTGTTATACCAAGATACTGGAGTTTATAAAGGCAAATAAAAGAAGAGAAAATTAATCATTGATATGTATATATTAAACACAGTAAATAAACATATCCAATACAATAGCAACATGTTCAGTATTAATGCTAACTATAATATAAATATAATTTTATTAATTTATATTCACATTTCCTCATTATTTATTATGTTAGCCATACTGTATGGGATACAACATATATACTTATATGTTATGCATGGAATGTGGCTATGGTATGTCAAAATGAGGCATTCTAATTACCTCTAATTGTTATGCAAATATTTATATTGTTTGCTCTCCTACTATTGCTACGGTAATGGTGTGGGCGACTGTCATTTTTTTTAAGTTTTGTTATTCATAAATGTGTACAGTTGACTCTGTATGGGGTACTTCTTATGGTGTTTATTGCCTTGGCTATTGTGTTGTGGACATAATTTCCATGTTAAAATTCACCATTGTTTACTCAAATAGTATAAAATAGTTTCATGGTTTCTGGTAAACCCATTTACAGGATGCAACAGTTATGATTCCTTATTGTTGCTAGTTGTATTTTATAAGTATTTATGAATAAAAAACTGCAATGTAGAAAAGAATGACTTCCTCCAATACAATTTCGACGCAAGGAAATAATCTTGAATAGAAATGATCATGTGTGACCTTTGCGGATTGAATGTTAGGTCGAATAGATGCATGCTTTAAAGAGGAAAAATAAGGAAATAAAACAGGGAATTAATAAGTGAATCATGTTATGTACAAAAATAGAATGTTTTGCTTTATTCTAATAGATTATTGAGGAATGTGTTTCTTTGATTTCACCTCAAATGAATTGCATAACTTAAGTTTTTCGTAGATCCGATCGCGTCATAGGATTCGTCGTTTCGTTTCGTTTATTTGAAATGTAGAGAAAATCTTTTAAAAATATCGTAAAAGAATGTATCAAAGGTTGTAGGAAAATCATATCCTTGCGTACTCCCGGAAACAGGCAAAAATTTAACCAAATCTAAAGGTTTGTCAAATGTCCAACTTGTTTGGCCTCAGCGTGTTCTTTGATAATGCGAACACGACTCGATTTATTAATAAAAAATAGCGTTACCATGTTTTTATGTGATAGTATGAATACGAAGACAGAGTAAGGAACAAGTACGCCTGAACTTCGTAATATTAAGCCGATATCGTTTTCTTCTAATACGATTCCACGTAGGCAATGCTAAACATAACATTATAATATAAGTAAACACGAATGTTACTTGAATATCATTTCTAATTACTTATGCAGCTCACGCGAACATGGCTACTTATCATGTCTAGCTGTCGTTTTTGATCATCAACTCGATATAATCAAATTGGCTCGCTTTATAAGCAAAACTGATCTGTATGGAGTTATTTTCGTGATGTCACGATAGTAACAATTATGTTTTTGTTGGAAATAGATTACATATGTTAAAAAGTGTCATCTGCTATTTTCATAGATTTGAGTTATAAATACTACAGCATTATAATTATAATAGATCTAAAATTATGTTCCCTGAGAGGATATTAGTTTTTTAATAGGGTTGAGATATACATAATAAACAAGTTTTTTCAGTACACGATATTGTGCACTAGGGACGTATCAAGAATAGTCGCTAAAACTTCCCAACGAACTGGGAATTGAATTAACAAAACCTAATATAAATGTAAGCTAACTAAAAGTCTAGTCTGGATTTCTTTATATTTAAATGGCCTAAAGCAACGGGGAATAGTTTTACCCTTTCCCGCCACACCAATGAGCATACAATGGCTCTCTCGAGATCACAAACGTACTTGTAACATAAATATTTATGTATTTTTCCCGCCCACACGTGATTCGCACTGTATAAGCACCACTGTTTACCACTCATTGCGAGCTATGGCGGCTCCCCCACTGCGGTTAATTGGCCAATCGTTTGTTTTACTTAGACAGCGATGTAACACTTTTTGACGACTGTAAAATAATAAATGACGTTTTAGGACATCTGCGTTTGTTTTATGTAACCATTGTCACAAATTATGATGTAGATTAACTCGGGTTTGCGTTAAGTATGTTGATTATAAGAAACCATACAATTATACGTTGCTTCAGTAAAAATTTCCACGACCTACACCTACGTTCTACGATGTACTAATATTCACACCATTGATAACTCGGTGGCGTAGTACGAAAGCAGTGTTAAGTGTCGGGTTCGATACCTGAGTCGGGCAAAGTGATATAGGGTTTTTCTACGCTGTATTAGCCCGGAGTCTTGAATTTGTACCATTATCATATCATAGGACAGAATACAGGCGGCGGAAAGGGGTTGCACCTGTTGCGCCTCTGCCTACCCCTTCGAGAATAAAAAGCGTAAGTTGTGTGTGATAAAAATTTTACGCATTTCATTCAATACTTTCAAGCACGTATTTTGTGCGTTTTCGTGCTGAAAATTTCTCACTTTTCCCAAAACGCGCCCCAAAGCAAATATGGGCGCTATTGGTTCAAGACGCTAACAAGAAAACATGGCGACGTGGTGATAAACATTGTCACGTTGTACGTGAAGAGATAACGAGTTGCAACGACTGGAGAGCAAAGGGATTTTTGTTTTTCTAAAAAAAATAAAAGAAATGTATCACTGTATCAGTTATTTAGCTATAATAATATCAGCCCTGTATGTGTGTACTAGATAACAAAAACTCCTCTATTAAGAAAATTTAAGCCAAGTCCACCACGCTGGTCTAATGCGGGTTGCCAAACTTCTATATGTAAATTTCCTCCTAAGGTTACAGATAATCTAGGCCCGTACAACCGGCGTATATTACCGGTACAAACAAGTCTTATCGTCCTTAAAAGATTTGCTCGGTACTGAATGATGACCGGTGAATCATCATCATTAGCGTTGATTTGTGATTCATTATCATCGCGTCATTATCGTCACGAATGATTCCATGTGTACACTATACCAACAGGCTTTACTTTTCCTTTTGTTTCTTTGTAATAAAGACTATCTGTTAGCGAATATGATTCAGGTCCGGTATTAAAATATTTAGTTTCGCGTTTGTTTTTGACTGTTTTCGAATGTGTGGCATTGGTATGGTGATTAACGATCTTGAACTTTATTACTTCTAATTTATGTGCAGCGTATGTAGTTTCGTAATTGTAAATTAACAAAAAATATGGTTTGTTATTAATTGTGGAACGTAAAGGGCATTGAAAATGTATGTTACATCACACAAGCATAGCTCAAGTTTTTTTGCCTCGGTTTGGAGGCAGCGTACTTTGCTTTAGTTAAGGAGAGTTAGGGTTTCATCCCCGAGCTGAGTAATTAAAAATTTTGCATGTTTATAGAATTCCAAAAACACGTGCGTTTCCAATACACGTGAAAAATAATTATTTAAAGACAGTTACTAGGAGACTGATATAATTTACGATCTATATTATGTCTGAACGGATATGTACACTATGTATAAAATCACGCCACAATAATTTCTTTGATATGCAAGGAAACAGCCACGATATAAGAAGAACTATAATTAAGCAAATATACGAGGCATGATTTAAATTTATTGAGGCAACCAGTATTTTTATTACAGGCGCAAAATAATTCTGAACGGTGTGTCGAATCCCATTCAGCTCGATCATTCATTTTGATGATAAACCATGGCATTTCTCGCACAAACTTAGTAAAGATCTTAATAATTTGAGTAGTATTGTAATTCAGGTAAACTTAGGAATGTGGTTTTGTAACCCTCATTTTTTAAATTTACATAGAAAGTGTCTGAGACATAAGTCAGTGAACCCATTAACTGGACGATATTAATTTGTTTTATAAGAACGGCATGTGGACAAACATATCACTGCGTAATCTAGGACCAAACGCTCTACTGTTCCAAGTTCGATTTTAAATTAAGCAGGGCCCATACAGAGATACACGAGTGTAAAAAGTAGCTTACAACGACAATCTCTTCGCAGCGACATTAACACGTTTTTCTTGTTCATCTATTTTTAATTCCACAAATAAACATGCAGATCGGTATTGGCATGTCACGTTTTTGTACACGTATATTTTTGTTTAACAACATTGTAAACGTTTAAATAAACAATGTGAAATGTCGCCATGGTGATTAATGTTTTTATCTATGATGCGAAGAAGGTGGCATCTCTTGTGTAATACCTATAGGCTACCTTCTATACCCTCATTCTCGAAGAACATCGATATACTTGCTGTTGCTGTGGTTTTGCGAGTGTTCATATGCTTTGGAGAGCAATTACTATCAGTAGGGCTATGTACCTAGATTCTGGATTTAGAACGAGTCCCCTAAGGGGTTTGAGCCCGTTGTTATAAAGTAGCTGCTGTTTGAATCTCCAAAACTAATACCCTACGTTTGTACTCTGGAACTATTTGTCGGATCTGGGTTATCTGGATGACAATATTGCGTGAAATCCACGTCACAATCCTACTGTCATAGGGTCAGGGCCACGTCTGTGATTAAGTGTACTTATTTAAACCTCTTTATCAGTGCATTTTATAGACTCGTCGCATCGGGAAGTTTGATTTGACAAGTCTAAGGCCCTTAACATAAGTATAATATGATCGATTGACAATTTGACCGAAGCCTTGGGCTGGCTTTGGACGAATCGTTTTGTCATTGACATACTGACCTAACCTGACGTGTTATAACCTTTACTACTAACAACTATCTCAATTACCCAGAGATCACCCTAGATCACGATGTGACGAGTACCTGTTCCAATGACGTCTTATTCTAAATTAGCTTTTGCTTGCGGCTTCACCCGCGTGAAACTGTTTTCCCGGGATAAAATACTTTTTAATATCAATGTTCTCGAAAATCTGGGATCATGCATAAAAAATTTCATCGACATTTGTTCCGACATAAAGGAACAAGCGGGGGTTCTTGTATTGTATTATGTAAGGATGGCAAGAGTTTAGTAAGTAAATTTCAATTCGATAGCTTATTTAAGCCTTGCTCCGAAGACGATTGTCGTTTCCGGATATTTTGGGATTTTCTTCAATTTCCGGAGAATCTCCGGCAAAGTACTAATGTAGTAAAACCTATATTATGGCAACCTAGCCCTAGTTACTATTACAGCTGTCCTGCCGCCAAATACTATTAGCACTGTGTAAAAAATTATTTGTTGAATGGTCAAAGTCAACTAAATTACTGGGTATTTCAAATTCTTTCTCATTGTGACGAAAGCAGGGAGTGCCCTGCAGTATTTTGTAATTCAATGTTCTAAATGACGTAGCTACTGTTATGGGCAGGTGTGGCTTTCATGTGTTTCACGTGGCCATCGAGCGAATGATCAGCTTGTCATTTATTGCTGCAATTTAAATGAAAAATACTAAGGAGTCGTAATCGTTCTGACGCCAAGCAGCAGTGCATCTGGACATTTTTGTTCCTGTTTGAAGGAGATGTAGATAGTGCAATTACTGGATCTTATGAGACTTGATAAGTTTGTGGGTCTTGTTTTCTGATAGTGGGAACTCTTAACACGTCCGTGTTGTGTTATCATTGTGGAATTAACCAGGCGCCATCGATATATATGTAGTAGGTACTAGATTTGGCGTTCCGAACATTCATTGCGTTCAACTGAATTTAACTGCAATCCATTCAAACTGATTTTACGTGGTTGTGTACGGAGTGGCACTCGTGATATAAGAACTCGAGTCTAAGTGTAAACCTGGATTTGAATAAAAAATATTAGTCAAATAAGTAAAATTATTTGTTGTTCAAGTGAATAAATAGGTTTTAACAGTGACGTTTTGGTTGCCATTTTAGTTCAGATTCTGGACAAATAGTTTATATGGACGTTCGTGTCTGTAGAATTTACGTCAATGCCAGGCGCCTTATTCTCTACGTCACATTTTGACAGTGTGTAACAAGCCTATAACGCTCCGTGTCGCGTTTAAGACAACAGAAGTTGTCGCACAGAATACCATTCCACGCTAATTTCTCGAATATAACTCGGGCGTGTTAAGAGTTTCCACGGTCTTAGATTATAAGGCCCCTAGAATGGTGTTCTGTATGTCAATCTCAATTGTCCTAAACGCGATGCGACGCGTTACGTGTTTGTTACTACCACTTAAAATAAAGAGTGGCATATGGAATCAGGGCCCTGGATACCCAGGTCAGTGCAATGTCACGCACAGCTTTGGAATTCAAAATTCTAGATGGTGTTCCCATTGTTTAGGAGCGGTGGTGTCTCTTACCTTTAGGTGGCCGGCTTGGTCGTCTCATCAATGTACTGTGTAAAAATAGTTGTAAAATATTATGACGTATGATGTGTTTCATTGTAAGAAGACTTATATGCGTATTACGAATGTGAGTCTCTTGTGACGTCAGCAGAAATCCATCGTCTGCATTTCCCACAGTGTTACGTGTCGTTATATCAACTTTAAGGATTCTTGCATGCTATTGATTTTTCCAAGGCTCTTTTTGTGTTATTTATTTTGTGTTTGCATTGTTATTCAGTTTTGTAGTAGCTATTAATGTTTTTGAATGCATAATGTATAGAAAATAAATGTCTGAGCTGAGGTAATTTATTACCTTAATACTTGCTTACGGTTATTTCTTGAATCAGTTATCAAAGCAAGCTTCATATTTTGCTAATGCAACATACATTAATTAAAAAACCCCCTTAAATAAATAGAAAAAAAAACATACATTAATTATTAATTTGTTAATATAATATAATTTTTTGGGTTAAAATCTCAGATGAGGTGACGGAAATTTGTGTAAGATTTAAAATATGTATATCTGAGTTGCCTTTATTAGACTTTGTGCCAACATAGCTATAACCTTGTCACATAGAGCTACAGTAAGTTCAGGAGTCTGTGCTTGTTGTAGCCCATCTGCCTACCTCTACAGGGCTGAAAGCGTGAGCTTATGTTACTAATTTAAATAGCTAATTTATTCAACACGACCTTTGTTATAGGTAAGTGTATATACAAAAGAATTCTTTTAGGCGGTAACACATAACAAATTTATTTAAGAATACTCCCATTATAGATACAGTGATTTAAATAGCAATCTTTATAACCTATATTTAGGTGCAAATACCTAAGGCTCGAAAGCGGAGGCTGATGTCTGTTCCACATAATATTAATAGGTCGGCACAAGTTTCAACGGAAGCGAGAATATCGAATCGATCGCTCCTTTTCGTGTCACGTGCATCGGTGGCCCGCAACTTGTGAAGCCTATTTAATACCTACACTATTGTGTGTTATTTATGTCGCGAGTAAGTTTTCATGTATCGAGAGTGGCCATTTTGAGTGGTAGCGTTATTGATTGTACGGCTCACGTGTCGATTTGCGTTTGGTTTTCATTTAAAAAGCCTTTTTTTGTATGCTACGCGTTATTTTGACAATACGTAACGCTCCGCGTCGCGTTTGAGACAACAGAAATTTGCATATAGAATAACATTCCACGCAATTTCACGAAGATAACACCTTGCGTCATGAGTTTACACTGTTATAAAGAATAAGGGTCAAAGTGTTTGAAATTACTCACTAGTTAATAGTTACTAGGAATAGTTGGAACTTACCCCTAATTTAGATATTTACCGAGTATACACACAAATAATCACGAACACGAGTATGTAAACAGCATATTCAGATGTATTCGTTACTTATAATTCATAGTAATTTCTATTCGTCAAATTATTTGGCGAACTAGTCGGCAGTAGCATTATATGTTAATGAAGTGACGAGAAGTCGCTTACGTTGTAGTAGTGCTATCGATGCGCAAAAGTCGTATGTATAAAGCCAAGGACATTGAATATCAAAGTAGTGCATTGCACTACACTGTACCTCACCCTGAGATAAAACTAACTCTCATAATGTCTTCTGATTATGTCACTAGCATTGTCCTTCAAACAAGAACGTTGGTCAACAGAAATAGGAAAAGTTGTGTTCAACTCAATCGGATTAGTTCAGACACTACTATCCCAATACTTGACACTGCAACTCCTGAAAGAAAGGCACATGACGTCCATTTTAACCATATCTGGAAATAATCACGTAATATTTACCCTTAAACGAAATTAATGAGAATTCCTGAAGATTCTGCTACCCTATGAAAATCTTAAAATTTCAGTTATGAAATATCGACAGGAAATGCGTTTATTTCCGAACGTAAAAAGGTATCCAATATTGTCTCGTTGTCTCATAAATCTTAAACATACAAAACGTGTGCACAGCTGTTAAGATGAGAGGATGTGTGTTTTAGGAGTTTTATTCCAAGTGGCTTGGTTGTTGCTCGAGAGTCAATCGTCACAGCTGCAAATTCCAGGCTACGTTTTCTAACATATTGAATGGACAGTAACTTGTGGCTTCCTGTTGGAAACTATTGCGGTGTGCGCTGGGCATTACTTGTCTCTGGATGCCGTCGGAGAGCACGCTATAAAAGGAGTTACTATAATCTGAACAATTTTTATCTGATTAATAGCAGTTAATAAAATAATAATAAACGATCTCAATATTAATCTTCAATCCGATTTCAAGATGAACCAATCAAAATTACTCATTTGTAAGGATGTCATAAAAACTTTGTTCTGATTAGTCAATTTTAGAGGTACTAGATCGAAAAAGCGATTGGGATCGTTTTTTAAAAATGGCGGTTAGTCATAATATTTTTAATATACTGTACACTAAAATAAATTTGGAAAATTTGCTGTTGCATCTTTTACAAGTAACGTCAACTCTTTTGTCTAAAGAAAATCCGGGAAAAACAATCAAACTATGCATAATTATGTGCAATATAACATTACTTGGAATTGCTCATTGGGCCACATAGATAAAATGCGACATTCCGCCACTAAACCTATGAGACTTATTTTAGCACAGAAATTATGACCAACTGACCATTGAATGTACAGACTGGTATTTCCTTGCAGTGTTATCATTTATTTACTCGTAATGTAAAGATAATTCGGCGACCTCTAACTAGGTCATCGATGACTTTATTAAGGCCGCGGGCTGCGGATCGATGCAAAGCGATATGCAAGCTGGAATCCGGATTCTGTCCATAATAGGGTACATTTATCTTAGAACGAAAGGGGATGACGCAACCAGGCACCAGAATTTCAATGGCGGTAGTTTTGAGAAATGGGTTTATTTTGAATAAAGATACCTTAAATCATTTTTGAATGCATTTTGGGGAGTCTCGTGTAGAAGCTGTTTACTCAAGGTTTTTGCTATCTTATCATAATTTCAAGTCGAAAATGTTATGAATATTTTATAATCTGTATACGGTCGTGATTCTTATCAGAACCCCTTGCCTCCACATCTTTCTGCAAGCGTGTTATAAATGCTGCCCCTTTGATTTCTTTTAGAATTTCTTCTCTTTTATTTGTTTTGTTCAATTTATATTTTTTTTTTGTTCTTTGTACCATCTATTATTGTCATCAAAGGCACCGTTTAAATGCAAGCTTTTTTATCGACAGGCAAAGGAGATCCTCACCAAGGAGTCTAACGTGCAAGAGGTGAAATGTCCGGTGACGGTGTGCGGGGACGTGCACGGCCAGTTCCACGACCTGATGGAGCTGTTCCGCATCGGAGGCCGCTCGCCCGACACCAACTACCTGTTCATGGGCGACTATGTCGATCGCGGATACTACAGCGTCGAGACGGTCACATTGCTCGTCGCGCTTAAGGTATGTCAAGAGTTGTAAAGCAAGCAATTTTTCTAGGAACTAGAAGGTCATTCAGTAATGCATCTGACGACACGGTCATTGTAAGAGCTCTAGGACAATGGTTTTTATAGCAGAGGGTAAATAACTGGTTTATTACGATCGCCTCTAATGAAATTGTAATAAGAGCTGCAGAGCTTGTTTTTTATATGAGAAGGAAAGCAAACGGCGGCTGATCATTACCTGGACACACAGTAAAAGACTGCTTTGATGACGTAATTGTAAACGGTACGACAATGCCACGACTGCAAGCTGAGCTTCGATACCCGGTTTGGGCGAAGAGATATTGGGTTTTTCTACTGGGTACCAGTCCTGAATCTGGAATTGGTGCCCGATATGGCGATAGGCGCATGAGACGGAATAAATATGGTGGAAAGAGAGTGCACCAGTTGACCCTCCGCCTACCCTTTCGGGGATAAAAGGCGGATATCAAAGTTATTGTCCATTTGGTGTCTTTACGGATGACAATGGCTATTACAATAATCCTACTGACCGTTGGGAATGCAATTGTAAATCTTCCATTTATATAGATTTTATACAAGTTTATAAATAACGTCGATACAACTACAAAACATTGGCTGTATCATACATCCAATAGGGTTAGTTCGATCGGTAAAAAACTCAGATTTTACGGTGTAAACAAAAGCGTGTAGAGTTTAATTGCCCCTATAATTTATAAACAATGACTAGGTGGTGAGAACATCGCTCGTCTCAATAGCAATGACAGTGTTGGTGGTAGTAACGTGGATAAATGAAGATAGATTGTTTTACCATAACGTATACATGTTATACATTCAAGGTTTTAAATTTACTACGAGTTACTACGATAATTCCTTTAGAATAAATATTTTTTTTAGTTCTTTTACTTACACACACACACACACTCACTCACTCACACTTACACATTTTCACATAATATAATATAATATATTATAATCTACATCATCAAGTCTAATATCTATCCAGTCTACATTTAGTATCCGTTCTTGTCTGTCGGAAGTATTTCAAAATCAACGATAAATCCATAATTGTCATGCTTAACCCCAAGCTTTATACATGATTTTTTCCTACAATTTGTTAATCCTATTAAATGCATTGTTTATTTTTTTAATACTGCTTAATGTCATAATCGTTTTGTCCAATCTCATTATATCTTATCTAAAAGAAAAGAAGATAATATATTGATAACCTTTTTGTTATTGTCCAAAATAGTGTAGTTCGCGAAATCACTACATAATATGTATAATAAGAAAATAAGCACTATTGCACGACCTTTGATGGTACCCAAGATCGTGTTTTCGCATAATTACTGCACTTAAGACGTGTCATTAGTTTGATCTGCTACCACATCCTATTAGATGTTATTATGTGGCAATCCATCGACTTATGTTTGCTTTTCCTTGAGTACTTTATGGCTTAATTTCTATTATATATATACTATAAATTACTAGGCTACTGTAGCTAAAAAAGCAGATTTTTGACAATTATTCGCCTTTTTTAGACGAAGCACCGTCGAAAATTAGGTACGTATAAATAATAAGCACTTTTGTTGTAAGCGAATTATAGTTGTGAGAAAAAATGTAGAAAACACGCGTTATCATTCGCTATCTGTGATAAAGTTCGGTCACTGTTTGTGTTTCCATTTTATCTGACAATACTTTCACGAAATTAAATGAGTACGTTTATTGCTCTGTTGTTAAGGGTTCGTAGTGTGCGAACGCTTGAAATGTTCTTCCATGGAAAATTTCTGTGAATGAAGGTAATTGGTTTCCGTACGAAATTTGCACGTAGAGGTTAAGGAGAATAAGAATCAAATGCTGTGGACATTGCTAAAGTTGCGATATAAATTATTCATAACCATATTTCTATCTATCTTCATTTCATAAAATTCAATCGAATTATGGTTATATTATTATCTTTCGTAATCTTATGTTGATGCAAGAAAGCGTGACCTGTATTACTCATCTCTCTTTACTTCTAAAATGCGACGTGACGTCATTTCATATCTATACATACAAAAGAATAATAAACTATCAAATTAGCACACCGGGTTTCCTACTGAAGACAAATTGAATGGATGTTGTTTATAGGAAGTCGTGTCGCTTACTATCGTCTCCGTATTTACTTATTAGGTGGTGCTTGCGCCTGTGTGAAAAGCCTTTTCTACTACAAGAGTCCTGAAAGACGTCAGCGCCATCTCTTTAAATATTAGTTTCAAGAATTAAAATATTTCCCCTGGGAGCAAATTATCAGTATAAAAAGTAGACCACGTGTTATTCTAGGACATAGTCAACGCGTGTGCCAAATTCTATCAAATCCGTTCTGGGGTTTTTGGATTTAATTCTAATAGACATGCAAACATTTTCACAGATATCAGCATATATTTGTAATATTAGTAAGATTTAAAAAGAAAATCATGATGCTTTTTTCCTAGAACCCATGCAACGTGAGTAATTTCTCCGAAATAATACTACGTATTGTATAGTTAGTTGGTTTTGATGCGTATGTCAGTGAGGCGATAGTAAATTTTAACATCGTTCGCGTGTTGAATCGTCTGAACGGTTTAGCATAATCTCCACGGTCGTTTGTCGTTGACTTGTGTCGATTTACATACAGTTTGTCTGTCCGAGGTGCTCGTACAGGGTCGCAGGCTTCCCCTCCACTGTTTATTAACAGATTTCAAACAAACAAGGAGGTTTTCAATTTGATTTTTGTTACCTCTGAACTTGAGTAATTTATTAACCGACTTGGACAATTCTTTTTTTATTTGAAAAAAAAAAAAAAAAACTTCCAAATTTGTTCTATAGATTACCAAACATTACTTTGTAATTCAAGGTGTTGGATGGTGTTTGTCTGTTTATAGGCGGTCGCTTAGCTTACCATCAGGCGAATAGCAAGCTCGTCTCGTCATTCAAAACAATTAAAAAAATATCTAATTCAGTTCAAAAATTTTCTAGGCTAGTTGATCTATCGAAGATGAATAATTGAAAAAAATTGTCATAGATTTTGAAGCAAAATTCCAAGTGTGCTCAAGGTTATGTATGTGTTTGTTGGATATTGAATTTATGAATGACTTAACGTCTTTGCAAATATTTCAAAATTTGAATGATATAACTATGTTAAAATTGAATTTGATAATTATTTTCTTACATGGATTTTTTAAAGGGATATTCCCCTCTCTCGATGCATTTGGATTGGCAAGTTTTACTTCGGCTTACTCGAGTCCATCCAAAAGTGTCGTTCTAATTTCATTGCGTAATTGATTAAAACAGCTCCAAAGTGATTGCTGTTATTTATTAGCATCTTGATGGACTTAGTGTCGAAATGTGAATTCAGAATGATGCGCAGTTAGATTTTAATATTCAGTATTCTCGTATTATATTCAGTATTTTATAATATTCAGTTACTTGCGTAAATAATAAAAGAATTTAGGTAAATAAAACACCTTTTTTTAATAAACAAGACCTTTGATTTGGAAGACATTTCGTCGCATTCCGACCCGTAGAATATTTCATCATAATATTAAATCAGGTTCTCTGGTTTTGTGACTTTTAAATGGTAATATGTAATATATGATAAGTCATGTCGTTATTATTTATGAAGTCTTTCTACTAACTGATAGGTGTGTTTACATGAATAAAAATAAAATGTTTCTTTATTCGTCTTATACAGCGTTCTTTCGTTGTCAAGAATTTTCAATTAAATAATTTCATAGCGTCTGAATTGCCAATGAGTATAGGGGATAACTTATATTGAGCAAGTATTTATTAAAAAAGAGACATTAAAAACTCTTTTAAATGGTGTATATGTGTGTCTGTTCTGATTTTGATAATCCTTTGGAAATACCAGTTCCCCCGTCACATATTAATCATTTTACCTCACATTTAATTGTACAATAACATTATATAAATAAGGGATATTTGCTTTAAATTACAATAAATATAAACTACAACAACATACGCAATTCCAGGTTAGATACCGCGAGAGAATAACAATCCTGCGCGGCAACCACGAGTCTCGCCAGATCACCCAAGTGTACGGCTTCTACGACGAGTGCCTGCGGAAGTACGGCAACGCGTCCGTGTGGAAGCACTTCACGGACCTGTTCGACTTCCTCCCGCTGACTGCGCTGGTGGACGGCCAGATCTTCTGTCTGCACGGAGGGCTGAGTCCGTCTATAGACACGCTCGACCACATCAGGGCGCTGGATCGCCTCCAGGAAGTGCCGCATGAGGGTCCTATGTGCGATCTCTTGTGGAGCGACCCCGATGACAGGTTAGAATCTGTTTTTTATTATTTTATTTTATTTATTTATTAGGCTTTCCAGCAGACTTAACACTACGATTATATTAATGTTATAACTTATAGCTATAATGTAAGCCCAAGTTAGGTAAACTCAACATGCACATAATTTAAACTAAAAGTGACTTAAGCGCAGCAAATTAAGCATAATATAATTTATATAAAGGTCAAATAATTTAATTCGTATTAGATGATGTATGCACCTGCTTCCGTCCTCTCTGCACCACACTAAAGTTGACTGGAAGAGAATGTCCCATTAAGTCCGTCTGTATACAATGTGTACAAAGTGTAAATAAATAAATAAAGTTATTAATGCATGATATTTGTAGAATATCTGTTCATTCGATTAATAAAGCGTTTGAAGTGGCAATTTAGCCAATATCATGTTGTAGACCCTGTGGTACAAAAAAAACTATGGTCCTAAATCAATACTTGACGAGAAATCAAAGCTTAAAACTTACGTTTTCAAAGAGTATACCTATGACTAGAAAGGTTTTTGCTATTTATCAGTTAAATAATTAGCTGGAAATTACTTCTGCCGTTGCGTACGATGGGCAGTTCATAATAAACCATGGAAGTGTGACGTTATCCTAATTATACCGTTTGCAAAGTAGTGTTAATAGTTGGGGCAATAGTGTGTGAAAACATAACGTGACGATAATTATGTGCCGTGTTCACATGACCCACGTGATCTTGTGTGAAGGGAAGTCGCATTGTAAATAGGTTAAGAGAGGAAATTGGGGAATATGATACTGTTGAAATTAAACACGGATATATCCTAGGAACTGTTATTAAACGTACAAGTTACAACAAACTTTTTGTATTCAAATAGATATAACCATAGAGTAAAAACATTGAAATGACGAAGGCAACAAAAACGTTATGCCACAAATATTATGTTTAACATTTTTTTAACAGATACCAAGATAGTATAAATATGTTGTAAATTATAGAACAAAATGGTGACACAGGTTATACAGTAACAACGGCATTCTGAAAGTCAAGTTTGAATGAAAGTGTACATGTGAATAGGATAAGAAAGATTATTTCACTATTTGCATAATCTTTGACCCGATGTCCATATAATTGCGAACACATTATGCAACATGTACGGTGTACTTTTTAGACGGGTAAAATATGTATTAACACGTTTCGCTTGCGGTGTATGATTTATGTGGAGCAGTTTTTATGAGAACATTTTAATTAATTCACCGATTCGATCCAATCTCGGCGAGCTGTCGGGTCCACTCTCTAGTTTTTGTGCATTTATTTTATTCCGCAAATAGCTTAACATTATTGATGACAGTTCATCAATTTTTTTTTCTTCAGCCCGCATTCACTCATCAATCTTGTTACAATCTATTTCGATGAGGCATATTAATTGGCGGTTTTTGTGTCTTTTTAGTTAATTGGTTTACCCCGATCTCCTCTTATCTCATAGGATTTTCTCTTAATTAACATTTTATGATTTCTTTTAGTTTTAAACTAAATAGGATAATTAAGATATTTGATGCATTGCTTTTTGTGCAATGTGTATATAAATTATGAACTTTATTAACAGGTTTCCAATTCTGCCCTTATCATGAAACCTGTTCCTCCAATGTTATTTACCTGTTGATTAGCATTTAAATCGATCAAACACTTTGCAATTCGATCAAATCTTTTATTATTTGCATAGAGCAACACAAGAATAAAGTATTTAAAAATCATATTAATCATCTCCAAACAAGGCGATATACGATGTCCTGAAAATTTGTCTAAGATGGTCACCTGCGTAATGAAGTCCACTTTATTTCCGGCCGTGGGGCGCCCCTACATTTCAGTTTGGTCATCCGTAATAATTGATGCGATAATGAATGCACGCGTCAGTGAACCTTGTTGTGTCTAATATTGTGCTTTATCTGTTAAAAGTAGGCCACGAGGCCTCCGACCCACTGGGTGTAGGGCTCGGGGGAATTTTTCGGGTGTGATTTCATAATTTGAATCTACATGCAATATAAGAAGGCACATTTTTCAATTTTAGGGCGGAGCAGTAAGATATTTCGTTTAAAATTACAGGAATGTCTTATTACTGGAGAGGTGAAATAAATGTGTTATAAGAGAGTAAGCATGAGGAAGTTATGTCCTCTGGGGATTAAAAAGGAAACTTAGCCTCAATTAAAGCCTGTCATTGCTGGAACAGAGGAAAATATCCGCGTATGTTGTATTGGGAAAACCTAAACAAAGTGTCGGTTATTCTGGCGATAATACTCAGGATATGCATTCCCACGGGTCACGCACACTGCCTCACTACCAAAGGTACTTCGTCTAATTCATTTTTGATTATCTAATACTAATGATTTCTAACGTTTACGCGAATGTTATACATTAAAATTAAACTACTTCTCGGCCCGTGACCATTAAGGCTGCAGTCTTCGAAACGTCGGGAGACAATTAAAATATAAAATCCGTGATAAAATCCGAAAAATAGTTGTAATTTTAAAATCCAAGTCACAAATACGATCCAAGAATTTATTGTAATTTTCGATAACACAAGTTCCGATGTAACAAGGAATGTCCAACGGTACATTATAAATGGAAACCGATTGCATGATTAATTTGCTCGACATTACACATATGAAAAGGTTAAGGATGTTACGTGAACATTAGATGCGTTCGCTAATAAAGCTAAGGTCTCACCGTTCATATCTTATGATATATTAGGTTTTGCTCGCGGCTTCACCCGCGTGTATAGCCTTTGCTGCTACAAAAATCTCTAACACACTAGCGCCATCTATTTTAATAATTAGATTAAAAATAACTTTTTTTTCATGGGAGCAAAATACCGGATTACAAAGTAGTGTAAGTGTTAATCCAGGAGACGGTCTACTTGTGAGGCAAATTTCATCCAAATCTGTTCAGTTGTCTTTGCGTTTACTTCTAACAAACATATAAACATGTTCACAATGTATAATGTTAGTAAGTATAAGTTAGTTAGCACGTGTGGGAGTAGTTACCTAACAATTGATGTCCTTAAAGATTTTATTACGATGCTGTAACGATCGTAATGATTACGTTATAATATTGCGTGTGTAAGGGCGTGTGTACACGATATAATTATCGTCCGTTACGCTTTAAAAATATCAAGTAGCGGAAGAAATTCGATACAGATAGGATTTGAATACCTTTATTGAACGGTCATTACTTCACAGAAAATCAGTCAGCTTTGGTAAAATGCAACGTGTGAGTGAGATACAAGAGATGTTCTAAGGACAAATTGATATTGATAATGAGGAGGAAATGCATAAAAAGGTCATACAAATAAGCTCAGAGTTGAAGCATGTTTTCCGGTTTGTGTTCAATCGTACCGAAGTGTGAAGTATATATTTTTTAATACAATTTATAGATGAAAGGGATATTTCATTACTTGATGATGTTAAATCTCCCGATGCGCGTAATCACGAGCTATAAATGATGAATCAATAGCACAATACAGATGTTTGTTGATAAAACTGTTATCGCTTCTTAATATATAATTAATAATAAATGATCTCTGAGACATGGTAAATCATCAAATAATAGAGATTCTGATATCTTCTTCTCAAGCATATTACGGGGCATACCCTAAAGAATTATTGTAAGTCCTTCCACGTTCTCAAATCTTTTAATTTATCAATCTTATTGCCAATGGCATTATACCAACATAAATTCAAGTTGGACAGAGTCTTTAGTAAGGTCACAGGAACTCGCTGGATATAAACCGCTTTTAAGAGGTTTCTCTGGAAATCTTTAGGTGAAGTCTATGTTCAGCAATTGACTTCTAAATGTTAAAAAAAAAAAAAAAAATTGCCGTTTTTACAACCATGGCTATCGGTACTTTCGACAGTAAACATATTTTCACAGGTATTAATTAACCTCAAGATATTCATGTACCTTAGTTATTATACGGTGTTATTAATGACGAGTTATATAAGAAAGCAATACTAGTACATGCGTTATTACCCGGCCGGTCACGGTTCGTACGTAATTAGGTGACGCGTTTTGTATGAATGCGTATCGTGTTGTGTTCATACGTTTACATGTACTGTCTGTTATATTTGGCATATGATACAGTAAATTTACGAGTATAGTTCATAATTTTTTTTTTTATTGATTTTGAGTCCGCTGTCAAACGACGGGCCGCAGGTTTGATCCTCGCTCTAACACATATGTATATGTTATCCGAAAATATTTGTTATGGGAACCGAAAGTCATAATTCCTGATATTCAAAACAGGAGACTAGTACCATATTGTTATGTCTTGGTATATTGTTTTGGTTCTAAATTGTTTTTACACGTGACCGACCGCCAATGTGACCTCAGTTTACTGATGGTAAGCGGACTACAGTATAGATACAATAGCGACTGGCGACAAAATAGGATCACTCGCCAATCGACATAATTATGCCGGCCTGTTTGAAACTGGTTGTGCACAGCCTGAACCCACTTACAAGGTTCACTATGGCCGATTTTACACCTGTGCTTAATGTTCGCTATTTGGGCATCACTTACCACCAGCACCATAATTGATGGAACGAGGACTATTATGTTGTTCTCATGCCTCTGCATGATGGTCGCTATCAGAACAGATACATATCCTAACCACCAACACCTTATTGGGCAGGCACGATATCACATTATTTTCAGTATATTAAAAATAAATGCTTTATTCATCACGTAGGCGAACATAGTTGCACTTAAGTCAAGGTACATGAGAATATTTAATTATAACTTATTTAGGCTGCCTCGGTGGCGCAGTTGTATTGCATGCTCGGTACAATAGCGCTCTGAGGTCCTGGGTTCGAAATCCCGGGTCGGACAAAGTGATATTTGGGTTTTTTCTGCTCAGTATCAGCCTGGAGTCTGGAATTTGCGCCCGATATGGCGATAGGCTCGCCCCCTATCACATCGTGGGACGGAACATACTTGGCGAAAAGTGGATGCCCTAGTTGCGCCTCTGCATACCCCTTCGGGGATAAATGCGTGATGTTATTGATGTATGTATGTAACTTAATCAAAGTAGATTATATTTATCATGAGCGTGTTGTTCCACAGAGGCGGATGGGGTATATCGCCGCGCGGCGCCGGCTACACCTTCGGGCAAGACATCTCGGAGACGTTCAACCACAGCAACGGGCTGACGCTGGTCTCGCGGGCGCATCAGCTCGTCATGGAGGGATACAACTGGTGCCACGATAGGAACGTCGTCACTATATTCTCAGCGCCCAATTACTGCTATAGGTGAGTGCTTATTAACTGTTGATATGGAACATGATTTTCTTGAGGTGTAACATGGGCCATTGATGTTACAATTAGGACGGTCAGGTTGACTAGGATCTGTTCAAAATGTTCCTAAACAAAGATGAATTGGAACTGCCATTTTGAAATCGCATTGGCTCCATAAATAACTCACTATTACGCCCTTCTGGGCATACAACCATAACCTTGTGATTATAGTCGTTAGACCGAAATACTTAAATGTCAAATCATACAATCAATTGGAGAATCTGAGGGTGTTATACGCGTCACTACGATGGATATTCCACTAATTTAGCGATCGCTAAATCGTTTAAAGATTTATGCATGTACATACCGTTCCATGATGAGATCCGACACAAATCTACCATCTATACTAATATACACATAAACCCGAGTTTGTTTGTTTTGAACGCACTAATTTCAGGAACTAATGAGCTGGTTTTGAAAAATTGTTCATTAATAGGAAGCTTCATTCTTTACGCTTAGCTTAGCTTCTTTATTCTTTAGCTTCATTACTTTTTATCCCGGGAAAATATAAAGCGTAACTTTTATTCCGAAAAACCCTTTTTTATGCGGGCGGAGTCGCAAGCAAAACCCAGTCTTAAATAATTCTAAAAATGACTTGATACCAACCCTACAATGAAATAAAAATTCTTAAACGCACCGGTGCACTACTAATATTTTATGTAAAACAAACGATTCGTATGAACATTGAAGTCCTGCTTTTTATTTTCCACTTCGTAACATAAAACGTACGCGAAACACCTTGAATTCCACATTCATTCAATATAAGCACAAATGATATTCGACATTGTCACTATCTAAGCGTGCATGAGCCACTACAATGTTAATAATTTATGTTCTTGCAACTTGTTCGCATATAATTGATGCGTTGTGCATTGTCATTTGTTTACGTTTGCCTGTTTTGACTATGAAAGAAACGTACGTGGAATGAATAGCGAAATTTATATGATAATTTATTAGTTTAGTTTTCATTCACTAAACACCATTTTCATTTCCTTTTTCTATCTATCTCCGAAATGGACCAATCGGAACAAAGCATTTTTTGACATGTATACAAATGAGTTATTTTGATTGGTTCATTCTAGGGTTGAAAATTGAGATTAGGACCGTTTATTGAAAATGGTTATGATAGCGCTTTTATTTGTCAATCAAGTATTACACAAATGGAAATATATTTACTATGCCATTGAAATATCTACCTAAACTAACAAACCCTAGATGTATGTCGCTTCTGAATAATATATTTTTATTACCTATTTCAAACAGTCTGTCGCCATCCACTGCTGAACGTAGGCCTCCCCAAGTAGCGATATTCATCCTGGTCTTCAATACCTCTTGTATTGAAAAAATATATATTTTGAATGACTAAATCGTCTGAATTTTCCCGAATATTTTGAACTGCCCTTCAGTCTGGATTGCTTACTAGGTCAAATATGGAAAAACTGGATCGAGTTTGCCTTGCACGCAGGACCCGCCGCAACTATCACTTACTGGTCATAACTGTTTTATCATATCCTTAAATAGTTTTGGAGTCAAAAAGGAAACATTTCAGAAATCTTGTAAAAATCTTTTAGTACTTTGTTTGGTGTTCGCTGCCCTTTAACTAAGACAGTCGTAATTAATTAATTCGTTAAAAAAAGACATACTGTGCTCTAAATATTATTATTCTGCACAGAGCTGAGGTCAACGACACATTACAAAAATAATTCATTTGTGACATTGACAATGAGCACTTGTGATGAGTTTACCGAGTGGAGAACTGCATTTGCATACACACGTGTTTTGCGTTTTACGATTATTTCGATGAATCAATTGGGTATATAAAAATATTTATTTATTTCGCGAAATTAAATTATCCTTTTAAATTTACGAAATCAAAAATATGTTTGTTTTCGTTATTTTTATAAACTATAGTTTAGTTCGTAACATAATCTCTTAAAGTATTATAGAATTACAATGTTATGACTTAACTTACAGGGGACTCTTAATATTTTCAATCAATTAATGTTTCACGAATAAATACCGATATTTATTATTTTCGCGTGTGTAATTATTTTTATAAGCGAATTATTTGCGGTAACCTTCAGTGTTAGCACCAAACGTGTAGAACGTACGTTCGCAAGAGCTCACAAGGTCGTTGGTTAATGTTCGACAATTGAAACTAGTCTGTTTTGCATAAACTCTACGACGTTAAATATTAGATAGGTTTTTATAATCGATCTTATTGACATTTGTTATGTTTCCTGAATGCACTTTTTGTGTTATATGGCACAAGGCTATATTTAATTATTAACATTTACATTGTAACTAGCTTGGGTAGACAAAAGTTATACTCCTTGAAGGATATGTTAAAAGGGATATATACAAAAGAAACCTTCCTACTGATAATTTGAAAAATAAAATTGTAACTTGGACCACATTCCGCAATTATGATGACAATATTCCCATTTCAGCTCATACACATCACTAGTGAATTTAATGATAGCTAAATTCTCCTGACGTTCCGAGAAATCGACGCAAGAGCATCGGAGCGATACTCGTAAAGATCGTCGGTAATATCTATAAAGATATTATCAAAGAAATATTTTGCAAATATATTACATTCCGTTTTAATATTGTACATCACTACATAGTATAAAACAAAGTCGCTTTCTCTGTCCCTATGTGTACTTAAATCTTTAAAACTACGTAACGGATTTTGATGCGGTTTTTTTTAATAGATAGAGTGATTCAAGAGGAAGGTTTATGTGTATAATAACATCCATTAAATAGTGGAGAAATACTGTTATTTTGTTATGTTATACCCGTGCGAAGCCAGAGCGGGCCGCTATGTTTTATATACAACGTTCACAGTTTTTCTGTAGTGTATTTAGTATCAGCATTGCACCCGTGCGAAGCCGGGGCGGGTCGCTAGTATTATATAAACACTGCCTCGGTGGCGTGTATTACGGTACGACTGAAGTGCTGTGGTCTCGGTTTCGATCCCCGGATCGGGAAGTGATATTAAGTTTTTCTACTCATTATCTGCCCGCGGTCTGGAATTTGTGCCCCATATAGCGATAAGCTGGCCCACTATCACATAATACGGAGGTAAATATGCAAGAAGGACCCAGGCCACAAAAATACGCTTTTGAAATAGTGAAGTTTAAATTGTATTTTTGGTCATTGATGTTCTATTTTATATTTTGTTAATAAAACGTTGAAATGAACATATTTTGAATTAGATGTTTTTATTCATTACGTCACGACATGGTTTAAGCATGTGTGTTACAATCTTGTAAAGTAACAATGATTTTGTTTGTTTCAGGTGTGGTAATCAAGCTGCCATTATGGAATTGGATGATGCGCTTAAGTACTCATTGTAAGTATATCTGTTGCACTAGTTTATAATTCTGTCAGCGGAAAATCGCTCTGGATTTTGCCGCTATTGCCACACGTTTAAATCATAACATTTTCTCGTATAAATAATACAGTATATGATGCTAGATAGTTTTATGTTTTAATTTAAATGACTAATTATTTCCTTGTCTTTAATTAATTTAATGACTGATGCTTGTTTATATTTGTAATGTTATGTATAAGTATATACAGTTGTGTTTCGTTTGATCGATTGTGTAGTTGTGTGGGATGATTAGCAGCGCAAAGTGTTGACAGTAAAATTTGATTTTAATCAAATCTTACACAGACTATAAAGTCGTATTACCATGGATACTTAAGTTTTATGACCACGCTTACTTACATAATCAAATGTTAATTTATGTGGTAATTATAATTTGTAATAATATGATTGTTTGATGTTTCCAGCCTTCAGTTCGACCCGGCCCCGCGACGTGGCGAGCCGCATGTCACACGGCGGACGCCCGATTACTTCATGTAGGCTGCAAGTAAGTAAATGCAATACGAATTGTGTTAATAATTCATTGGTAATCACGATATTAAAATCAACTGTAAAACGTATAATGTATATGACAGTAATTAAAATTGTGTTTGTTTATTAGTCAGTCACTGTGAGGTATGCATTGTTGTTGCAGCGGAGGCGCACACCAAGCAGGAGTGTCGGGCGGGCGCGGGCGCGGGTGCGGGCGCGGGTGCGGGCGCGGGCGCGGCGCTGCGGCGCAGGCGTGCGGCGGGCGCGCGCCACGCGGGCCGACACGCGCCGCTGCGCGAGCGCACGCGCCGCCTCGAGAGCTTGCTGCGCGTGGCGCAGTGGCTCGCCAACGTGTGACCCACCGCGCGCCACCTGCCACGCGCCACGCACGCGCCACACGCCCGCCACGCTCCCGCCTCCACGCGGCACCACCTCCGTCACCCCGATCCTTCTCTGTGTAAATGTATCAACTTGCGTCACTTTGCTAGCCTGATCGATATCTGTTCGCGACTCTACGACTGTCTCCATTGCGTATGGCGTCAATCAAATGTATTGTAATAGTGAATACGACATGTACAAATAAAGAATGGAACACGAAATGTCAACATTTTTTATTTACCATCTTTAAAATAATAAAATTTGTGTGTGTGAAGGATAAAAAAATGTTGCCATTTTGAAAACCCTTTCTTTCAATGTACATGTTGTAGATGGAGATATAATGTCGATAGTGCGCGAATATCAGATTAAATATTGTTTTCAATCATAACATAGTATGCGTACGTGTGAGATTGGTTGCTAGTCAATGTGTCGAATGCGTCTTTGTTTGCAAAATAAACGCGATAAATTTTATCTCATCATAACAAGGTATGACAGTTCATACCGATAAAGATCATTGAACGAAAATAGATGAAATTATCGAAAGCGCCAATTTTAAAGAGCTAATCAATTAATTTCCATTACGTAAGTGAATGAAGTTATCATACGATTTGCGGGAGTTGCGTTGATAATTTTACATGATATCAATCATTCGCCGACGTATAGAGATCATCGAGTATGTATTTGTTGTGGCGCGTGTCATTCGTGACTGACTCGGCGACGTCGACATCTATAAACCCACTGCTCATCGGAAACGTTCGGTCCATTCATACATTTGTTTCGAGTTGGTAAAAAGCAGTAGCGGTTTGTCGCCGTCGCCGATGTTCGTTATATAGGACGCGTGCTTGAGCGTATTGTGTGTTTGTGTGCGTGAATGAGTGAGAAGCGGCACGGGGTTACATTATTGCGAACGTCATCCCGCGGCCATACTGTAGCGATCGTTGCATACGTCACGTAGTATCTCGTGTCTAAGCGGGACATTAATATCGTTACAATAAAAATACGTGGGCTCAAGGAAGGGATGTGGTCCCATGAAGACGCGCCATTGTCTCGCCGAGGTGTGACGTGTGCAAGGGTCTCGTGATGGGGCAGGCGTGGCGGCGGTGGGCGGCGTCGGGCGGCGAGGTTGTTCTGTAAGTGGTTGACCGTAGTGCCAGTCGTTAGGTTCTTGCCCGTACACTGCATACGCCCGTGCGCCGTTTATGCTGGTATGTTCATTATTAGCGCCCGGAGAGCGACATTACTATTGTATCAATACAGTTTATGTATCAGACTCTTAAACCTTATTAAATGGCGTCGTTTTGCTCACCACGTGGTTTTATTTCGCATCCGTCAGTCACCATCGATTGATCAATGGACATACCATCATAATAATCTTTGGTGACTATTACACATTCACCGACGTCAGCGTCGCGGTGGCGTGCCGTTTGTGACGTGGCGTCGCGTCTGTTGGTACTCCTTCAGTGCTAATTTCCATGCGTAATATTTGTAATAGTACGCGGCGTGACGTCACAGACGACACTACGATGACAGTCGTGACCCAACACTTGTCGAGTTGATGTACCGATACAAAGCGATAAACTTGAAACTTTTAATTTGTTTGTAAGCCAAATTTGTGTTATCATTTTATGCTAATATTTTTACTTTACGCCTGAACAATTAAATAATTTTTTACCGTCGGATAGTTAATTTTTTTATGTACCACAGTGTTTTCCACGCAGACAGGTCCATGAGTATACAGGTGGAGTTTACACGATAACAGAGCGATAGAGCGAGGCATTTAACTTTACGAGATAACGGTATTATATGTAATGTTTAGTATAATTATTATTGTCGTTTTATTTTTACTCTCGTGACTACTTATTGAAAGTATTAGGACATAGTGTATAACCCAGTGCAATCTTTCCAAACAAATGCATGAGAATAATGTGCGTTTCAGTGTGTACTATCGAAATTATCAGTTATTTAATGTCTCAGTACCTGTACGACACGACTCGTTGTTAATTTTAGGTAATTTTGTAAATACCTAAAGATGAAGGCATTGCATAGGTTGTTATTTTTTAAAATAAGTTTCTTAATGTTTCACGTAGTTGTAATACTCTGTACGCGGAAACATTGATCCGAGGTAAGTGAAAATATACAAACGGAGCATTCAACAGGATTGTTTGCAAAATTATTATTTTATACAAATTAATATCTAGTATACATTATAGCATACGTATAAGGGAGTTATGTGAAATTGTTAGTTTGGGAATGTTGAAGGCGCCCCGTTCTACTTTTACCTAAAGCATTTCTATTTATAGAATTACTGGCAAAAGTAAATGTTTAGAGTGTGTACTTGAAACTCTGTCTCTGATCACTTTTGTCGGTGCCATCTCGATACGAAACCTGTACTATCTATGGTTGGCATAGTTATAATTATTTTATATGATCAAATATTATAATGAAAACGCGTGTGTACTGTTAATACAAAGACCCCACCAATGACACCTGAAGCCACACGTTTGTTTCTAATAAGTATTAAGTAAGTTATAGGTAAAAAAAATAATTATAATGCCCAAAAAAAAAACAAAAAAAAAATGTAATGATGCCGAGCCTCGTTAGCGTGAAATAAATAAGGACAGTAACACGGTTGCACAAGGTTGATTTTTCCGCTTCTGGCGTTATTTCACCCGATCGATGCTCGTATAAAATTAAATTAAGGCTTCCCTGGCATACCGCAAGTCGATCGACACCGGCGAATGAAACGCGGATACTGTACGCGTCGTGTTGTATGAGCGTTCGCTGTTTTACCGCCATTTATGTTCGTTGTATTCAGACAAGAAAAAATAGCTACATAATGGCAATAATGTAAACACAAGATGATTTAGATAATTTATTCTTGCAACTATATGCTACAGATTAGAATTAGATAATAAATGAAAATAATTGTAAAAATGGATTTTTCTTTGACCTTACATGATCCGGGCTGTTTAATGTCCAATCCAAGAAACTAAATTTTTATTTCTTTATTCATTTTTGTAATACTTATTATAATGTCTTGACTAAGGTAAAAAATAAAAAATAAATCACTAAGGCTTAAATTTTATTATTGAAAATGTTGTATCTTTGGTGATGATACAATTAAATATTACACGTCAAATTCATATTTATACATAAAATACTAGCATTAACATCCAACTGATATAAAATTACAAATAATTTACTAATAACGTATTTTAAAATATAAATTCCAACTATCCCGATAAAACATGAAACATTGTAACTTAAAAATATGAATGCCAATTTCGAGAATTTAATTTTAACAAAAACAGGTTTATAAAAAATATACGCTCTTGTGCGTTCAAGCTTCGTGTATACTTGTTTTATAAAATTTGCACAACTTGTTCCGCGGGGAGTGTTCACAGCACAAGCGAGAAATTATTGAAAATTTCGTTACAAACAAAGAGTTACGTGCTCGTACGCGAACCCAAACACTCGCTCTATAAATGTCTAAAATTTTAGCCGTTATACACCAACCCCCATATTCATAGACGTTATTTATCTAAGGACGGAGCATTGCTGTGATAACAAGTCTGTTTCTCAGCTTTGTTTATCTGACAGCTTGCTGTTTGTTCAGCTTTTTTTGTCTGACAGCCAACTAGATTCAAATTGTATCTCATATCAGCCAATTACACACGGCCCTATATCTACACAGTGCGAAGGCTGCCATGCCGTCAGCACTGAGAAACAGTCTTATTATCACAGAAATGCTTAGATAAATAATGTTTATGAATACGGACGTAAATATATTACCGTTGGCGGATACCTAAAACGTACTTTTCTATCGGTAGAATTGATTGATTTGAAGCCTCATCTGCTAGGCGGTTGCCACTACGCAGTGACAAAATAAGATGTAATAAAATTATTAACTCTTACATGTTGGTTATTTTAGTGTATTTGACCTTTGAATGTCCGCGCTGCTATATAAATTTTGAGTTGGTTTATAATGCCTTGTGTATGCGGGTCTTAAATGGTTAAGAAAAGCCTAACCAGCTTTGAAAAGCCGAATGCTATAATAAGGCAGTGAACATAAAATACCGAAGAGGTAGCCAACAACCACAAAAATAAAAACTTATTTAATAAGGGAATGGATAACACATTTTATTTAAACATCGTACTTTCCCTCAACACCATAGATTGGTTTAAGGTGAATGGGCCCTATTCCGTCTACCGGCATATCCGACTTTGGAATTAAGGTCGTTCTAATCGATGGACAGCTTTAATGGCCAAAGAGGTAATTCTTTTTTTATTTATTTGTATGGCGAAACGAGCTTGTCCTTCGCCTGATGGTATACGACCGCCCATAAACAGTAGAAACACCATCCAACACCATGAATTACAAAGTATTGTTTGGTATTCCACTGCGCTCGCCATCCTAAGACATGAGATGTTAAGTCTTATTATAGTAGTTACACTGGTTACAATGTCCTTCACCGGTCACCAAATTTCTGATTTTTTTACTGTCACCTATAAGCTATCAAATCTATCCTTCAAATAGAACGCCCGTAATTGCAAAAAGACGGATTTGCCCCTATAGACTGAATTTACTTTAATAAATTGTCATAAATAAGTTTTATGCACTTTTCATTGCTAGTCTTGTATTAGGTAATGTATCTTGTCAATCAAAAATATCGTACCTAAATATATAAGTTGAAATACGAAAATATACTTAGTTATGTTTTCTGTGCTTGTACTTAATTATATTGTATTTTATTCCTAGTTATACAAAATGCGATACGCAACAATACAAGACAGAAATCTAAGTTAAAATCTAAACCGCGACCTTATAAAACGGAAATTCAAATACTGAATATTATTTACGAGAAATACTGCATCGTAGAGTATTTATCAATGGACAATATGTAACAAAAACCTTTTATAATAAAAGGCACCGTGTATTTTAACGAATCAAAATATATTTTTTTAATTTCAACGAATAAGGTTTTTGTGACACATTGTTTGTGACATGAAAGATAAGTAAAAGCGGCCGATTTGATAGTAGACAGCTACTGTCCTAATTACCTTTCAAATTATGAATGTTTGACTCGTCTGAATATTTTTGCGAGTGGTGTGAGGTAATGCTCAAGATATAGCGAGTGAGAGAACTACTAAACTCGACGAGCTACTAACCGGCTCGCAGATTATAGCTGTAGGTGATGCAAGTAGCTGCTGTCGAATAACCAAGATGAATAGAACCAAAAAGTATATTTTCCTATATTATAGAGGAATGCAAGTCATTTTAAATAGAAATGGCTAAACCGAACGAGTAATAGACGGTTGAAATTATCAGATAAAAGTTATTGAGAGACCTGCGGCCCTCCGCGTTAATCATAGAGTTAAAGTGAAGCGTACGTTACAATGCGCTTTGCAAAACATATTTTATTATTAGTCCAAATTATAAGCAAAGGAACCTTAGTTCATACAGCCTCTTAATAACTTATGCTCCTTTAAATTTTGGAGTGCCATTGGGCAAAGGAACATTAGTCCATATTGCCTTAAAAAAAAACTATTTGATCCAATTCTTGCCAGCAAACACGTAACGTACTTTCACAAATTCGAAATCACAATTTCTTATATCTAATTAATTTGGTCTTAATTTACGACACTTTCATGCCAGTGTCGAGTTGTAGTAGCTGCTTCATCAGTTCGTATGTGGAGAAGGAGGTGGCGACCATTGGTATCGCCCTGAGGTAGTTGATGCTCATGCCTCGATACAGACCCTTCACTATACCGTTCTCGCGGTATATGAGCGTCAGTGTCTTCACCATGCCCGAGCTGTGGATAATAAATGGTTTTTGTTGATTTGATGATACAAATGTGTATTTTTAAACAAACCCATATTTTAAGTATGCTTCGTTTTGATAACGTTTTAATACTTCTTATTTAACACGACAAATCGTTATGAGAAATCGTACCAGTAACAAACAGTCAACATGTTAAACTAAGATAAAAAAAAGGTATAAATCTCTTTAAAATAATGTATCAATTGCTATAAAAAAGCGCAATTTATCTCGACCGATCTGAATACAGTCACATGTTCTTTACTTCTAAATTTAAATCTATGACTAATGACCAGTACATTCAGACCAACCGAATAAAATTGGCATGTAGCATCGGGAACTAAACCGAAAAATTAACATCGTATAGCGTCAACTATCTTTACAACAAAAACGTAATGCATTCGTGTTTTTACAAAACAAATAATTGATCAACACAAACCAACCTCCTGTTAGTGTTGCCAACACCACGTGCATGACACATGCAAAAAGAAATACTTATTGTTAGTTACAAAGATTACCAACAATCAACCTGTTTCGCCATTACCTGCTGAATAACCTATAAAGAAATGTAAAATTAAATTCGGTGCAAAAAAGTCGTGCGAAAATTACAAATTGTTACAATCATAACTAGTGCAGTATTGCCAGTTCAATAAATGAAAATAGTATAATTTCGCAACAAAACAATAATGAATTATTACTAATTAAATTTTTACAATGTTCACACGTCTATGGAATTTATTCATCTATTAGTCACAATAAATGTTTGTGGGTAGTTATTTTTACTAAAGAACATAAGTCTTGTGCAGTTTTAGTGCATATATACAATATTATTTAAGATGCAAGTTTATATACATTATCTTCGACCGTCAATGTCCGCATAAAACCATAGAGCATAAGAGTATATAATAAAAAGAACTATAAAATCAACTGCAAGCGTCAACTCTATGTTTATAAATGCATAATTTTACCACGTTTGTCAATACAATCGCTGTCAAACCATAAAACTACAACTAAAATAATACTTGTAAATACGAAACTATCACACATCTAATGAAATTAAAGTACTGGTTATTAACGTTTCTAAAATAACTTCCTACACTAAACACAAACATCTACCCTACATCAAAGTCTTAGTCACAGCCGGTAAACAAAGTACAAAGTGTAGCTACACTAAAAAAAAACACCACACGGTGTGCTCTATCTGTTTGCCGGCTATTGTGACAGTAACTCACCCGAATTTAGCTGTGTGCGGGTCCATGCACGCGAGCTGCATGCGCCTGCGCGTCACGTCGAGCGGGTAGGAGATGGACTGCGCCACCGCGCCCGCCAGCCCGCCGCACAACAACTTGCCCGGCACAGTTAGCACGAGACCACCTGCAAACACGGACGACGTGATAAATGCCATTGTTTCTAAATTATAATCTGACCTTATAATAAATTTAAAACATTACGGTAAATCCATTGCCGTTTTCAATAATCGATCTTAATCGCTTTTTTCGATCTATCTCAAAAACGCACCAATGAGCACAGTTTTTTTGACATGCTTACAAACTAAGATGTTTTTATTACATAGATACGTTGTCCGAGCTCAATACTGGCAAGACGAAATTAAGGTAATTGCCCGACTTGCCGGCCAATAAGCGTGCGGCACTAACGTTATTACGTAACTGTCGATGTATATATATTCTTTTCTAACGAATGTGTGCTGAATCTTTTTATTCCTTCTTCGAGCCAATTTGTTATTATGTGTACAGGTACGTGAATATAGCAAATAGTGCGCCGTTTTTTTGTGCCATTTTGTTAGTGTATGACGTGTCTATTTGTAAAACGTCATTGCTTACAAATGTCTAATTGCGATTGGTTTATTCTCGGGTTTCGACATGTTAAAAATGACTAACTTTGATTGGTTTAAAATTTGGATCGGATAGAAGATTAAGATAGGAATCTTTTTTTGAAAACCGTCGTAAATAAATTGATTTTATCAGTTACCATATAAAAATTAACTTCGATGAACATTCAAATGATAAAGTTATAAAATATCAGTACAACACAGTCTTGAACATAGTTTACAGGACATGTTCAAAGAAACAAGAATACAGTATAGTTCTATTGCTTACCAGTATTCCTCTCGCACTTGCGACAGAGCGTGGTGGGCAGGTACTTCATGCAGAAGAACTTGAGGGACTCGAAGCAGTAGAAGCTGAAGCCGGCATATGGTACCATGCCCATCATGGTGGGCACGAAGCCGCGGTACAGCGCGCGGATACCGCCCTCCTGGAAAACAACACATTTTTATTAGAACTATCGCTTATCCCGATTATATAACCGAATTGTAGAAAAATCTGATTGTATTGACGTATTTAACGACTCGCTTCCTATCTTCAAAAAGAAAATATTGAACTCGCTTGTTGAAACCTAAATTTAGTTTTATATTCAGTCTTATATTTAGAATATACTGCACTTATGGTGCAGCCAATTGTTTATTGTCATGTATTTAAAATGTTCATGCTGTGACAGCCTGTAATTGAAACAGCACTGCAGAAATTACTTACCGAATTAAAAAAAAAAACTATGTAAAGTGTATGTTTTGTTGGCTGTTCAAATAAATAAATAAATAAACTATATTTCTAATTTTATACCTTTTTTATATTATTATTTTCTTGCGAAGTTTCGTAGTCTTTACAACCTTCACCGGAGTCTGAGGTGTTGGTCATCCGATAAGTTCAAGTTCCAATATCTATCTACATTTTACAATTATATATTTTTTTTGTTGTTGTTGACGGTCCTATCTACGCAGAATGAGCTCCTAGTGTCTTACACTCATTAGTTAAACATAAGGAATCATTTAATTTCTATCATGATTTTGTTTATATACAAATTAGAATTGCGGCATATCCTTAAAGGGACAAATAGACAAATACAAGTCAACAAGCAAACTTATTTGTTATTAGCTTTAGCCTTTAATAACTAAACACCGCTTCGGCGCTAAATCTAATATAAAATGTTTAGGGTAGCGCCAGCAAATTAAATAACCAATCATTTGTAATATCAAACAAAAATCATAAGAGAATATTTAAAAAATTGAGTAGATACTTCTCGCCTTCTTCTAGATCGATTCTACTGTAATACATACGACCTAATAACACAAAATGCTTTACAGTGGACACAATACAAGTGAGAGTATATTCTTCTGGAACGATTATGCTGTACACATGACCTAATAACACAAAAATACTTCACACCATACAACAGAATACAGTAAAGAGCCAACCGTGCGGAACATGGTGGTGGCGGCGTGCGCGATGCCGGTGTACCGGTGCTCGCCCGTGATCTGGAACGCGAGCCGCGCGCGGATCGTGTCCAGCGGGTACGTGAGCGTGACCGCGGTGACGCCCGCCGCCGCGCCCGCCAAGAACTTGTCGCCGTGTTGCACCACCGGGATGTGGATGCCGTTTAAGTACTGTTGACAAATAAAGTTGATTGTTGGATACCGTTAATATACATTTTATGCATTCTGTGCTGTTTCAGAATCGCTTTATATGCACAGTCACACCTTTTATCCTAGAAGCGGTGGACAGAGGCACAATTAGTACACTCACTTTTCGCTGTATGTATTCTGTCCCATGTGATAGGGGAGTTAATCACCATATCGGGCGTAAATTCTACACTCCTTGATACTGAGAAGAAAAACCCAATATCCCTTTGCCAGATCAAAGATTCAAACCTGAGATATCAGAGTAAAAGCCCTACAACGCAAGCAATAAAACTACTTACACAAACTCACTTACTACTTACGCAGTTTTTTGCATTATATTTTTCTTATGACGATTCGAAAACTGCAACCTTAGCCACGGGGCAGACTCATCAAACATTTTTTTTTCGATGTCTAACATAAGAAATCATTATATTCGTTATGGGGAAACCATAATTCAATTTCTAAGTATTTTTCAATAACTTTGGCGTCTAACTAATGTCACTTTGTGCGCACAAACACTTACGATGGCTCCAGTATAATTCGTGACCAAGCATTTAAGTTGTTGACAACACGTTTCTTGAAGATTTAGCCTTAATCGCTTTGGAAAACTATTTATCATAAATTTAGTTACTATCCGATTCTCATCTTATTACGATTCGATACTTATGAAATAAGAACAAAGAAAAAAATGAAATGTTTGCATTCAATTATTTTTATAATATCAGCAATTCAGTGCATTAAAGGAATGAAAGTATATGAACGATTGTATCATGCATGTCGCATTTTAAGTCATAAGTAGTTACTGGTGGTCTATCATAATATGCGAGAATCATTGTAGTCAACTATTGAACATAATTAATGACTTAACATCTAATGCCTCAGGATGGCGAGCGCAGTGGAATACCAAATAATACTCGGTAATTCAAGGTGTTGGATGGTGTTTTTACTGTTTATTGGCAGTCGTATCGCTTACCCTCAGGCGAATGGCAAGCTCGTCCCGCCTTTCAAAGCAATACAAAAAACTTACGGTTTTTCTAAATCATTAGTACTAAATCTTGTCAATATTATTAATATGGTTCTTTGTATTCTGTACTAACATAAAGAGTAGAGAGGTGAATTATTACACCTTGTAAAGCATATGTAACAAGTTGCTGTAGCTATCGCGAAAACCGCATCTAATGTTACAACTTGCAACACAAAGTGCCGATTTGCGGTTTAATTTTAATTGAAAATCAAATTAACAAGATTGAGAACATAATATCAATCATGTTCTACTGGTAGAAGTAGTGCCTAGGCACTTACTAGGTCTGCTATGCGTGAATTATTCTCTGCACCACAGTCTATGAGCATATCGTCTTTACCTGGGGATGCAAGAGGCGCGGGAATTCGGTCATAGGGCCCAAAAGGGCGCATAATTTTTTGACCAAATCTTGTAAAAAATTTATGTTTTTTTGGCAAGAGGCGCACTGTTTCATTTTCGCGCCCCGACGCACATTATAGTTAAGCCCGCCCAGGGTGTAGATAGCACTGCATTGAACAGTTACAGGAAAAAAATCACTATTTTGTCTCCCGCTTGGCTATGGAGGTCATTGGAAAACTAATATTTCCAACTTCTCCCTATCTTTGTAATTGAATAATTTCGTTGCGGGATAAAGATAGATCAGTGTTTCCTGAGAGTCGCCTAGCATCACCGCTCAGTATCAAAATGCGTGCGACTGCTGATCCTGGCTTACAGGAGTTGTAAAGCCGTATGGATAAATTAAACTCACCTTAAGAGGAATTTTAATTAGACATTTTCAGTCCTATTTATAAACTTGTTTTAGCGTTAAGAGGTGATAAAGAATTGCTTAAATAGCTGTCAAAAACATCACCGTATTCTTCGTTTAAACCTACTTAAAAGCCAAGATTTTGACTTACAGCTGATTGAGTAAATTTGTGTTTTATGGTTAAATATTATTGTAAAGGCGGGGTACTGTGATTTTTATCAAAAATGGATTTCGATAATTATAATTTGCTCTTATGTTAATTTCGCTATGTTTTGCTTGATAATTTATTCATAGTTTTTGTAGTCAATTTTTTTAGTAAGAAAAAGTTAAGCACTCGTTAAAAGTTTAAGAGCAGATTAGACGGGATGTAATTAAGCATAGCTTTGCGATTTTTTTTATAAGTAAGACTGTTCATGTATTGATGTATTTAATACACCAACACAAGTTGTCATTAAATAAATTGTTCTCAGCTGAGTTGCCGCTGTTAAATAAACAAAACTTGGCTGTCAAAATTCGTCATACTCTGTGACTTAAGATATCATTAGAGATGTTGTCGATATCTGTTATTTAAACAGCGACAAGATACCGACTTTAATTTGACAGTGACAGAGCAGATATTTCAGAGAGAAATTAAGTTGCATTTAGTAAACCAGCTCGTAGTGTTGGGTATGAGGACGGGAAAGTCTACTGCCAGAGCTGTGAAGTGTGAAGAGCTGTGAAGCCCTGTTGGTGTTTTGAATAACATTCAGTCAATATAATTATGGGGCTTGTAATTTTAGGACAGCAGTCTCCTTTTTCATGATGATCATGTTGCAGTTTCAGACAGTGCTTTGAATTTCAAAGTTTTCAGTGGCGAGCGATTTGTTCGCCTTTCCATTTAGCTATAAAAACGGCTCAATTCGTATGAATATTTCGATAAACAACTTCGTCATATCTTTTGACAAAATCACTTTGGTAATTTTCTACAAGCCGCCAGACGTTATCCATAAATCACGAATAATATTAGCGACAAATAAAAAGTTGCACCGTTCTGACAAAATTATATTACAAAATATAAATACCCATATAAAAGTTAATACCTATACAAAAATAAATGAAGATTTTTGAGCAAATTATAAAAAAAAAACAAATACATACTATGTACTATGAATCATGGGTGCCATGAATCTTGTGAGTTCAAAACGATGCGCTGACCGGTTCACACCGGAAGCCGTGTCAGGGCAAACCACTCTCTCTTTGGCCAACGCCCGGATTTCACACACGGTAAACTAATACTGCTTTGTGGTTCCTTATGTTCACGATCGATCATGTTTTTTTAAATAATCCTATTTCCTTAAAGTTCTAAGATTATATAGAGCGGACATCGGGAATATTGTCATACAAAATTTATGCGCTCATGCGATTGTTACTAAAACTACCGTGAAATATCAAAACACCAATGTAAACTATTTCATATATATTCCTTATCGTGATATGCACGTTTTAAATGGGCATATTAGCATATTTTCTGTAAATATGTTATATTTTATTTAAATCTCAGAATGCTGTGACGGCTTGGTACATTTCAAATTTACTAATTGGTAAAAACTTTTGGAGCACAAATTTGGTCCTGATGTTCGGGTCTATAACCAATTATACTGTTTAATGACGTTCTATTCCCCATTAATATTAAAAATGAAAACGTTTATAAAGATGTTTGGACGTTAGAATTATTCATGGAATCCGCTGAATAGATTTGGATGCAATTTGCCATATTTAATCCGAAAAATGTTTCATAACACGTAACAGATAATGTACCACATTCTTCGCGATTGTTTTTTTGAATCTCGTTAAAGTAGATTTGCACTTGCTGGTAAGTAAACTCTATACAGTGAATTCCAAATATAGAAACAATTAAAGAAAGACGAGACGTCCACTGACGTTCAACTAAATATGTCGCACTCTTAATAAAATAATGACTCATTCCAAAATTGTCGATTTGTGGGAATCGTCAAACAACCAATTTCTGTTGGCGACCTTTTAGTTTTTTCCCTTTTGTTTAATGCCATAGGTTTCATTTTTTACCTATCTTTAATAAGCTCAATTTTATAGCAACTTCAAAAAAAGGGAGCAAACAATAAATTTTCCGACTGCCACAAATTAACAATTTTGAAATAGGTCATTATTTTATTAAGAGTGCGATGTTGGTCTATGTTAGTATAGAACTCGAAACACGACTTACAGCCAGTTTCAATAACCAACCCCAATCTAAATATTTAAAACGAATCCGAGAATGAACCAATCAAAACAACTCATTTATAAGCATGTCAAAACACTTTGTTCTGATTGTTCAATTTTTAAGATGAGCGAAAAAAGGGATAACGTTCTTTAATTGAAAATGGCGGTTTCTGGAATAACCTGTTATGGCGTATTTTAATATGTGTTTGGTAATCGACATACAGCTTACTGCCGAACGTAATCCACCGAAAGCCAGTATATTGCGGTTTTTTACCTTATTGTGCAAGGTAGCTGATATCAAGGGTACAATTTATACAACTTTTCACAAAACAAAATGTGAGGTTAATTATTATGCAAGACGTAGCAATCATCAGCTGAAATTAATCGAACAAATAAAGGTTACAATTGAAGGGTATTCGAATTAAATATGCGAGACAAATGGATCGAACTATGATTATGAGAAAAGGCACGGATGATATATTTTTCAATGTGAATATTTAACTTTCAGCTATATTGCTGCCAAGTAAATCAAGAAGCATTAATAATATAAAAATCTTCTTGGTCTAAAATTTTATACATGATAATTGAGAACGGATGAAATCAACTGAACTCGATCACAATTTTTTTAATATCTTCCGAGTTATTTTTATTTTAACCTTCAAAAAATTATCATGCCCCTTTCGCCAGTAGTAGTTTATTAATTAGTTACTTAAAATTTATGATAGAGTAGGACATTGTAGCTTTTGGGTACTAGAATATATGTAGTAACGAGGTATTTCCTAAAAGACCATACATCTTCTACTATTCCAGACTTAATTTTGGACCATTTAAAGAAAATAAAACGATACCATACTAAATAACTTCCAAACAATAATGGAGCTATTTTTGTATGCACAGGTTTCCAGTCACAATAGTAAAGAATCCGGTCTTCATTCGCAAGAGTGACGGACGGTCATGCGTCATTCCAGCTGTCATCCGCTTGCAATGCGCAGTGACGCACACCGTCCCCACCGTCTCGCAACCATTTATCGTATGGTTTCCCAAATAACCACGTTGCAAAATTATGATCATCCTTTTCAACATTTCCTTGCTATTGTCAAGGTTTTGTTTTTATACTGGATTTATTTATTGATATTGATGTATGCACATCGATCTTTAAGTGTTTATATACTTTGAGAAATGTCGGATAATACTAAGTGCCTATTTAAATCAGCATCTATGTGAGTGAACCTTACTAATATAAAAGCTATACTTTGTAGAGATATTTGCATGTTTCTTTGAAGTAAACACAAAAACAGCTGAACGGTCTTGAATGAATTCGAAATATATACAATATCTTGTATGAACATGATTACGTATAAGTAAGTAATCCTAAATAGAAAGATTTGCGTCTATAACATTCAGTATTATTACGTTAGAACGAAAAAGAAATGTTTTCGACAATATCTTCATTTTCTATTTTGTTTCTAACATGTCATAATGGAATTTGTAAGTTAACCTCCTAACGACTACAAATGCCGCTATCATTTGCATCGAAATCATCAACATCACCGTAATTGTGGTCATAATCACCAACCCGTGTTGCTCCATTGATGTAATTATAACACAAGCGCTTACAAGTTACAATGGAAGCATTAGTTACGTGCATTCTTGTAATCCTAGCTGGCTTCTTGCCAACATCATTTCTGAAGATCACGGCCTCTTGTCCATATAAAGAGATGTTTTTCATTGACATGAACATTTAAAAATATTTATTAATTTATATTCTCTATTGTACAAAACATAATTAATAATACAAATAAGGAAAGAGAGACAAAAGGCACATGTACAAAGACGGTCTTATCGCTCTAAGCAATGTCTTCAAGACAACCATGGGATGGATATAAAAACGAGAAAGAGAAAGAGAGGGTAGTGCAGTGGATTAAAATAGGACAGTCGCAAAAGCATTGTAAGCACGTTTTCAACTTACGGCTGAAATACGGTTAATCAATAAACCTACACACATTACATAATACAGGGTCATTAGTGCGTACCCGAAAAGGAAACAGAGGTAATAACTCCACCAGAGATTGTCCAATTATTTTGAAATTCACAATAACTAGGCGAATTGTCATACCGTGTTTTATAAAAAATTCTATCATGTTTTGAATAACACACTTAGATATCGAAAAAGACTATTGATTTTGCTGTCTATGAAAAGTCGCCACACTATGAGACCACTAGCATGTTCATTCTATTATGTGGCTTCTTGATAATATACCTTCACTAGCTTTTTGCTCGCGGCATCACACGCGTGAAGGTGTTTTCAGATTAAAAGTCCCACTGTATTTTTTCCCGGGATAAAAAGTCTACAACCTTCCCAGGGTCTTAAACTATCTCCAAACCAAATTTCATAAAAATCCGTTGAATAGACTTTGAGAAAATTTATAACATACAGACAGATTTATACATATTGTTCTCTACGACATGGCCTAGCCGTGTGGCAAATTTCATCAAAATCCATCAAGTTTTTTCTGCATTTCCTCCTAACAAACATACAAACATTTTCACTAACGTTTGCATTTATAATGTTTTAAGAATTAAATGCTCATGCATTTTTGTTAGTATAATAATGCCTACAATATAATACATTTAAACGAAACGCCAACGAACATGAATAGGTAGAGGCCAAAGAAATTACGTAGAAATGATTATAAATAGCATGACTTCATTCGCGAGTTTAATTTCATTAAAATATATTTCAACCGCTTGTATCGTCTATGTAGGAAACGTACTGGTCGTGCGAAATTACAACTTACACAACTATTACTGCTGGTCATTTCCCAATAGAAAACTGAGCTATCGAATGCATGCTGCATGTTAATATTATACATATATTTAAGTAAGTGGCCATGTTTTCGTAGACTTATTGTAATTCAAACTTCTTGAATGTACATCGATGAAATTAACTTTTGGTAAAAAATAATCAAAGTATATTTTGATAGGTACGATGCTACAGACAGACACAAGCCATATTCTGTATTCATAAAAAAAATATGAGATCATGAATTTAATTGAATTGTTTTAAAATGGAAGGAAAAATAAATATGTGAATAACGAAAATACCAGATTATATTTATTTTATTAACAAGCCAAGAAGCTACGTCGTGTATAAAAATTACATATTAAAATGAGTTCTATTACGAGTGCACTCTGTTGGTCTTTGTTATGCATTGTTGTTACAATTAATAGTATATACAGTTTAGTATTCCTAAATGCCCTCCCAATAAAACAATATAAAATAATGTTCAATGTTAAAATATTTAAAAATAGTCACACACACATCACGAATTTATTCCCGAAGGGGCATGCAGAGGCGCAAACAGGGCACCCACTTTTCGCCGAGTGTGTTCCGTCCCATGATGTGATAGGGGCGAGCCTGTCGCCATGTTGGACACAAATTCTAGACTCCGGGCTGATATTGAGCAGAAAAAGCGAAATATCACTTTGCCCAACCCGTGATTCGAAACCAGATCTCAGAGCGCTGCCGTACTGTGCATGCAGTTCAACTACGCCATCGAGGCCTTCAAAGTCTACATAGTCTATGTCATAGATGAAGTACCTTGAACATTCCTCAACAAAACGTAGATGGATTACTACGTGAGAATATTTAATAATAATAATAATAATAATAATATCAGCCCTGTATTATATACTTGCCCACTGCTGAGCACGGGCCTCCTCTACTACTGAGAGGGATTAGGCCTTAGTCCACCACGCTGGCCTAGTGCGGATTGGTGGACTTCACACACCTTCGAAATTCCTATAGAGAACTTCTCAGATGTGCAGGTTTCCTCACGATGTTTTCCTTCACCGTTAAAGCGAACGATAAATTCACAAAGAATTCACACGTGATTTTTTAGAAAAGTCAGAGGTGTGTGCCCTTGGGATTTGAACCTGCGGACATTCGTCTCGGCAGTCCGTTCTACACCCAACTAGGCTATCGCCGCTATAAGAATATTTAAACGGAATATTAAAACTGATCGTATGATGAATTAAATATGGATGATTGTGTACACGAATTTTACGAATTATTTGTAATGTTCAACTGCGCACGCGTCAGTAAGACGGACTTGTATCAACAACTAGTACAAATCAACTTTTTTATACTATCACGGCCGTCTAGACATATAGGTTATAGATAAATTATGTATAGATAGGCTATTAGGTTGTAAGACTTTGAAACCAATATTATACTTTATTTGTATGATTATTGATAATAGGGGACCGGACTCATTTTTGTTCTTTGGTATTATCAAATATTTACGTCATATAAATTATAACACAGAAAGAATTATTAAAATCCGGTAAAAAATCAACAAGTTATAAGTCTTTCTATTTCAGTAGAAGGAGTAAGTAACAAGAAACAGAAAAGAGGCGCAATACCCACGTGTGACATCATCGGGCATTACGACGCGTGCGAAAAAAAGAGATGAAGCGATTTCTCCACTTCGCGCCCACTTCGGCACATAGTAATATTTGAAATATGCATTACTGGCTCATTTTTTAACCTATTTTAATGCAGTTTTCGCAGGAGGGTTTCTTTTTCGTATTATTAACCATTATATATAGAATAATGTACAAAATCAAACACAGGAAGGTCTCCTATTATGAGCGTAGAGCAATTAAATACAGTTACTTTATAAATGGAATTGATTACTAGTTTGGTGTTCATGGGCTGATGGGTTCTGCCACCGAACTAGTTGCTTTACTGCCGATCACGAAAATGGGCCAATTTGTGTTTTTAAATTCGACCTCACCACTGCGGGGGAATAAAATTAGCTCAACTAGCGACCTTGACCGACACTCGCCGATAGAGATGTTCCGGAAAAATCTTACGTATTTAACGTATAATTGTTTTCAATGAAAATTTGATCTTATTTTTTCGATTATTAGAGTTGGATATTATTTTAAATAAGGTTGAAATTATAATGGCTATAAAAATGATTTATATATAGAAACCATCTCTACATTATTTTTCCTAAACAGATTTTGTTATATCGGATATTACAAAATTTATACGAAATACGTTATGTATTCTTTAATTTTAATTGTGCACTATAAAACATTAATCATGGTACAAATTTAAAGAATAAAATATTTGTAAAAACGCTTCAATGCAATAAAAGATAACAATTATCATTATATCCAACATATCAGTGTGAATCACAGATGTTCATATTCTGTATCAAAAGTTTTGGCTTCAGGAACATTTCTGGCATATTTGTTATTTTTTCAGGTAAAAACTAATGAATTAATAGCTTTAAATATTACCAATTACACGATATCTGTAGAAGAATATAGAGTTTGCTTTGTCCTTTAAAAACATTTTTGGAATTTGCATTATTCCTCTCCAACAGGGAATAGGGTAGTTGACAACTTTTTTTTAAAATACATTTATCAAAATCTATCTATTTCATCCAAAATCTATCAGAAAAAGAATTTTCTAAATAATAATTAATACGTTATGAAATTTGGTGGAAAGGGAAGCTGTCAATTACTTTTCTATTCAAATAATTAATTCGGAGTGGACGTCTGGAACACAATATTGTGTGGAGTTTATGAATCTATATCTATATATATAAAAATGAATCCCTATTTCCCTTGGTCACGCCATCACGCGTGAACGGCTAGACCGATTTCACTATATTTTTTTGTTGTGTTTGTTATTGTCAGGAAAAGATTCTTATGAAAGAAAAAAATCAAAAAATTGCGCAGAAAATTTGAAAATTTAAGAAAACTTAACGAAAATATTTATTTTATGTAACTGTTAATTGTTTAAAATAACTGTCAGCGATTGACAGAATGCGCGCTGCAATTCATAGTTAAGACGGGACAACGTCTGTCGGGTCAACTAGTAAATAACAAATAATTTTGATGCATTTCACGTCGGGTAGCGAAACATTCTGTGACACAATATCCGCATACTGCAATATTGCAGTAGACGGCATAGTAATCGACGTAACATAATCTCACGTTCCTAGAGGTAGGTAGTATTACAACCAGCGCACCCTATTCGTCGAAATTATTTCCTTCCGTCCATTGATATATTTTATATATCAATGCTTCGCCACATTTAGCGTAATATCGGGAAAGTACACGGTTAAGAATATTGTATATTTTATTGCAAAGGTACCTTAGGGAAACGAATACACGAATATTTTAATGATTGATCCAGAAGAGGCATAACAATGATTTACATGGCCAGAGAAATTGTATTTGCGTTATTTACTTTAAAGAAGAAGAATGAATACTATTCGGGTATCAAGGAACTTAAAAATAACCAATTGAAGCGGTATTTAACTATAGTAAGATTTCGCAAGTGAATTGTTGACTTTTCGGACGACCTAAAACCCAATCCGCCCCGTGACCATGATGGCTGCACAGTCGCCGAAAGGTTCCAAAAAAAATTAAATTTAAAAAATGTTCGATAAATTCTGAAAACTAGTTTTATTTCAAAGAGAATTGTGCAAAGTGGCAATCTATTTATTTATTTAAAACTTTTTATTGTACACCAAAAATGTAAAAAGAAAACAATAAGAAGACATATTTGCATACAGACGGTGGAAAAGAATACATTGGTGGTACAAATGGCGGTCTTATCGCTCGAGGCAATCTCTACCAGACAATCATTGGATGGAGATGATAAAAATAGTCGAAAGGGCAGTTTAGAGCGTACGTAAAAAAGATAAAAAATAATAATAATAATAGTAATATGAAAAATTAGATACGATCTATAGTCTCTGCCTACCTCTATGGGATAGAAGCGTGATACTATGTATTTATATAGAAGAACAATTACACGCCTAGAGTAAACCAAACAATGAATGCAATATGCGATTTTTCAACCATGGCGTGTTTACATACATTTCGACATAGAGTATGAACATATTTGCTAATTGCATTTGTCTTTTCCTTGGAAGTGAAAACATTTGAATATTCTTAATTGATCCCATGATATAGAAGAAATTCAGAAAATATTGTTTTTTTTTTATCTAACGCAATAAGAAATTCGAATATCATATTTTATTTTAGATGTTTAAAATGGGAGACTTTGCTGTGACCCTAAAAAAAAAAAAATAACCACCATTTTAGTACATCAAGACATCCATCAATATGTCCGTCCTTCGTCAATATCCTGTTAGAAAAGAAGTGGCTATTTGAACAAATGTCCAAATATTTAGATTCCGTGGGTGTGTTCGTTACGACAGTCCATTTCGCATTCCTGATACATTGTACACGTTTACCATAAGGATGTTTATTGGATATTCAATCATAGACGTATTAGTTGTGCTATTATGGGTATCATTATAAATGTATCAAATGGCAATAAGGTCAGGGGGCTCTATTCTGTTTATGGAGGCGATTTATCTTTTTGCAATTACGGGCGGTCTAATCGAAGGACAGCTTTAATAGCCGTATAGGTAAAAGTAAAAAAAATATATAAAATCAGGCTATGACCAATAGGAGCGAAAAATCAATGAAAAATGTTGCAAAATCTGTCAAAATTTACTCCTTTTGAGCTTCGGTTGTGTTATTATTTTGTTACACCAGTTTGAGTTAAACATCTGTTTTGGTCCACATTATTATCGGACAGCTGTAATTTCGCGATTTTCTAATCGTTTACTACATTGTTTAATCATTAAAAGCAAATCATTGATATCAGTTCTGAGGTTGGGCCGAATCATTTGACTGTCCGTTGCACTCGCTGATGACTGAAACTATTATCTCATGATAACGATGATCGATTAACTAACTAAAATAACTTGATAATCGGTTACAATATTAGTGGTTTCGATTAAATGGCGCCCTTTTATTATGTGTTCTGTTATGTATCTAAGCAATTAATATAACTGTTTTATTTTTAATAATTTCTAAACTTGATCTACTACCATTCTTTTTTACCATTAATTTGAATTTACAGTATTTCTCGAGAAATGTGTATGGCCTAGATTTTTATGTCTGTGGAAAGCGGCACTATTCAGGCTGGTAGGTACAAAATATTTATTGCCAGCCAATGGGCAAGTTTATCCATATACATATAAATAAGTATATATAAAAAATCGTTTGTGTAGTAAAAATAATGAAATACTATACGTGAAATGAAAAATACGGATAAATTCAGAGAATGTTTTTTTTTATCATTGAGCACTTGTTTTACATGAGTTGACATAAGACATTTATGTTTTTAATTTTTAAATTATATTAGAACAAGAGGTTCTACAACAGTTTGTAATTCTCTCCGTCTTTGTAAATAAAGACAGGTATTGCAACCATTGATTATTATAATCTTAAATGGCAGTGAGTAAATTGTGTTTACGTGGATGATCTATAACCAATTAGTTGAAAGCCTCAATCACGCACTCGCCCGCACACTGCGCACACGCACCCTCACGCAAGCCTCCTTGCGTTTATAACAATTGAAATTGGCATATGGAATACAATTCCACGTTAATTTCACTACGATAACGTAACAAGGTCGTGTTACGAATTACGAGTTTACACTGTCCTATTAAGTATAAGGCCCTTGGTGGATAAAATACTGGTTTAAGTGATGGTAGGTGATGATTTCATAAAGACTTTAATGCTAGCAGCATTATGGGTTTGTTGTTGACTTAAAGATTGGGAATAAATTATTGAGTCTCCGACAGGATAGGGCCATTAATAGGCCGATATTAATTCAAGAGAATGCCTATAATCAATTTCGCTTTATGAAGTTCTTATCAGCTAACGTTGATTGAATGATACAAATTATAATTAAGTGAATTGTAAATATGCTCTTAATTTAATTCATTCGAATGTTTATCGTAATCGAGACATTGACATAAGTATCGAATAATACAATAAAAATTATAAAGATAAGTAAGTGAATTTCAACATGTGCGGAAACATTGGCGAAATAATTAACTCATCGTGTCGATTACCTGAACTAAAAAAAAACGGACAAGTGCAAGTTAGACTCGCACACCTAGGGTTCCGTAGGTATAAACTAGCTTATTTGTTATTTTAATACATGTTTATGATTTTCAGACTTTTTCTTTTACATGTATTGTAAGACATAGATTCTGGCCCAATTTCTTGATTGTAGGTCTACGGGAAGTAAGTACCCTGTAGGTTTTGATTTTCTTGTGAAGTCGCAAAATATAGGACATAAACGCTCATGTTTTGTTCGCGTAGACTTACAAGTTTGATTTACAGCTGAAAAGGACCGTAGATCCGACTATTAGATATAAATTTTAACTTGATACTTCTACGTGTTTCTGAGAGCTAGGATTTTGACAAACAAACCTAACATGATTCCTTTTAAGGTACGGAACCCTAGAAATATGGAACAATTCGATTTTTATTATTATAATAATATACTAGCGACCCGCCCCGGTTTCGCACGGGTGCAATATTTCTCCACTATTTAATGGATGTTATTATACATATAAACCTTCCTCTTGAATCACTCTATCTATTAAAAAAAACGCATCAAAATCCGTTGCGTAGTTTTAAAGATTTAAGCATACATAGACAGAGAAAGCGACTTTGTTCTATACTATGTAGTGATGATGCGCGAATATCGCGTGAGTTCTGGCATCGGTCGGGAGCATGAAGTCGGGAGAGCCGAATCCTTTATATCGAGGTTACCAGCCAACTAAATTCACGTTGGACCTCTTTGCCCCATCAAACCCACGATCAGAAAACCGTATAGCATTACCGGCAATTACTATCGCATAGAAACGACATTACAACCACTAGCATTAACATATATAACTGCATATCACAGGTTTGAGATTTTCTCATACTGGTGATCTGTAATGGATGTTTGTTGCTTCTTTGTAACGTTTTCCTGTTAAACTGTGAGCTGTGGTGTTGGTAACATGTTTATTATTGCAGTACCTGTGTAATTTTATTCTTTACTTTTTTAATGTGCTGTACTACTAAAAACCTAACCTAACCTCATACCTATCTTATAATAATACCAGAGGCTGTTTCCAAGACGCCTTTCTATAATAGTCACGGCTAATAGAAATCATAATAAATGTATAGGAATGGCATATCTTAATAATAAGTCCGTCGCTCGGGTATGTAATATCCCTAGTCCCTACACTACATTAACGTTTGAAGAAAGTTAATTTGGCTATGACCCCAAGAGTATTGTCCCTACAATAGGCAGCGGCTTGGCTATGTTCCTGGCATCCCCGAGTCCATAAGCTGCAGTGGCCGCTTACCATAAGGCGGGCCGCTTGCTCGTCTGCCTTTAGTGGCAAATAAAAAAAAAACCCAGTCCTGTATCATACTTTCTTACTATTGAGTAAGACAGTATCGGCCTCCATTACTAACGAGTAAAGCAGGGCAGTCCGCCACTAGCCTAATGCGGGTAGGCAGACTTCACACATCATCGAAATTTTAATGTAGAATTCTTGTGTAGGTTTTCTCACGATATTTTCGTACACTTTTAAAGTGAATGTTACATCGTTCACTCAGATATCTTACCTTCTTATAAATCTCGAAGCTGGTGAACTGCGTGGCTGCGTAAGGAAATATCCTGACCATCTGAGCACCATTCCCTTTGTACAAGGCCAATAGGGATTCCCGTTTCACTATGGCCATGAGTCCGCCGAACACTCCATGGTGTTTGTAATGCGAAGATTGAGCTTGGAGTAGGATCTTGATGCGGTCCAGAGGCGCCACTGTGGTCTTAGCACACATTCCAGCGATGCCTGTTGTATAAGGTATTACAAGTAAATTTTTATTGGGAAATGTCAAAGATAAAAAAACTGTAGCAGTTGGTCAATGGAAACAGAACATAAATTGGTCATAACTTGTAACATTCCACCTTTAATTATTTAAGGCTTAATGTTCTTGACATTTATATTATAATAAATAAAAAAAATTCACCTGAAGTAAAATTTGCATTTTAAGTAACAAGGCTATTGTTAAATTAAAGTTCATAATATAACACAGTTCTTGTGTAACAGATAAAAAAATTAAACACTATACTTAGTTATAGATCAGATATCTGGACCAAATTTGTGCTCCAAATGTAATTATTGATTGGAAATAAGTCATTGTTTTATTTGAAATGTCTGACAAGATATTACAGTGTCCTTAGATATTAATAGAAAAGTAACATATTTATAGAAAATATGCTAATTTCCGCATTTAAACATGCAGATTACGATATATATCAGTGTTTCCCAATTTTTTTTAGGCCATGCCCCACCTTAACATTTCTATAATTTTTTACCTTTAAAAATTGTTTGGTCCCTTAAGAAAAATAATTAATAAGTTTTAGAAAGAAATCACTATGAAATTGTTATCAAAACATTGTAAGTAATATTTCAAAATATATAATTAAAAACTGAAAATTCTGTTTAAATTAAGCCCCCATAACTATCAAATTGCCTCCCTATAGGGCGTGGGCCCCAGTTTGGGAAATACTGATATAAATTATCATGAAAAATGTGAAGTATTTTACACTGGTGTTTTGTTATTTCACAGTAAATTGAGTAATACATTGCATGATTGCAAAATTTTTGTATGACAATCTTCCCAATGTATGCGCTACATAACCTTAGATATCTTTGGTTATGCATAAGAATTCCAAATCAAAAATTGAGCAGTCAGTTTTATATTTATCTCAAGAGAACAAAATAAGTGACTCAATCATAATTTAAAAAATGCTCAATGTAGAATTAATGTATTATTTGTTGTTGCTATACCAAACTTCTTATAAAAAAATCTACTGTAGTTCTCAATTTTATCCTAATTTATGTAGAATTAAAATCCTTTTGTAGCAAATCATTCTTTACTTTAAGGAATGCCTTGGAATATACCAGTCATGTTATGACTATAACCCATTATCAGGGGATTCTACATCCTCTCATTGGCATTCCCTTCGACATACCATGTCTAAATAACATAAAAAAATAAGGGGAATCATTAAATATGGAGTGTCACTTGACAGCCAAGTAAGACAATAACTAAGTCAATATGTGGTTGAAAGTAATCTTAAAAATTAGGTTAAAGTTTGTAATAACCAAGAATAATATGATTCATGACCTCTTATGACCTCATATTTGTTTGGAAATAATAAAATTGGGATAACATGAATATCCATATAGAATTGGAACTGATATAAATAAGGAAAATCTATTTTCAGGGAATATTAAACAAATTTATAGAATTACATGACAATGTACGAAATTTTAAAATTAGTAGAAAGTGACATAGATATCACAAATATATTTGTGTTAAATATTGTCTAAAATTCTGTTGAACTATTTACATATTCTACTTAATGAATTGATTTATTAAAATAGCATTGAAACTACATGTAATTTAATATTTAACGTATATAAATGCCGTGATAAAACGTTAGTTTCCAACTGCAGTGTCTTTTCCCATTGAAATTCTATTTGAAATGTATGTTACCTGTATAACGTAGACTAAACATGTAAACGTAAACATAACGGAACTCACCTCCGGCCAATAAGTTCTTCATTATAAAGTCAAGATCATTCTTTTTCTCCATCTTCAAAGCCATTTTCGATCGGCAACAATTGTTCAAGTATATTACAAACTTCCTTCCGAGCCCTTATTAAGCGTATTATTAGAAAACGGTCGCGGGATACACCATGGTACACTTTCCAAAATGTACGATTAATTTATTCAAGGTATAAGCAAATAGTTGGGAGTGTTAGCGCTTCGGCACGCGACATCTGCCGACTTTCACCGCGCGAGTGACACACAAAACTTTTTCCTCACTCGACAGCAGGTAAACGCCAAACTGTCACGGAAGTCGGCGACTGTTGCCGATGACGCCCGACTTCGCACTGTATTCTTTATTCAACTTCAAATCAGCTGATAAACATATCGTATGATTTAACTATAACCTCCGTTTGGTAAAGGTGCGGTATTGTAGCAAACTTCGTTCGCAGCTATTAAATCGTTTCCAAATAATAACAATTTACTGTCATGTTATAGATGAATTTAATTCAGTATTTCAGAATATATTAACCTTGAAATCAACAAAAAATTACCGTTGACAGCATAGCGTTTAGTTGTCGCTTTGACAGTTATTCAGAGTTACCAGTATTTTATTTTATTTATTACGGTACGAGTACGACCACTGCGCTGAAGTCTGGGTTCGAATCCCGGATCGGACCATAAATAATTGTAGATGAGTTTTTCCATCTGAAAAATTACTCAGTCCTAGCTCAGAGTCAGGATATTGGCGGGGCCACCACACACGTGCCTCGGGAAACACGTAAAGACGTTGGTCCTGCGCTTAATTTCTCTCCGGTCATGTCCTATTGTTGTCTCGCCGGACTATGGGAGTGAAGGAACAAAGAGTGCATCTGTATAGTGTGCACACACTATAATATCTTCTGCGTTCCTGGTTGATCTCTATTGAAATTAGCCGCCATGGCAGATATTTAGGTGGAAGCGATTAATTTTAAATTGTATAAGCGATGTAAAAAAAATACTCAAAAATTGGCTTTTAGACTAAAAGAATATTCATAATATTTACGACTAATTTGCCGAATAGTATTTTGTTGTAGCAAAAACAACTAACATTTATTTTTTTTAAACAACATTTTAATTTATTATTATTAATAATGAAAACTTTAACTATAGATAATAATAATTTAAAGTGCTAAAAAGATAAAAGTCAAATATAAAAATTACACAATCAGCCATAAAATACTATAGTTTTTATACCTAATTATATAATTGGCAGCCCTACAGCTTTCACGTCATATTATTCACAGTTCCTATCAATCCTGCTTCTTCTAAACAAATATTACGCATATAATAATATGTATGTGATAATATTGTTTTTTACTTGATATGGATTATGGAGTTCCATAATATTTTTTAACACAAAGGTTAAAATATAAAAAAAAATTACAACATTGTAGAGATTTTATCTTACCAAGTAGTTCTTACAACTTTCGGTAGATGTCTTGTGCACGGATGCTGAGTAGGCGGGAAATACAAATAGAAAGCTTTTTTAAATAATTTTGATATCGATATAATTTTATTACAAGCCATAACTTATTATTGATCTTTATTTAGTAGATAAGTATTGCAACTTATCATAATAAATTTTTATAAAAACGATATTTAGGATATTTAAAGTCCTTCATAGAGGGCACATGAAGGAAAAGTCCTTATTTCATTGATCTCGTTTCTGAAGGTCACCTTGGAGTACCGCGAAAGCTCAAACGGGAGGTGCGTGACGCCCAAACTGTAAAGCATTTCGGTACATGGCGGCAAGCACGTTGCACCAACAACAAATATATAAAGTAAATACTGACGACTGGATCAGTCATTTCAACACGATATGAGGGTGTTACGTGGACTTGTGCGCTCAGTAGCGTTTATTTAACCGTCTAAGGCACATGCGTTGTGTTACCGCGTTAATTGCGTGATAAATAATTTGACTGTCTAGTGAAAAATAATATTTTTATAGAAAAATTGTTATTAAGCATCAGGAAAATGGATGTCCCTGCGAAAGGAAACGTTTTGGGACGTAAGTAATTATTGTTTATATTATGAAATTTGTTGCAACTTGAACGTTAAGCCTACATTTTTAAATATTTTTAATAAAAGTGTACTTGTGCAGTTTATAAAGTTGAAATGTGATTAAGTTACTTATTTAAGATTACAATTTATTGATATCATGATTATGTTACATATTTAGAAATTTCTTAAGAATCCTATAAAATAACACCACGGCTCCGATCACTTCGAAATTTACTTTTTTGCAATTAGCTTATCAGTGTCTACATTTAGGACGCTCTAACGTCAATTTTCAGAAGTAGTCCCTTTCGCCCTTTGAAATATGCAAAGGTCAAGATTAGATTTGTGTATTTTGTTAATTCAAATATGTAGTTTTAGTTCTTATTTTAAAATAAGTACATAAATAATCCATGTCAATGTATTAATTTATTGAAATGTTAAGAAATGTTAAAAAATATTCTCTTTCTTTCTTTCTCTTGTTAAGAAATGTTAAGATTATTCTCTGCTAAATTGTGTATACGCAAGTAATTTGTGCTTGTTTGCATATAAGATTTATTTTTAATGAATCAGTGTGCTACTCATTTATAGTACAGGAAAATGTTATTAATTTAGCATATTAGAATAACAAGGGACAATTTATTTGATTAGTTTGTCCTGATTAGTTAATGAGTTTATATATCAATTGCAAACATGACTCGTTTTGAATAGAGAAAAAATATTTTTTAATAAATAAGTAAGAATTAATGATTCAATATAAGAAATAAAATCAAGGACCTCCTGATAATGACGAAGTTAAAAACATGATTTTAATAATTTCATAGTGTAAGTGCTTGGCATATTACACAGAGGTTATCTTTAGGGCGTCATTTTTTAATGCTTATCTCTGTTGCATCCTTTCGAGTAAAATGCTTCAAGTAACAATAGACTTCTTCTTATGAAATTTTAGTTAAGTTCCATTGAATAGTTCCATAATTGCATATCGCAGAAGTCCATGTAAATTGAGAAACTTCTTTGAACGTAAGTCGGCGGAGGTAGTTTTAGTTATCAATTAGTACAAATCTAGCGCGTCTTGTTGGTCATTTCATTCGTTCTTTTGCAAATGCGGCCCTGTATTAAAGACTATATTGCAGATTTTTTATAGTTCTTATTGCTGGCTGTCCGACATGAGACAGGGTATTAGGAATAGTTAGCGTATTTTTTATTTGAAAATATAGATAATTTATGTTATCCTTAATAGGGTACGAATTAACACATTATACTGAAAATATAGACCATATCTATAACCACGAGTATGGCTGTAAGTATATTCCAGATGTCGCTTAGGATGAGGTTTGTATCGGAAAATATACGTAACTGCTCATGTCTGAGAAGATGATGCAAATGCCATGCAAAACCTAATGAGCTATTTCATCTTCTTAGAGGTAGATAATAAAATTTATAATTCCTAAAAAAAACTGTGTGATGCAACTCGAGGTGCTAAAGTAGAATAGTAGACAGTAACGTAGGGCCTTTGGTTGGCTGCGGGACACATGTGCCCAAAACTATATAAAAAAAAAATTCAAACGCGTTTCGTGTACATCATAGAGTCAGGGTCAATGAACTCATATCTGACACCCACACACGTTTACGATGCAACGCGGTGCGTGCGTAGTTTTAGACGATGCTTGTAAAATCGACAAAAATAAAGTCATAAGGGCCTGGGTAGGCACCTATAAAATATTAAATAAAAGATTTTATGTACTATATTTTATTGTTTTAGTCACTATCATCTGTATTGGATAACATTTTGAATTCTAGGTCGTAATTTTCCTGTCTAGACTCTACAATAAAATTACGTGAATCATCGAACATGCAACACGTCCGTAATTGGTGCATAATGCGTACATTCCAAATTTTAAAAAAATCAGTAACTTTATTATTTATATTGTGTGAAAATGTTTACATCAAACCAAAGGACTACGAATCGAATTAATATAGTTTTTTAGTCATCTTATTTTAGGAGGATATTTTTTCTCACTAGAGTGAAAGATGAATTCGTTTACACTAGTCTGTTGTAAGTTTATAGTCGCTGCAATCCCGGCGTGTCATTGTTTTATCAAACCAACCTGTGGTGAGCAAAATAACCTTTATAGCTAGAAGAAATTGTCTTTACGATCACTCTGTCGGATATTACCTATTCAATTTTAAAAAACATGATTTTATCCAACTTGAAAGTCAATCTGATCATCAAGTCAAAGTTTACTATAAATAGCCGATTACATGCAAATGTTAGTAATCCCAAGAATTATTATCGAGAGGTGCGCACGTGATCATCCGCATGCATCTATAGTGTCGTCCTAATTGTCAATCGTTCACACGAATTGAATTGTCGGTTGTACGAACTCGCGAAATACCTATACAATAATCTTTGTCCTGCTACTACAGTACAGAGGACAGTTGTTTACAGTAAAATTAAAATATTGTTCAACGATCATTGTCTGATTTGCAGGTGGTAGGATATATTTTATATCCATCCGGATAGCGACCACCGTACACATGGTGTCAAACCCGCCATAGTGGCCCATGTGTGTCGCGTTCCGGCATCAGCCTATCCGGTTCCAACAGGCCGGCATAATTGTGTTGACTGTCGAGGGATAATCTCATTTGACATTCTATTATACCCCACTTCAATCACCATCCGGTGCAGTTTAATCACTTTGCCGTGCGCGTAATAAAATAATTTTCAGAATCTGGCGTCTGGTCCTTACCTGCGTACTTAAGGTATATTTGAATGAGGATTTTAATCGCACGATCGAATCGCATTTGTTCGTGCGGACGATTGCCAAATACGAAGAAGTCTATGCAATCCGAAAGATTTGTGCGTCAATACACTTCATTGTCCCGTAGTCTACACGCTAACAATGTATGTTTGTGTGTTGATTCATTATATCATTAGGGAATTGTATTGTTTGACATACCTTTGTTACGTTGTTAATTAGTATTCATATTAGAGGAAGTGTCTGTTGGTTAGTTATGAGAGAACAAATATTATATTACAATTTAGGAGTCATCAATTTAATATTTTTAATATGAATAGGTTGAAAGGAACAAAGGATTATTCCTCGTATGTTTATTATAACCAGTCTACTATGTATAAATGTACTTAAATCACATTCTAGAAGACGGTACGCTTACGAGATTACCTCAATGTCTGTAGCGTAGCGACACATAATTTAGCTATAAATTGTTAATAAAAGCAATTAAGTTAAAAGCTCATGATATTGCAATAGCGTAGGTAAGCGATGATATGTTTACTTATCGATAATGGTGGGGATATATTGGAGCACAGGCCATGCAGAGCAGCGTATTATAGATATTGTAGTCACAAAGCATAACGTAGGTAAATAATGTAATCACTACATAGTATAAAACAAAGTCGCTTTCTCTGTCCCTATGTCCCTTTGTATGCTTAAATCTTTAAAACTACGCAACGGATTTTGAAGCGGTTTTTTTAATAGATAGAGTGATTCAAGAGGAAGGTTTATATGTATAATAATAACATCCATTAAATAGTCAGCATTGCACCCGTGCGAAGCCGCGGCGGGTCGCTATATAATAATATAAGACTATTCAGAATAATATAAGCCTTTATTCAGACACATAGTTTTAGATTAATTTGACAGCTTAAACTAACGATGCTGACGAATCGGTGACACCGACAACTTGGTCTGTTTACCCAACTTTGGCAAAGGCCTTCTCCATATCTTTCCACTGCGTTCTATTCAGCGCTTTTCTAGTCCTTGTTTTCCCTGCGACGATCTTTATTTCATCTTCCCATCTGCAAAACTGTCTCCCTCGATTTCTGTTCCTGTGTCTTGGGTACCAAAATATTAAATAATTTAGAGAAGATTAAAGCGTGGCAAAGTATAACACATAATGTAGAGACGCTTAATATAATGTAATAATGTACAATATGTTGCTTTCGTGAAAAGCCTTTCTCGCTTCAAAAGTCTTTAAAACACGGTATGACGCGATATCTATTTTAAATCTATCTATCTTTTTAAAAAAAATATTATTTCCCTTGGGAGCGAATTACCAAGATATAATATAGTCTATGAGTTAATCCAGGACATGATTTACCCGACTTCCAAATTTCGTCCAAATTCGATTAGTATTTATTGTGTTTACTTCTATCAAACATATAAATATCCAAAAATGTTCATAAATCTTAGATAAGAAGTAAGGTACAATACAATCATCACCCAACTCTATGTTATATACGCGACGCTATATTGTAAATACAATTTTGTGCGGCGCTGTGGTTTGTAGTCTCCAGCATTTCCTTAGTCGGCGCAAGATATAATAGAGAATTTCTGTGTTTAGCGAATGTATATATCACTAGATTATGCACGCGGCTTCGCCCACGTGTAAGAGTTTTTCTGAGATAAAAGTCCTAAATATTTTCCCGGGAAATATCTCCTTGTCAAGATCTCAAACTATCTCCACCATCGAAATCTATTCGGTAGTTTTTAATTTTATCGCATTCAGACGCGGCGTGCGACTTTGTTTATGTTAACTACTTTATCACGATTTTACTGTGACATTCTATGCGGTTATTAACTATGATTTTATCCCTCAGGTTTCGTCCCAGCTCGCTACATCCTAGCGGTACTAGGGTCTATAGGCATGGCTATTGTCTATGGTCTGAAGGTGAACCTCTCCGTTGCTATGGTGGGGATGCTCAACCACACTGGGATAAAGCTCATGGAGTCTCATGGGTCACCATTGGAAACCGTGGTAGATAATGTAACGGCTGTGGTATCTGGAGATGTGGAATGTGAGCCAACAGGAGGATCTAATAGCAGTGCTGCGGTGAGTAATTTATTGTATGGGAGGGATAATAAAAAGTGATAGAATAGGTAAGGACAGACAGGTTGAGTTTATCTACAAAATACTCTGATTAGTTATAGCACTATAAGGCAAGAACTTAATTTGAAGACACATTTAAATAGGTATGAAATTGCACAGATGTGTACAATTTTAAGTACCTATAGGATTTTTTTTTGTCTAAGAGTGTACATGATTATAGGAAATAGAGTCTATATTTTTTATGTAATAATATATAATGTATCGTGCTATTTACTTGCCTCATGATGAGTTGCCCGTAAGAAGTGGAAACACCACTGAAAACTTCGATTTACAAAGCGATGCTTAAGCTTGAAGAGACCTAGTCACTTAATCAAGAAGACAATCATCACATCACTTCTAGGTTTACGTAACACAGAATATAATAATTGGTAATCTAGTTGATTGATTAGACGAGACTGGCAAATAGAAGTTTTGTTTATATATTTATCATAATAAATACATATTAGAAACTGTCTGGAGATGAGCCACATGACTCAGGTTTTCATGATCACATGACGATGTAAAGAAAACAGGAATCATGTGGTCATTTTGGAGTATAGAATTTAGACTATCAACTCTGAAACAAAATAGACGTATACCCAATACAAGTTTTAAATACTCTGTTTTTTATGGTAATTGTTGTACATTACGCCAATTTCAATTTGGGATTTTAAATACTCTTTCAATGGCTTTAAAGTTTATAGCTGGGGCCTTATTCTCTATCCCGCACGTTATTTTAACAGTGCGTAATAAGCACATAACACAACGCGTCATGTTTGGGACTATAGAAATTTGGCTTACAGAATACCATTCCACGCACATTTCTTGACGATAAGATGACACGGCCGCGATACGCGTTTACACTATCATACAGAATAAGGGCCCTGATGTCACTAAGGTGTTGGCAGACGTTGTCAACATGCGCTGATGACAGTTACATTACCTTCCGCAACTGTTAGTTTAAAAGTAGTGTAGTGTTTCTCGGCACCACATCAACATCTGTGCGACTTTAAATAGATAATGTTCTTCGAAAATGGAAGAGTTGTATCAAAATACAAATGATCCGAGATATCACCATTGCAAAAGCAAAATAAGTATTGTTTATACGAAAGTAATAAATGATATCCAGGAAAATTGTTTCAATTAGGTCGTGCCGATAAATTGCCTACGTCATCTGCGGTAAAGATTGTTACGAACATTGTATCATGAACGTCACTTATTTTTTATTTATTTTCTTCGAGTAAACAAGTTTATTTCTATATAATTACTTGCTTTACATATTTTAGGTTAACGTAACGTACATGTAGTACATATGTAAATACCTATTGTAAGTCTAAGTTTTGATCTCAGCATGACACATATTATACATCAATTTAATTTTGCTATATTCCTCTGTATGAACTTTAATTATGCCAAATCTCAGTCGTCCGAGCGCGCAATATGGTTAAAGAGAGGTACAAAGTTTTTTCGTCACGTATTATTTATAATAATATATAGATTATTGAGCGGTCTCGGAAAAACCTCGACGAATCTCATCCCAAAGTCAGATTTAGCACAGAATACTAAGTTCATTAATTAGTTCAGTGAGATATCAATCATTTTGTTCTGTTTAAATATAAACGCGACATCTGCTATAAATTGAATTCCACGAATGCATTTTCCTCTTGAAGTTTCCTTAGACCGTTACATGACAAATTTACATTGAGTTTGTGAACTCAATATCGATAATATTTCCAAGAATATTACTTCGTAAACAGATATTTTGAAGTGATGAAGCGAAAGGAAGTTTATGTTACATTTATAATAGGGGACCGGACTCATTTTTGTTCTTTATTATTATCAAATATTTACGTTATATAAATTATAACACAGAAAGAATTATTTAAATCCGGTAAAAAATCAACAAGTTATAAGTCTTTTAATTTCGGTAGAAGGGGTAAGTAACATGGAACAGAAAAGAGGCGCAACACCCACGTGTGACGTCATAGGGCATTACGACGCGTGCGAAAGAAAGAGATGGAGCGATATCCCCACTTCGCGCCCACTTCGGCACATAGTAATATTTGAAATATGAATTACTGGCTCATTTTTTAACCAATTTTAATGCGGTTTTCGCAGGAGGGTTTCTTTTTCGTATGATCAACCATTTCATATAGAATAATGTACAAAATCGAACACAGGCCGGTCCCCTATTATTCAGGGATTGTAAAGATGGTATAGCTAATAGATAATATTTGATTTTAAAGTTTAAACGAGTAGAAAAACCTCTTCGTTAGCCTATATTTTGCACTGCGAATCATAATTATTATTCAGACCGTCTTTTGGGATTAAACATACAATGTAAATAATTATAATATATTTAGGTATTTCTCGTAACAGTGTGGACTTTGCACCTAAACGACGAACTTATGTACTCAACACAATAATTCTATGAAATGTATCAATAAGTGTTAACATAAATATATTGGCGCCAAAAGCATTGGTTTTTTTTTAATTATGTCTACAAGCAGTGTGTTACTGTGCTATGCCAAAGCATTGGTTTATGGCTACTGCCTGGCGCCTTGCGTTCCATTTCACGCAACCTATGTTACAATCGGTCGGGACCTAAACAAGGTTCAGATCAAAATAATCGACCTTGAATTAGGTCACGTAATGTGATTTCACTGCTGATTATGATTTTGGGACGTTTCCAAAATTGCGAATAATTCTGGAAAAAGAATTTATGAGGCACGGCAGTTAAAACAATTATTTCTCTTACCCTGAAAATTATTATTGTAACATAAATTTTATTGATGTTTATGTCCTTTCAAATAAATTTGGAAATTAGGTAACTGCTTTAATTAATATAACATCAATTATTTAATATTCACCTCTGTATACTATGATCTCGTGTGGAGTTATTTAGTCAATTTAGGTAATAGACATCCATCTTTTTATTTCAAATTAAAACACCTATGTAGTACCTAATATAGTATAATTAGACTTAACCTGACCTGACCTGACCTAAGACTATAAATAACGTTCTCCCCGGTAATTGACTATTAGTTTGATAAGTATTTTGTACGAGTCCACTTAAGTTATTGAGTACCTAAGGTATCTAACTACACAAGTATTTTTTTATAAATAAATACAAAATAATATTCATATATCTACCTCAACCACGTAAGAAGAGGACGATGAAGACAAATCAAAATGTGTTTTATGTCTGTCATCTTGTTGCTGAAGTTATTATAGCAATTGTCAGTTTTATCCTCAGGTTTTATCGTAGTGCATTGTTTATCGACAATAAGTTGACGGCGTCTGCGCCGTATCTTATTCTTTTACATTTACGACTGAACTTATTAAGTAAGTAGTACGAATCAATATAACAGTATTGTAGAATTACAACTTATATTTGGCACCAATTTGCATCAATCACGCCTGTGCGACGTGAAACATGAACCGTTGTTTAGCACGCTAGGGAGTTCCTTTTATTATCACTTTATAAAAGAAGTGTTATTTTACGTATAACAGACGTACATACATTGTTTATTTTACGTAATATGTTAGGCCTCGCGTTTTTATCAATTAGGTTCTCATAACATGCACATTAGGTTTGTATTTGAGTGTTAACACAGTCAGATTTTTTTCACCCATAATCCATTTACTAGGAATGAAATAAATATTAATGTTTTAAATTTTAAATAATATGAAGCTTTCGGTAAAAAAAAAGTATTAACTGAAAAAGGAAATTGATATATAAAATCTACATTTATAGCGTCGTTTCTTATATAAATTACGTAGGTAAGTAATTAGTATTAAACTTTAAACACGCGATGTAAATTCCACGTATAGTTTTATTTATAAACTGAACCAAGAATTCAAAGTTCATTGACAGAAGTAAAAGTGATTCCTCAAGAGATATTGTTTTAGTGTCCATATTCTGCAGTCTACTCTCTCATTACATTAAAATCTCAAATCTCTGAACACTTTTTCCATCTATCAAATGGATTAATTTAATAGTTACACTAAATAGTGTCTGATCCAGTAAGTGGGTAGATAAAAATGTTTTGGCGCCAACTTGACATTGTGAGAACATCTCTATCTTTAGTTCATTGACTTTCTTTGACTTGGTAGAGCCAATTTTAAAAATATGTGGAAGCAATGTCTAGATTTCTTGATTTGACACGCTTCAGTAATTATCATTTTTAGTCATTACTCATTACTCTATAAGGACATTTGTCGTTACATTTAAAATTAAGGGTTGGTTTTCGACATTCTTCTTGTTTTTGGTATCGCTACGTACATACGTTAAAGATGGCCATTGCTACCTGGTGAGAAACGAGTTCTTATTATTTAGTAGTATGTAACCGCAATTATTTCAGGAGCTGGATGGTCCGTTTATTTGGTCATCGGAGGTGCATAACATCGTGCTAAGCTGTTACTTCTGGGGATATTTCGTTTCTCAAATACCTGGTGAGTATTATTATTTGTTTTACTTTGCTCTATAATTGTTCCTTAGAGATGTAAAGGCATGGAAATATAGTGGAATATTTTATGAACCGTTCTTACGGATATTCTTTTAAATTGGTATGTAACAGTCTGAAGTTGATAATATTCAACATTTCTTTGTAATAGATTTTATTGATTGTTATTCATATAAATTTGTTTTTCCACAGGTGCTCGAGTCGCGGAACTCTTTTCAGCAAAATGGGTTATGTTTTTCAGCGTGACCATCAACGTTGTTTGCACTCTGCTTACCCCCGTGACAGCAGAGGCGCATTACGTAGCCGTCATGATCATGAGAATCGGAGAAGGTATTGGTGGGGTAAGTAGTATTCTATTGTATTTTTTTATACTTACCTTTCTATATTAAATATTACCTTATAGTTTTGGTATCTGAAATTGAATGATTTGCAATCTCCCCTTTGGCAGGTACGCATAAAATTGATCACATTGAACTCTACCTACTCTATCTGGGACGTAGGCGTGATTTTACACAAATTATCTTATTTCCTTTTAAAGTACATATGTAATATGTGTCAAGAAATGTCCAATGTTCAACTTCGTTGTATAAAAAGGTTATTCTTGTATAGTATATAAATAAACTTAAAGATATGTGAATAACCAATGTCATTTTCAGCCCGAGTTTAAATACAGCATATTTTAAATATCTTTATGGATATGCCTTCACACATTGACCCAATTGAAACATCAGTGTGTTATTTTAAAACGACCTGGTTTTGATAAATCATTTGATTCCAATTGACTTGCAAAATACCCGCACTTGAAGTAGAGCGAATGACGTATGTAGTTGTAAATTTTGGCCATAGATTTTTTTTAATAATACACACACACTTTTATCCCTGAAGGGTAGGCAGAGGCGCAACTGATGCAGCTACTCTCTACCAAGCCTATTCCGTCTCATGATATGACAGGGTGCGAGTCTATCACTATATCGGACAGAAATTTCAGACTCCAGGCTGATACTGAGTAGAAAATCCCAATAATATTTTAATAGTGCAGGGGTCAAATCCAGATTCGGTACCCGATAGGTGATAAATACAAAACATAACAAATAAAATAACAGCGAATTGAAAAAAACTTATAGGCAAATACAACTGCAAATCAGCCAATGACTAAATAAGTCAACAAACGAAATGCCGTAAAAGGTATATACATAATATATAATCTCTCAATCTAAAGGCAATCAAAAATTTACATAATAGGCCCGCAGCCTGTATGTGACATAATAACATTCGACTGCGTTTTACTGATGCATATCGTTTGATCGAAGTATCTATGAGTGTGGTGTCAATTAAAATGAACTTTCTTCCAATCATTTTTCAATTGATAGGGGACGAAATTCGTGTTCACCTTTTCACTGAACATTAATCATTAAACGTGAGATGTAATAATAAAATTGAGTCTTCATTTAGGTTCTTACTGCTGGTGGATAGTTCAGGTATATTAAGTACTCGATTGCACGGTTCTGAATTTAGCCTATGATAATGAAATTACTGTTATTCATATGTTCCGAAGCTAGCCTGAATATCTATATTTAGAGAAATAACCTGAAATAATTACGCCTTTTCGTCTATATATAGGTCGGTATACCTATTATTAAAAAACAAAAAAAACTAATATACCTACCGTGATACGTTGCTCTAAGTGTGAAATAAAACGTTCGTACACATCAAACATTTTTTTTAAAGTTGTTACTTATATAGAATCACGAAATCATCAATATATATGTACTCCGAAATGCTCTACAAAAGTTAAACATTCAACATAGTATGACTAATGTCTATAATAAAACTATTTGGAAACATCCGTACATAATGCAAAACATAATATTTTGAATAATGCAGGGCGTTACATTTCCGGCAATGCACGTGTTGTTGTCAAAATGGGCGCCACCGGCCGAACGAAGTGTCATGGCGGCGCTCGTTTACGCGGGAACTTCTTTGGGCACTGTGATATCTATGCTAATGGCGGGTGTGCTCACTGCCAACGTCGGTAAGTGTAATCTTTGAGATAGCTTGGACATGAATGGAATACTAATGATACCACTACTATATAAGGTGTGGGTAATTTACTTTGTTCGAAGATCAGAATTTTGTATGGATATTTATGGGGAACAGGTCAGTCAGTAGGTTTACGATGCAAAAGATAAGGGGAATCACATACTTTTAAAAACGAAGGCATTTAGGCAGGCCAGCATAGCTATAGTGTGTAGTCCTTATAAAAATACAAAATCTATCGCTGGTCGTCTTTAATAAAGCCTTTTTATATAGGTAACAAAACTTGTAGAAATGGCACGGCAAGTTTCCTGCTGCAAATTTTGAAATCAGTACGACTTGCGGCAAGTCGCATGTGTATAGAAATATAGAGAAAATACTTATTTGTATATGCAAAGCCAGCTTCTATTCAACAGCATTCAGACTATTTATATCTACTTTAGAGTACGAATAGTGCCTCTACGATTTCTTTTAAAAAAATAACATTGCAAAAAAATTTTATCTTTCATTTTATTTATTTCGAACAGGATGGGAAAGCGTGTTTTACGTGATGGGTGGTCTATCAGCCATCTGGTGCGTACTCTGGGTGATCCTGGTCCAAGACTCGCCACAAGAGCAGCCGCTCATCAGTGCTGAGGAGAGGAACATGATCGTCACTTCCCTGGGAGGCAAGACTGATGACCTATCGCACAAGGTACATGATTTTTATACTTAGAGTAGGAGAAAAGCTTCCAATTGGGTCACTTAATGGATATTCCTATCGCGAGAAGTTGTTACGTTTTCTACTTTAAAGCAAAGGACGACGTATTAACAAAGGAGAGGGATTGTCAACCTTTATTGGTTATCAAGCAATAATTAATTGTAAAATTAATAATGTGCTTATACCATCCAGGGCCGGCCTTGACTCTTTGAGCGCCACGTGTCTGGTAACCTCTTATTACAATTAATGGCGTGCCCAAATCATTTCATAACGTGCCATTGCTTTATGCATTTGTGTCAATCAATTAGCCATTAACGTACTATAAATAAGGTTTAGAATTCAAAATATTTTTCTAGAAACTGCCAGTCCCGTGGCGCGAAGTGGCGAAGTCGCCCGCGTTCCTCGCGATCCTGGTGTCTCACGCGTGTTCCAACTGGGGCTGGTACATGCTCCTCATAGAGACACCCTTCTACATGAAGCAGGTGCTCAAGTTCAACATCACTGAGGTAAGCATATAAATGCAGAACTCTCAAGATTGTTAGGATAAAGAACGAATTTATTAGCACACACTCACGCCTTTTGTCCCCAAAGGGGTTGGTAGAGGTGCAACTGATGTACCCACTTTACTCTATGCATGTTCTGTCTTATGTGATAGGAGCGAACTTATCGCAATACCGCAAATTCTAGACTCCGGGCTGATACTAGGTAGAAAAACTCAATATCACTGTCCGACCCGAGGATCGATCCCAAGACCTCAGCACTGCATTTGTTTCGTAATCAACTACACCACTGCGGCAGTCTATTTAATTAATCACAAATGAGTAATTTATTAAATTTGTGATTAAAATTAAATATATGTACACTAATATTATAAAAAGAAAAAGTTTGAGAGTTTGTTTGCAGGGGTTAATCACTGGAACTACTGAACTGATTTTGATAATTCTTTTACTAATAGAAAGCTACATTACTCTGGAGTGCCTTGGATTATTTATTATCTCGGGAAAATATGTATCCCGAAAATTTATTTCACGTGGGCGGAATCGCGAAAAAAAATGGTAATGGTTATAGTTCGGAGAGCTTAAATCCTTCCTAACTGAATTTCGGCTACGGCGGCCAATTTCAACGGAGGTCAGCCAAGTGCACAGGAGATATTATAGTGCACAAGTGTGCGCAATACACAAGCACTCTCTGTTCTTTCACTCTAATACTCCGGTGAGACGGAGATCCGACATGACCGGAGAGATCAGGCGCAGAACCAACGGCTTTACGTGCTTTCCGAGGCACGCCGGGGGTAACACTTCGCCAACTTCCCAAATACAATAGTTTATAAAGTCCATCTTATCATTAGCCATTTAAACGTTCGCGTAATGTATTTGCGAATGTTCCTCGTAAATCAACCAAGTGAGGCCGTTTATTGCGTCCGACGGCGTTACAAATAGATTTATAGCTTCTCATTTAGCTTCAATAGTTATCCGTAATAGATTAAAAGACAAATGTATTATCCTTTTAAATTGAGAGCTATCTTCAACAATCACGAATTGGAAAAAGAACTAATGTCTAACAGAATAATAGAATATCAAAGATTTTGTTGTACTTTTACCATCAAACACTAATAAATAAGATTCTCATTACGGAATTCACAATGAGTCGATTTAATTTTCTATGACACAATGATTATAACGGAAAACATTAAAAATAGCATTTTTTCTCTCTACGCAACGTAATATTTCCATGACATCTTAATGAATTTGTTGTATGTGATGTCAAGATTTATTTTATTTTTCTACGTATACATCGCTTCCATAACAACTTAGTGGAAATTGTACATTCGTAATGACAAGTTTTTTAATTCATTTTATAGAACGCAGTATCAACCGCGCTTCCCTTCCTATCGCTGTGGTTCTTCAGTATTGCCCTGAGTCGGACCTTGGACTGGCTGCGAGGCAAGGACATTATCACAACAACTACAGCCAGGAAAATTGGCACACTTTTCGGTAATTAATAAGTATATTGAATAAGTAAATGTATAATGTACAGTCACCCACAAAAGTAACTTAATTGACTCATTGTACATGATATTATATACAATGTAAATTTTTTATATCAATCAAATTTTTAGCCGCTTGTTCACAAGTCTCAGTTAGGTAGAAAGCTATTTTTATATTTGATCCATAACATAGTGACGTCACAGACATCAGACTGTGTCTGTGCAAGCGAGACAGCGAAACGTTTTTCCCTCCGCCTTTTTCTTACATAAAGTCTTTGTTAATTTTAATGAATGTCTAATTTAAAGGCTGTCTTTACTAATGGTGTTTGTTGTCAGTTTCAAAATGTCCGAGATATTAAAGAAAATAATGATTCTGTTAAATCATCTGTAACTAGATTATGATTTGTGCAGCATCCGCGGTGCCGGCGGCGTGCCTGCTGGCGCTGTGCTACATCGGGTGCAACCGCGGCGCGGCGGTGGTGCTGATGGCGGTCGGCATCACCTGCATCGGCGGCATGTTCTGCGGGTTCCTCTCCAACCACATCGATATCGCACCTAACTTCGCAGGTAATTATAAAAAACTTATTGATATACAAGGTGTCCCAAAAAAGTAGTGTCAAGCGGAGGTGCTCTATCTCTGGACCTCCGCTTGACACTACTTTCTGGGACACCTTGTATGTTTAAAATGGTCTTCGCTCTAGACGTAACTGAATAAAGAAATCCTATTTCTTGGTTTTTATTGTGTTTACTTTTTTTTTATAATACAAAGCTTTTTTCTCATGTGTGCCGACCCTAGCTAATTTTACCTAAAGTATGTTATTAGAATGTTTATATTTTTTTAACAGTTAAATATATATTATTGACATTTCACTGAAATCTTCCAGGTACTCTGATGGCTATCACCAACACAGTGGCTACAATTCCAGGCATTGTCGTGCCTATTTTCGTTGGAATATTGACTCATGGCAATGTAAGTGCTACTCGACAGTTTTTTTTTAAATAAAATTGTTTCTTTTGGAATGCAGTTTCAGGAAAGGAAACTTTAATGCAAAATATAAAAAAAAACTATTATAAGCATAATATCGTATTTTAAAATTTTACTTAAAATTTTGAATCATAAATAGCTTTTTTATTTAATTTATTTACCGTGTTCTTAGCTTTAATTACTCATATGTCATAGCCATTTAAAAAAAAACTTTTTTTTTAAATCCTTTTTTTTAGCAAACCATCTCAGCATGGCGGGTGATATTCTTCGTGACGATAGGGTTGTACATCATTGAGATCGTGGTGTACACGTTATTCGGTTCCGGCGAGGAGCAGCCCTGGAACCGAGTACCCGAAAGGAAAGAAGATATCGAAACCAAACCTCTTAACAATGATGTGGAAAAGACCCACGTTTAATATTTTTATCGGTTTTAGATAAAGTTTTGTTGGTAAGACTGCAAAAATATTTATTGCTAAAATGATATCTTTTTTTAGATTATTATGGTCGAAATTATTTTTGGTTAAATGGTTTTGTAGGTGTGAAACTAGATGCTAAAGTTTGTCCTGCACACAATAACCCACCATGTTAGTACGCATTAGTAATTAATGAACTGCCTAAAATGTCTTTGTTACATGTCTCACATACTTCTTATTTATATTATAATAATGATATTTCAATAATTCTAATTTGGCATAATCATACCTATATCTTTATGTAATGTAATTATTGAAAGACGACCAACCGATCATGTTGTGTTTGCCTGTTTAATATTACTACTTTTTTTTATTTTCTCTTGACTGAAAATTATGATTGTAAATGTAGGCGAATGCTCGCTGTACGCCGTTATTTAAGTATGAATTTATGTTTTCTTTTATTTCCTGTTTTTAATTTTATTTTATGCCGCTCCAGGTTTAATTGAATGGATTTCATCTTATCCCATGTTAACGGTGATGTGCGTGCATTAGCTTATATAACTATTGTGACTATGTACAAGACTTGGAAAAAAAATACAAAAGACGTACTGAACAATTGATGACAAAAAAGAAAGCCCGGAGTTTCTTTCTGCTCTTCTTCTTCGGGTAGTCATCACTTAGGTAGCCAGTGAAAGGCTGGTAGGTTAGCTAGGTTAGGGATCATGTCCTCGCCGGTGAGGATCGCGACGCGTTACCCTTCCATTTCCCCCTACTTGCCAGCCCGAGCTGGTTACTTCGGTTTGTACCTTGTTTTTATTAAACATTTTAACCCTAATTTAAAATGCCCATAGTTATATAAGTAACTTTAATAGTTATTTAGAAATCATAATAATTATTCTTATGCTTTATTTTGACGTATCATAAGTGCAACTTTGTTCGCCTATGTGATACTTAAATAAAGTATTTTATTTTTATCTACCATCAGCTAATATTAATTTTAAATAAAATAATTTTCTGCTGGCAATGAAATAAGTACATGAAGACTAGATTGTTTTGAATGCAAATGAAAAAAAAAATTATAAGCGATAATTTTAATGTAGTAATATCATTATCACAAATAAAAACCTTTTTTCTTGATATAAAATGCGAACTATTTGATTAGAGTTGAACTTAATGCGTGTGATGTTACGGCTGAATTATGTACGGACGCGATAATGAGTTACTATGAACAGATACTGCCTAATTTAAAAAAAAAAACATATTTTGAAAATAGAATTAGAGCTTGGTTTTAGTGTGACGTCATTAAAGTGCTTATTGTGACGTCACAAACGCGCGTCAGTCGCGTATTGGTCATTATGTCATGTCTCTATAATGCGGTTGGAATGCGGACAAGGACCTCTTGCGCGAGAAAAATATATCATGTCTAAACATTAAGGATTATATTTGGTAGGTTTTTGCCATGATTAATACTAAATTATTTAGCGAATTTTAATACTAACACGCTTTTATGATTTTGAATGAGTACTTATTGGATCTTCATAAATGTATCCTTAGGCTATACTATATAGACTGCTATAAATTTCTTAAGTTATATTTTGTTATAAACTTTCGGTATAATATCAATAATACCTTTACATATATTATTTAAAAAATATATATATTTTATGAACTTATTTTAGACATACAATAGTTTGGAACTATATTTTTGTACTTATGATATTGTACACGGAATCAATTTGTACAATAATTTAAATACTTACTAAAATGGCGTATTTTTGTAATATAAATTATTCAAGTACTATATAATGTTAAAGCTTTATGTGTGGATTTTAATAATATCAATATTTATATCGTAAGACGTTCGCTTACCAAAGACAAATATGTACTTACCTCAATTACATATGCCGTGTTTTAAATAAAATTTGTATTATTATATTTTATGTTTATTTACACTTTTTACAAAGCCCACAGACATTTTAAATGCAATCAACATTTGAATTGAGAATGAATGAAAATAAGAACTTAGACATGTTTTTCATTCCTTCACACTACATAATCACAATTTCCAATTTTTGTCTGAGTGTCTAACCCTCAGGCCACATATAATAGCCCTTCTAATTTTAAATTCACAATACTGTCAATCTTGTGACTATCTTCAGGTCAAACAAAAAGGCTAGGATTACCAAATATGACGTGATCGCCCTTTTTATTTCGAATTCAGAATAACTGTTAATCTTGTGACTATCTTCAGGTCAAACAAAAAAGCTGGGATTGTCAACTATGATGTAATCGCCCTTCTAATTTCAAATTCACAATAACTGTCAATCTTGTGACTATCTTCAGGTGAAACAAAAATATTGGGTCTACCATAACATACACCATTCACTTAACTCTAACCAGCTTGGCGATATAGGTGGGTCCGAAGTTAGCGGCGACGTCGGGCAGCACCAGTTGTCCGTACTTGGGTGCGGCGGAACCCGCGCCTAACTTCAGCGTGCTGCTGAACCCCGAAAATGATGACGTCATGTCTCTGTAATAAATTATATTGTAAAGGGTAAACATAGATACAAGTTCTTATTTATTATAGTGAATGTGATTGAATGTGGAAGAGTTTAAAATCATCAGTATCCAAAATCAACGAAAGTGAATTGCTGTTGTAATTTAGAAATCGTCAGTGAATTTCTACTAACCACCGTTTTCAACAAACGACCACAACCACTTTTTCGACCGTCGTCAAAAGAACCAATTTGAACAAAGCATTTTTGACATGCTTCCAAATTACTTATTGTGATTGGTTTATTCCCGAGACTCAATCGAAGATTAAGATTTGGATCGTTAATGAAAACAGCTGTTGATCAGTAGTCACATGAAAACATTTGGATCTATTTAAAGAAATTCTTTCCAAAGACTTTGTTCATACTTGAAATCATTAATATCTGAAATCAAATATACCACTCGTGACTAACTTCAGAGCCATTAAAAATATACGAAACTTGATACAATGAACACTTACTTGACTGTCGCTACGATGCCATGTGATTCGAAGGCGTGCTTCAGCGATAAATGTACGACTCCATCGTTCTGCACCGGGCTGAGGGAACACGTAGAGTACACCACCGTGCCACCTACTTTCACTAGCCGAAGGGCGTTGCTGTAAAGAGAATATAATATAGTCGAGAATATTTAATATACGAGTTGACCCGACAGACGTCTCGTCTTAACTATAAATTTGCAGCGCGCATTCTGTCAATCGCTGACAGTTGTATCAAACAATTGACAGTTATATAAAATTAATACTTTCTTTAAGTTTTCTTAAATTTTCTAACGTTCCGCTCAACTTACTTAATTTTTCTTTCATAAGATCTTTCTCCTGATAATAACAAACACAACAAAAAAAAATAGTGAAATCGGTCCAGCCGTTCACGCATGATGGCGTGACCAAGGGAAATAGGGATTCATTTTTTATATTATATAGAATATACTATAGAGCCATAAAGGAAAAATGCTTTAGATATACCTGCACCATCAAATGTGACGAATACCGGGAGAAATAACATCTCTATTTGGTTTAGTACATCGCGCTATAACTGTTAAATGTTAACGTGATGTCATTAGATAAAAAAATTGACAGTTTATTTATATATTGATTGAATACTCACAATCTGGGATTTTAATAAAAATTAAAATGTTAATGAATAGAAATACCTTCTACACTAAATTTAGTGACTATATTACGAATTAGGGGCGAAATTTATAAACAATACTCTCCATGTTTTTAGATCGATTTCGGAAACGATGAATGATGAATCAAAATAAAGTTAAGCCGCTGAAGAGTTTGTTGGTTTGAACACGCCAATCTCAGGGACTACTAAACCGATTTTGATTTTTTTTCAATAATAGAAAGCTGAGTATGAATACTTTTATCCTGGGAAAATATTTATGGAAACACTTTCACACGGGCGGAATCGCAGGCAAAATTATAAACTCACGTCAACAACGCGGACTGCATCTCTGGTATCTTGAGCCGCTCCTTTATCCTGTCCGGTCTGAATATGTTGTTCTCGTCCACGTTTACAGAGTGTCTGTCTGTTGTACACGGCACGTCCACCAACACCTAAAACCACACACATTTATAATGTTCTATGTCCAATTTTATTACAATATCAGCCCTGTATTATATACTGCCCCACTGCTGGGCACGGGCCTCTTCTACTACTGAGAGGGATTAGGCCTTAGTCCACCACGCTGGCTTAGTGCGGAATTTTAGACTTCACACACCTTCGAAATTCCTATAGAGAGAACTTCTCAGGTATGCAGGTTTTCTTACGATGTTTTCCTTCACCGTCAAAGCAAGCGATAATCACAAAGAATACACAAATATTTTTTAGAAAAGTCAGTTAGTTCTATTATCCTTCGAAATTATGAAACAAAGTCTCCCACCGCGTCTGTCTGAAAGCCATGAACTCAAAACTTCGAAAATGTTTCAATGAAATTGGTATTGAGACAGTTTGAGATGATATAGGCTACTCTTTACATCAGGAAATAAATGGTGGGTCTTTTATCCCGGAATAACTCTATCACGCAGTCGAAACCGCGACCAAAAACTAGTAAAGAAATAAAATTAACTCATAGCGGCGCTGTACTAACAGATTATTCAATATTCTTGCAATTCGTTATTATTTGTGCGATTTTTCGCATTTTCCATACGTCTGTTGTGCGCTACATCGCGTATAATTACAACCTGATTATTATAAATTACATAATTATCAGCAGCCACAGGATGTCCAATTCGGAACACGGGCCTCCCCCAAAATTAATTTACAAAAACTAATTTATTAAGATAAAAGTACAGTAGATATATCTGCATAATAGATATTTTAATATCATCCTTATTTACCCCAGTTTACACAATTACCTTATCAAATCCGTAATCGTCAGTGAACACCCGTCCGTCGACCCGTTTGAACATAACACGTTCACTCCACTTATTGCTTGTTTCGAAGTCAAACAAATAGTCTTTGAAAATCTTTTTTGTTCTAGAAAATAAATTAAATTCGGTATAGTTTTTGACACAAACTAAGACATTTCTGCATAAAATTTAATTTAAAAATAATTATAATCATATAGCATGACATTTTAACTCTTGGTCTCTCGTGGCTCGCCGGCGAGCCAAGACAGCTACATGACATTTGCGTGTGTCACGGGATTATAACCTTATATACTACATAATAAGGTTATTTTTCCGTCACACGCGTAGCTGTTTGACAAGTCATGACGGGTTAATCTGGTTTGAAGTTAGTCACAAGTCAATCATTCTATTGTTTTTATTATAAAATCAAATACCTAGTGAGTTTCCCTTTCAAAAACTCACTAGTATTGGAAATTCTGGCGCATACTAGAATAATCCTTTAATATATGGTAGAAATATACTTTTGCTATATATTTCCTATCTACTGTTGTTTTACATTTAACAACTTCACTTGGCTTCTAGACCTTCACTTTTATAATGTGATATCACTCATGACTAACTTCAAGTCGCTCAAAATAAGAAGAAAACACTATTCATGACGTAAATATGTCTATTATACAAGATCAATCTCACCTATTGGACCTGGATATTGATACATCATTGCATATAATGATGTCAGGCAAGAGTGTTTGAAGTGCTATGAGCGCCTTCCCGCCTGGAGCCGAGCATAGATCTAGGACCCTGTCGCCGGCCTGTAGACCTAGTGCTAGTACTGCTAACACGCTGCCGCAGTCTAGTGGGTAGTAGTTGTATACACCTGGAGTACATAGATGGAGTGAATATTACGATTGTGATAAATTAACTTGATGGACTGATATGTCAGACATGAAGCTAGATACAGAACTGGGCAAAATACATGATTTGTTTTAATTAAAATTTACAAAATACTGTCTTGCATGTATTTGAAATACAAAATAATTTTAAGTCATGTAATTGAAATATAAAATACTTATAGTATTTTAATTATGTCTGTTTAACATACAAAATTCAGTCAGGTGTTAGGTAATGCAAATAGAATCGAATGAATCCAGCCTGTAAAGAAGAATTTCTTTTCATGAACAATAGATTTTATAATGTAGCTAAGCACTATCAGACATACTTTTGTTGGGGAACAAATAATTATTTTCAGAATGCACCCTTTAACAAGATTGCTAAATGTATTTATGTTTTAATGTATTTTAGAGCCATAAGTATTTGAAATACTAATTACAAAATACCTAAGGGTCAGGTATTTTAAAATCTAAATTACAAAAAACATTTTCAAGATTTAACATACATATTTCAATTTAAATAAATAAATTACTAAAACTCTAGCAATAAAAAGACACTAAAGTATTAGAAGGAAATGGCGATAGATAATTTACATTATCATTTCGTTAAATCTATACATAGATATTTATAAATATGGAAATATTCATTCTTTTGCTTAATATTTATTCCCTTTGCGACACATTAATAGAATAAAATACCTGTTTGACATCTCTTTGGTTCTGGAAAGTCGTCCCAATCACTGTGCATTTCATAAGTGAACACTTTTAAATGTTCCGGATACACCAATTCTGATTCAGGTTCAATAGCCAGTGGAAAGTCTGTGTTGGCTGAAATGTTAAATAAATTCAAGATTTTTTTTTGCTTACATCATGATTCAAATGTTTTGGTAGAATATTGTGTTGAGCGAGTACCACTTTTAAGATTGAAACTAAAATTGTAACGTAAATGTATTGCCTGAGGCGGCTTGTTCTCTGTTCCTTAATTTTATTCTCAATATCTGCAGTTGCTATATAAGTGACTTGACTTATAAGTGTAACAATATTCATGTATGTGATTAATAAAGTATATTATTTTATTTCTTTAGGAACCCAAACCAAGTATTTTTCAATTTTTTTTTTCATTTATTAGCACACCAATTATCCATTTGAATATGTTTTGTTTATTAAGTAATTATTATGCTTACTAGAATAGTATGAATAATGTGTGGACTCTGGTATCCACTCATCCATGCCCTTCAGTTTTGTGGCTGGTAGGAACTGGTACAAAGCTTCTGATGCCAAGCCTAATGAAGGGTCAATGATACGAGATGTGTCTATCTCTGCCTCTGCCAATGACTGATCCAGGGTTTTACTTCCTACATTTCTGTAACAAAACATGGATTTATCAAAATTTTATTATATGAATAATATCACTCAATATTAACCTGAAACTGAAATTTTACATTTAACTATTCATATACGACTCAAAAACCAGGTAGGGAACAAGTAGCTAAACCAAGATATGTTTTTTTTAAGCAATAATAACATAATAATCTTAAAACTTTCTTTTTACTTTTTTCCAGCACGAGCCCCCTGAACCTGGTGGTAAGTGGAGTGGGGTCCAATAGAATGGCGACTCACAAGTCATAATCAGCATTCAACAGTGGACACAATCACATTGGCCTGCTGGGAGTTGGAACCAGAAATACACCGGTTGGACCTGCTGATACACTTATATGGGTCGCTATGTCAGGTGTTAACACCTTGTTTACGGTGGATGCTGACCAGGTGGATATAAAATAAACATCACCAGCAAAAAAATATACTCACATTTTTTCTTTTACTTTAACTTTGTCAGTATCTAATTTATCTTCACTATAATCCAGCTTCTCTGGCATATTTCCATTCTGTGGATAAATGTTGCTAATTTCATCCGAGTGTAATTTTTCAGCAAATGCTTGTAATTTATTTGTGTGGTCTGGTGGTTCTGTCTGTTTTGGCTCAGGTTCATATTGATTTTGGAAATCTTTTTGTACCTTTATCAAATTTCTTAGACAGTGAGCTCCTGTAAATTAAGATTTTTTTTATTTTTAACTATTATTTTACTTATTCAAATAATAACAATAGTTTAGTTACAAAATATATAAATGATCGGTTACGGAATTTTGATAAAGAATTAATAATTATAATTTTGAAATTAACATTAAGTTCAGAAAAAAATTGGCTAAGAAAGCTCATGATTCAATTTATTATGTGACAATATAGTAGTAAAATGTACCTCTATTCGTAAGGTATTCCATAGTTTCTTCGGGATCTCCATAATTATTAATAACCGCTGCATATTTGGAACGCCGCAACAGACCTTCCTTTATCGACTCCCATTGATTACCGAAAATAGAGCCGTAGAAATCGTCAAATAAATTCATTGCCTTGTACTTAGGGCTATTTTTTTTCTTAAGCTTAGCCTAAAACAGTTATAATAGTGTAAACAATGTCTGCATAAACATTTTGAGAAATATTTTTTGAGAGAATTATCATACCCAATGTATTTTATTTTTATGCCTAGCTTGTAATAATAAGTAACTGCGTATAGAAGTACTTTTACAGATATTTGATATCGTTAACATTTTTATACAATACAGAATAATTCTACAATCACAAAATAATCAAAGTAAAAATGGCTTGATTTTTGAGGTTATGATCGTATTTTGACATTATATATTTTTTTGAAGGAAATATATTTCATACAGCCTTATTTGACATTTAATAATCTTGAATACAAAGAGCCTTGAGTGGTAACACAGTGTTATTATAAAAAAACAGAAAAGCGACCTAATTAAACATCTCTTAAAAAATCGAATAATGTAAAAAATATATTTAAATGTAACAACAATTTACGACACGTGCGTGATGAATTCCGAACGCGACTGTCAAAACAGACAGCTTTCGACAAAGATGTCAAAATATACCCATCTTGCTCGCACTCATGAACACAAGTGGCGTTGAAGTGGCGCGCGAACCCGAAAATCCCAGTATTGATTTGTTTACAAGAAGTACTGATACGGGATTTGGTTCAAGTATTCCTGTGTTATAGGTATATCCAGCAACCTTGTCAAATGATTGAGAGATAATACAGCGAGCTAATTGCCGTTTTTCGTGCTCGGTGTTATCAGCGATTGGTACCAGGGGCGCGGGGCTCCGCGATACTTTCGAGGGTTCTAAAGCCTTAAAAGCTTAATTGGCATAGTTTAAGGCGAGTTGTATTATTGATTGTACGCCCTTCGTGTCCCGGTACGTTTTCAGCTGTACTACTGAAACTCGATAAGATCTTAGCATGAGCTCTGAGAATATGTGTGTCATTGGAAATGAGGAACTGGGTCAGCGGTAAGTCGCTTTCTTTCGTGAAAAATAATGAAATTCGAGTGCTAAACATGGCGCGAAGTAGTGAACACATATGCGTGGCAGAAAATAGGAGTGAATCGAAAAAGTAATAGCTAATTATTATAATATTCCTTAGATTTTGCGATAAAAGAAAATTTATAACAATTGCGAATTCATTAATCGCATTTTAATTCGTATTTAACTTTAGATATTAGTAATAAGTAAATTAATAGATCCAATTTTATCTTATTGTTATTGATGCTCTGATAGATAATAATGTTCAATAGACTATATCCCTTTCACTCTCTTCCTAGGACCCACTCACCATGGATGATGCAGTGATTGCGTGCTAAGTGGAACCGTAAAGAGCAACCATGTATGGGATCTGTGTTGGAAAAGGCAACAAGCTGGAATGGATAGTGGCCGACTGGATATGGTCCCCACTGGGACTGTTAACTTGGACACAGTGAGAGCACTGCATCAGACAGTTGTCTCACTGAGGACTGCATTGGAAGTGTCTAAGAATGAACTGAAGGCGTTAAAAGAGAAATACAAAGAGCACTCTTGTGTAGAGTATGAAGATGTTATAGAAAAGTTGACACTAGAGAATCATATTCTGAGAAGGAAAATAATTGATTCGGGAGGCGAAAAGGATTTGAACCAACAAAATATTCAATTGGAAGTCACTTATAGTCCTAAAACTGATGTTGAAGGTAGTGACATAATAATAAAAACTGCTACTGAAAATATTGAGTCAGAAAGGGAAGTCCCTGAGCAGAGTCACTTGGTACAAGAATTTGATTCAACATCAGAAGAAGGCAACAATTATAGTTCTGCAGTAAACAACGCACAAGCATCAGAATCACAAACAGTTACTCCGGATATCACTCCGCGAGACGAAGCGCACAATACTGAGCAAGATTACAGTCAAATAACAAGTCTTCCACAGCAGGAAGAAGAGAAACAGCCAAGTTTTAAAACTAAACTAGAATTGCTGTCAAAGTTTGATGTACGAATCAAAGTAAGAACCTTGACTGACGGTGGTGCTCCCAGCACGTCAGACAGTGATTCTACAGAAGAAAAAAAGGATACTGAATTAGATTTTAAGCCTAATCTTCATTTCAAAGAAAAGAGAAAGCATTTTGAAGATTTTGAAGACCCCAAAGGGAATAAGATACATTTTCAAACAGTTTCATCTGAGAATATTAAAATGGCCGTGCCAAATGAAGGTGATGTCAAGTCGAAAACTGATAAGTTTGACGTGCAAGTACGTATAACGTCTGAGGAGAATCTTGTTGTAAAGGACAATGTTGAGAGAAACCGAAGGAAAGACACGCTCAATTTGGATGTTGATGATTTGAGCCTGCGGTAAGTTTGGAATGTTATTGTATTTCTTGTTCTAAGTCTCGTTTCATGCAAAATATTTACTAATTGCACCATTTGGTGCATAGATATTCCAAAATGAAATTTTGTATCTTAGCAGAACCTACTTAAATTAACTATTGCCAATTTTCCTTTCATATTTCCTACAAATGTTCTTTTATAATTTTACCATATCATTCAGGCATAATATATTCCTTTCACACACTTGATCTAAACATTCTAATACAAAAACAATCACATCCATTACTAGAGTCCTGTGCCTGTCAGTAGATTGTCAATTATTTTTAATATAAATTCATATACTGGACATACCAATTTTAACAGTGCTCGGTCAATAACGGAACAAGACTATCTTCAATCCAACATAACAATATTTTGTCCGTAACAGATCTTTGTCAGAAGGCGATAACTCAGTATTCTCTGAGGGTGGTACAACTCCAGCAGATGCTAGGACAGGCGCTGGGGAGGATAAAATGGAGCAGGAGGCGAGTGGGAATGAGTCAGAGGAGGTGGACGATATAGAACTCATATTTACCACTGATGAGTCAAAGGATATGAGCAATTTGCAGGTATTTGTATCTTTATTGACTGTTAATAAGGTTGTTTTTGTAGTTGATGTAATCTGATGGTTTGGAACCCGTTGATCCTACTTATTTATTTTTCGTTTTATAGGCAAACGAGCTTTTTCTTTGTAGTATTAGATACATTAATATTGTGGACGCAAAAAAAAATTGTTAAATATATAATTTTTAAAATTGTGTCTACGAAAATTAAAATTACACCAAATATTGCACACTTTTAGGAGGATCTCGTCTCAATACGAGAGACGGACCAATGGGCGCCAAATTCCGCGTCCACCACAAACTCAACGCCGGTCCTCATAAAGTTCCACACTCTAGACCCCGACTTCCAACCAGGCCACGAAACGGACAACGCGGAAAATGAAAATCAAGAAAATAGCAGTTTGCAGAACGTCATATCTGACTCCTCGTTGAAGATCAAACGGGTGTCTTTACCCAACGATAAAGAGATCAGACATGTCGCGTTCAACAGCAAGGGGAGCTTGGACCTACCCGGCCGGGGTATCTTGAAGAGTTTCGACAACAAATCAGATAATATGTTGTACAGGAAAAGTCCTAACGCCAGTACTAGAAGGTTGGATAGTGTGGACAGCCTAACCTGCGAGTATAATAGAGGCTTGAGTTTCGACAATACCAAGTCTTCGAGTTTCGAACTTGGGTCTAGCATGGACATCCTACACAGGGATGAGAGTGTGGATTGTTTCCAAAGGACAGGACGGTTGGGGCATCGGTTTTCCGTTTTCGCTGAGAGGGATATATCCAAGTGCGGTACTTCGGAGGATGATTTGACTGTGAATTTGAATGCCAGGAGGAATACGTGCCCAAATCCTTTTCAGTATAGGTAAGTTTAATTATTTTCATTATAGCAGACGTCTGAAATAATAGGCTGATAATAGTCAATTACCGTTTAAGATATATTGTATTCATTCAAGCTGCTCTGTTTGTTTGTTTGGATTCCGAGTACTATTTTCTATTTCAATACCTTTTTTTTTGTCGAAGACCTAAAACTCAATTGAAGAATTAAATTACATATTGTACCACGCCATCACGCCATTTCGACATCAGACCGATTTCACTTTTTTTTTGTTGTGTTTGTTATTGTCAGGAGAAGATTCTTATGAAAGAAATAATTCAAAAAATACCGCGGAAAATTAGAAAATTTAAGAAAGCTTAACAAAAATATTAATGTTATATATTTGATAGAATGCGCGCTGCAAATTCATAGTTAAGACGGGACAACGTCTGTCGGGTCAACTAGTCGTAAATAGTTTTATTTCAATGTCTGACATTCGCGTTAACATAAGAAACCATTATACCGTAAGGTAAACCAGAGTCAAATCGGCCACCGACATAAAACGGTAATCGTTGCTATATCTATTGTATTGATATATGCATTTTTGACGTGACGTCGTCGCATTCGGCTAAATGAAAATTATGGCTTATGCTAGTATGCTTGCATGAAAAGATCTCGTTATGAATATGTCCTCGATTGTACCAAACTAGCAAGTAATAAATAATGATACGATATTCCAATATCATTATGTAGTTGTTGCAATTTTCGTTTTATTCAGTAATTTCTCGAACTTTGTCACCTGTGAGCTTGTTCGTGGCACAGTAATATGGCTTCACTACTGTCTACACATTTATTGAGTACAGTAAGGTCTAAAAATGTGAAATGAGCATTTTTTTAAATTTGTGATTTCTCCTTTTTCGTACCGTTTTTTGAGCAGTGTTCATGTAATCAATTCGTTATGTTTTTTAATTCATATTTTTATTAGTTGTTCGTTTTTTCGTTCTTTTTTAATGAAAATTAAAGATTTGTCACTAAGGTCTCAATGTTATCACCCTGGCAGTGTGTACGGTAGGCCAGCGAGTCGCTGGGGCGGCGGGCCTGGCGCTGCTGGCGGGGGGCTGGGGACCCGCCCCACCACGGGCAGGTGGCGCGCAGTAACTAGGGAGAGTGGCGCGCCCAGGCGGGACAACGGCGCTCAGACTGAACTATCAGCACTGCCACCAAGATGGACGTCTGAGGGATATTTGGCGCATAAGGTAATTTTGTATGAATTATGAATGTTTCGTACTGAAGTTTTTATTGTGTTGGCCTTTCGGTATTGTAAGAGACCATTGATTACTATCAGTTGATTAGAGACCATTGATTAGTAAGCTAATGTAGTCAGTTAATATAAAGTAAAAGTAGAGTCAGGATTCGAGCAAAATATTGTAGTTAAATTAAATTTAAAAGTATTATACATTTTGCAAATCACGATATTACCCTAATAAATCAACCTGTATAACTATTGAGTGTTTATTTTAGAACCCCCTATATATAATAGTCGTGTTGTGTAGATGGGCGTGTATGTCGCGGCGCCGACGCTGCCGCAGCGCGCGGGCGGTGCGGGCGGCGCGGGTGCGTGCGCGGGCGCGGGCGCGGGGGGCGCGCGGCGCGCGGGCGGCGCACACGTGGCCCGCGCCGCGCGCACCGACGAGGCGCGGCGCGTGCTGCTCAGCGACATCGGTACGTTATACTACTATGTATACTGCAGCGCAGTCACCTGCCATTCCCCGGAGCCGCCTCTAATGCGTCGATAAAGGCTACCGCGGTGTTTTAGTCAGTACGCCGACGTACATAGCGTGCTGGCAACCCCGACATACCTGCCTTGGTTCCTCAGACTAATGCGGAATCTTAGTGATTTCTCCGCGAAAAAAAAGTGACTTGTCATTGGATTGGTGATTGCTGAGTACAGGGCATGTGGCGTGTAAGATATCAACATAGACAATCACAAATTTATTCCTTTGAACAATAAACATAATTAACAATTTATACAAAAAATATCAAAGTATACCTATGTATTTATCAAAATTATTTTCCTTTGCACTTATCAAGCCTAAATTCTGAATCCTTAATCTAACATGAGTCATCAATTAGTTCCACAAGTTCCTTTTCAGTTCCATAATGAAACGTTTATTATTGTAGGGTTTACTTCAATGGTGCCGGAGTTGTCCCGCTCAGCGGACCCCGTGTGGGCGTTGTCCAAACGGCTGCCCAATGTGGACGAGTCGACCACTAACTCCACAGCCAAGTGAGAACCTTATACAATGACAAAATTTCATAAAAAAAATCGGTATATAATTTTTTTTCTTAATCTTTATAACAAACATGTGATTATACGTGAATTAAAAATAAAGACAAGACAGAAAAAAAACTTTTTGAAAATATTTTTTTTTTCCTTTTTTTTATTGCTTTGAATGACGAGACAAGCTTGCCGTTCGTCTAATGGTAAGCGATACGACCGCCCATAAATAGTAGAAACACCATCCAACACTTTAAATTATTAAGTATTGTTTGGTACTACACTGCGCTTGCCATCCTGAGACTTGAGATGTTAAGTCTGATTATTTCCTATAATTACACTGGCTTCAAACTGGAACACAACAGTGACTACACGTTGCTGCTTGGCGGCAGAAATAGACATTGCGACGGTACCTACCCAGGCGGACTTTCACATATGGGACCTTACCAGTGAATGTATTGTTATCTAGAATGTTTTTTACAGCTCGATATATTTTTTTCAGGTTCTTATCTCGCGGCTCATTCCGGTCTCCATGCCTCAGTATTGACAGGAGCGGGGACTCGACACCATACCCAAACTACGCGTCTTCGTCTAAAGGTAATCCATACATTTTAGAATGTAAGGGATCAAACAGCTCACCGGATGGTCATCAACATTACTTTAAGTAAACTTATCTAAGGAAATTGTGGGTTACCAATTTTAAAGAGGAGTATATCTGGTATTCCTTGACTAATTATACTTATAACCGAGTATATTGTATCAATAGCCTAATTTTTACGCAAAAATTAAATATAATATGGACGAATTTATATTATACACACACACCTTTTATTTAGGTTTTTCTGCTCAGTATCAGCCCGGAGTCTGGAATTATTGCCCGATATGGCGATAGGCTCGCCCCCTATCACATCATGGGACGGAACACACTTGGCGAAAAGTGGGTGCCCTAGTTGCGCCTCTGCATACCCCTTTGGGGATAAATGCGTGATGTTATGTATGTATGTATGTACCTTTTATTCCTGAAGAGGTACGCAAAGGCGCAACTTGTGTACCCATTCCGCCATGTGTATTCCATTACATGATATGGTAGGGACCGAACTTATCGCTAAATTGGCCATAAATTCCAGACTCCGGGTTGATACCTTGATATTGAGTAGAAAAATCCAATATCAGTGCTCGACCCGGGAGTCGAACCCGAGACCTCAGCACTACAATCGTACCGTAATACAACTACACCACAGTTATTTATTTAGTGATGAATTCGGTGTTACAATATGACATTATCATGACACATAATTAATTTTATTTAATGACGTCATCGGTGTAACAAAATGTACAGCACATTATCATGACGCATAACTCGAGTATCCGTTATACTTCAGAGCCGCGCGCGTGGCGCAGCTCGCTGCCCGACGTGCGGCGCGACGACACGGACGAGCTGCTGCACGAGGCCGAGCTCTACCTGCGCAGCTCCATCGACAACCTGCGCTCCACGGCGCTCGATGGTCAGGGTTCAATATTATATTTAAGAACTAGCGACCCGCCCTGGCTTCGCACGGGTGCAATGCTGACTATTTAATGGATGTTATTATTACACATATAAACCTTCCTCTAGAATCACTCTATCTATTAAAAAACCGCATCAAAATCCGTTGCGTAGTTTTAGAGATTTAAGCACACATAGGGACAGAGAAAGCGACTTTGATTTATACTATGTAGTGATTAGGTGTATTAACAATTTTGGCTACATCTTACAGTGAAGGTGCTGTTAAAATTTATAAGCAAGCTAAAGACATACATTGTTTTTTTTTCTGTTAAATTAGTTTTAGTGATACAATGAGACTGGAATAATCTTGTAGATTAAAAGCCTCAGGACCGGTTCCCAATCAGTACTGACCAACGTAGTAGCTACTGACCTCCCTGAATAAATCGTTTTTCTTTAACTCTTTCTATTTTTAAATCTACAATTTCTGTGATTTTGTTTTGTTCAGTGACTTTTGTGACTGACTATACTTGGCTAATCTAAATTGATAATGACCAACATGTCCAAAATCGGCTAGGAGGGTATTATTTTATTATAATCTAATATACAATCGTAATAAAATTTATCATAAAATATATTTATTGCAGTGGACAAACCCGGCGATCAGTCCTCGGTGACCGGCCAGCCTTACATTCCCGCAGAGCCGCGTCACCTGCGGCTCGGACACACCGTCAAAGTGATCACACCTTACGGACGCATAGCCGTCGGACGTGTCAGGTAAATGCTCAAATGATTCCCTTATTACCATTACATGCATGATAAAAATATTATATAGTTATGTCGTCTAAAGTCAAAGAACTTATTTAGCAAGATGCGTAGTGCTGACAAGGGGCTATCGTATCGCTAGAAAAAATAAATTGTATAGAACTTGACTTTATTAAGTACAATATAAATTGCTACCAAACATATACAGAATTCTTTATGTATTTTATAATTTAATTAATTAGAACAGCAGATAAGCTAATTCCACCAATTACAGAGCAAGAAAATGTATACAATAAGTTATACTCAAATCTACGCTACTTACCATAAAGGTCATTTCACAAAATTTCTAGATACGTGGGCATAGCGGGTGGCAGTGCAGCGAGCAGCAGTGTAGTGGTGGGGACGGAGCTCCCCGCCTCCCACGCGGCCATCCGCAACGACGGGACCCACTGCGGCCGCCGGTACTTCCTGGCCGCGCCGGGCTGTACAGCACTCTTTGTCCCATTCAACAAAGTCGTCATGGCCTGGGCTAACTAAATCACGGTCTGGCCTCAAGCCGACATGGCCTGGGCTCAAGCCGACATGGCCTGGCCTGAATAAAGCACCATGGCATGGACTAACTAAATCACCATGGCCGGCTGACTAAAGCAGCTATTGAAATGGAAAGCCGGCGTAGACTGGGCTGAATAAAGAAGCCCCGTAAATGTATATTTGTATAGCGTATATGCTGGAAAATAATCTAATCAAAAGCTTAGTTCAAGACGATAAACGTAATGTTTCTAAATATAAAATGGCCGATATCATGGTGAAAACGTATGGCTACGGAAGCTACATAAAATTGCAATGGCGAAAGCTCTCTAACCGAAAATAAATTAACCGATGTCATGGAGTGTTTGAAACAAAATCATGTGTTATCCAATATGTATTTGAAGTGTCTACTAGTGTGAAAAATTGTATATGTTACTTTGTAGGGTTTCAATCAATGTGGAACGAAATGTATATAGCATGGAACAAGTGTTACAGTGCAATGATGTGGTTGCATCGTAAAAACAAAAAGGCAAAAAGAAACCGTGAAATTATGTGAAGAATGGCGCGAAACATACGTAATTGAACTTTATAATCATGTACATAAAGTTCACGTGTCATTATTGATCTAAAAACATTGTTCAGTCAATATTTTTGATATATAACCTTCAATTACCTAGGTAGACGGGTTATAATCGCATTTGATCCGGCCCGATGGACCATAATCGATTTGACGGTATTTCACAAAACAAATCTCAAAAATCTGCAAATCAACTGTGAAATAGTGTTTTTTGTGAATATTTTAACGCGAAAATTAAACGCTTGTTTCAAAAGGAATTGACGTAAGTGTGAGCTTCTATTACATTAATGTGCTTTTTGAAAATGTAATCTTGTATTTAATGAGATAATATACTAAAATAGTTCAGTAATCAGCCATTAGGTGTCGTTTTCCGCTAAATAAAGATCTGATACTAAGTAAGTATACAAAATTTTCTTATAGATTTAAAGAAAAACGTATTGTTTGTGTCGTAAATATTTGAATTAATTCTTTCTATCTTCCATCTATTTAATTTAATTTTTGATCTCAATTTTTTCCATGATAAATATTAAAGACTGATATTTAGTTTTGGATTTGTCAATATTTTTTTTTCGCAACACAAACATAAGTATTAGTTAATGTGGTGTGATTACTAATTACACTACTCTACAAAAAAATGGGTATGGAGCGCAACATAAAGCTGAGTACTAAATTCTGGTTAAACCGATATCGCTAAAGCCAAATCTGATGCCCAAATTTTTCCATCACGCCAGGATTTTCTGTTAATGTACATTCTTTTTTACTATTTTCAGGGCTATTTTGTGGTTTGGTAATGTAAAAATTAAAAAAAAAAAAATTAATTACAAATATTTTTAATTAATTACAATAAACCTGACCAAATCTATAGTAAAAGCCAAAACCAAAGAATCAGGTGGATTTTTTCTTTGCGTATGGCGATTTTCTTTTATAATCAAGGTCAGTTTCTCTCATGAGGAACCAACAATGATCTCCCAACATCCCTGGATCCCATCGACCTTGGTATCGTTGTTCCATAGTAATGTTGTCCTGATGGAACCTTTCCCCCTGTTCATCACTCACAGCTCCTAAGTTTTGCGGGAAAAAATCCAAATGAGAATGCAGGAAATGGATTTTTAACGACATTCTGCAGCCCATTTTTTGGTAATTTTTAATAAGTCTGTAACGATTTGTTCATAATTTTCTGATTTTATGTTTCCCAAAAATTGCCTAATGATACATTTCAGTGAGTTCCAAGCATTTAATTCAATGTCGTTGAGTTTTTTTTCAAAATCTGTATCTTTCATAAGTTTGCGTATTTGTGGGCCCACAAAAATGCCTTCCTTTAATTTGGCGTCGCTTAGTTTTGGAAAAATTGTTTTTAAATATTGAAAAGCCGGGCCTTCCTTATTGAGAGCTTTTACAAAATTTTTAACGAGTCCAAGTTTAACGCGGACTAAGTCGTTTAGTTCAGGCTGTTCTATCAAATGGGGTTCTCTACTTCTATCATCATAAGATGGAACAAACGATGAAGCTGTATCTAAAGATGCCTCGGAAACGATTTCCATTGCCACTGGAGGAACTGGTATCGGTAACTCTTCGCTATGTGGAAGCGGTCTTGTAGCTGAAGAAGTGTCGGGATAAACAATGTTACCTTTGTTTTTCTTGAAAAGCCCACGACATTTGTTAAGCAGAAGTAACAGTCCACATCATGGCTAGTAGGCTCACGCCAGATCATTGGGACAGCAAATGGCATTGAAGAACGCTTTCCATTCATCCAGTTACTTAAATTTGCAATACACGTAACACAACATCGGTGAGGTGCCCATTCTTTGTCTTGGAGACCGATAGTAAAACCAAAATAACTCTCGTATAACATCTTAACATTTTCACTGATTACTCTTCTTTGTGTAGAAGTTGTAAACGAGCCACATATAAAACAAAATGAATCTGCAGAATTAACACAAGTACGTTTAGCGATTTTAGCCATTTTGAACTAAAAAAGTAAAAGCTACTCGAATTCACCGAGAACAGCTCACGGAAAAGAGTTAAATGACAAGTGACAATCGTAATAAACGATTATGGACATTTATTTTAGTATCTACCCTCAATAAGAAATTAAAATGGTTCGAATCGTACTTAATTTGGGCGTATACCATACGTTTACATTTATAAAAAAACCTGACGTGTAGGAGACTTTTGGTGATTATATTCGTTATCAGTAATGTTTAACTAGACAGAAAGTAAATGCAGTTACTCTGTTGCGAAATTTTGTAAAGTAGTGTTATTTTTAATGAATAAATTAAGAGACATGTGTTTAACCCATTTATCCAGTTATGTACTTAATTCAATTATCAACCACAGGCAGCTAATACTCTATTGCCTATTGTCAATTTACAGCCGTTATAAATGATCCCAATCTCAATTTTCAATCCGTTTTCGAGAAAAATCAAAATGACTCATTAATAAACATGTCAAAAACTTTGTTCTGATTGGTCGATTTTTGAGATACATCAAAAAAAGAGATTTGGATCGATTATTGAAAATGGCGGTTTATTGATTTCATAGATCTTGTAGTGCTGGCTTAACCAACTCTTTAGTACAATATCATTCAATGGAACTTTTATTAAAAATAAGAGACTAAAAATAGGGAATAGAGACAACATATACAGCAGTTGCGCTAAGTATACGCATAACGTGTGTATAATCTTATGCCTAAGGGTTTCTGCTTTTGTCTCTTTCCTTCATATATAACTATGATATAAAGGTTATAGGGATGAAAAGGACAGCTATAGTTTTGAGTGTCTGTTTGTTATTAAATGCTTAGGTTAGAAAGTAGGATGTGTACTGTAGTTCAGAATTGTGTATAGTTTTCTGAAGTGTGTTATTATATTGTTTCGGTCACGCAATAAATGATAGTAGATTTATAATGATTTCTTCATCAATACGACTTTTATAAATACATAATTAAATAAATCGCTAAGTAGTACAGTTAGCAACAAAAGTTTTTGAGTAAAATTAGTAAATTAGTAGCTTGTTCTAGGTACTTGTTACCGCCAATAATATACTTCTATAATCACGAAACTAAATTATGACGTATCAGTTATTAGATTTCCTATATTTATTTATTCATTTACATGAAATATCGATAAATCATAGATTGTTTGATTGCGTGAACGAAACAGTACTTGTAACAAAATGGCTCATTTTAAACTTTATGGTGCTCTGTAATGCTAGTCTAACTTTTTCTATATAGTGCATTTTATTTACAAATAGATGCTTTGTTTGTTTTTTTTACTGTAAATCTTCTGAAAGGATTTAAATGTTTCGAGTATAGATCGGGAAATAATCTAATCCGGTTTAAGTATTTTTATAAATCTATATTATTTTCGCTTGTTATTTCGTTTTACCACAAATTATCTCGGTTAAGGTCATATTATTTTTGTATTTGCTTACAGCTGGTTTTAAACATTAAATCTGTGTATATAGTTTATAATGCTTATGTATACGTAAATATATAGGTATGCATTGCGTCAGAAGTTTGTGCGTGCAGTTGTGGAAGAAATTCTAGTTAGATATTGCTGTACATTCAAGTCATTTTACAATAAAGTATAATCTTATTTTTTTTCTAAAGCATTGCTTATATCATCGATATGATCGTAATTATTTCTCAAAACTACATTTAAGGGCGATAGAATTTTATTCTGCGACTGTACAGGGAACGTCGCAACATGTTCTCATATCACTAATTTTCAAGCTAAGAACGTATTTTCTGATGTTATTATTTTAAATTCTAGACGAAACGTTTTGAACTGTGTACTTGATGTATAGTCTGTGTATATGTTAGTGTTTAATGTTACATGTATCAAACCAAAAATATTTATTATTTTTCTTAACACTTTTGTCAACGAGTGTACAATTTGTTAGGGAATGGTCCTAGGATAATGGATGTGATTGTATACTAGTGTCTTATTAGCATACGGGATGGGAAATGAAGGAATTGCTAGGATTGAATGGTACTCTAGTATTGCTCAGCGTATTGCTAGGTTGTGTGTATTGTAAAATCTACGTTATGCTCGGTACGACGATACAAACTTAGAAATTAACGAATGGAGTACGACTTGGCGTTTGATATTAAATTTAAATAATTCGACGATATAATGCGGATTGTAAGAGAAAATGTAATGGCGAATGTGTCGGTTATTTAAATATTGCATCAAACTAGCGTTTTTTTTTATCTGTGGGCTAAGGAAATGTTCAGGACGAACTTTTGATCTCAAATATTTATTTTAATTTATTTTTGCTATTGTGATTTCAAAGTATTTATTTTTTATACACTTTGAGTGAGATTTAACAGTATTATCAATGTAATGTTTATATGTTTTTAACTATATGTCATGTATCGGCCTCTAGTTATTCTAAAAACAAGATGGCCGACGTTTCTCGAATAAATTCTTTTTAGTACTCAACATGACTTGTGTGTTCAATGTGGTTCGTTGGATTTTTTATCTATATCAGTATGAGATACTGTAGTTAACGTGTATATAGTGTGTAATGTTTTCTGGAAGCTTCGCAGCGCTGATCACGTGACTTTATTACTAGAAGTAGAATTATGGCACTAATAGTGAGTACATGTTTTTGAATACGTCGTATGAAATATGAACGTCATTTGGAGGAGTTTTCGTGAACTGAAGGCGAGTAGACAAATGAAGGGTTTCTTTCTGGAATGTTCTGGCGTATTCTGTCTATCCCATATAATCCCATTTATGTACAATGCAATATAAAAATATTTTGATACCCACTTTGCCTTTGCAACACTGAATCTAAGATCTTGCACTTTAACAAGCTATATGCGGAGTAAATTGTAATTTATCGAAATGTGCCAAAGGAATTGGCTTTCTCACTCGTTAGATGTAAACGCGTATAAATTTCAGTGTTGTACAAAGCGATACAAAGGGCATGTCCAAAAACGGTTTTTTTCGACGGAAATTCTAACCAAGATAATAATTTTATTGTACCTATATTCTCTCTCTTAAAAACGGATCTATTGAAAGAAATAATTACATTTTTAAATTAATCCGATTTTTTTAGATGTTACATTTAAAATGGACGCTTGCGAAATATAGATATTGCTGCGTTAGAACGCATCCCCAGGAAAGTAAAATTTTAAATTATTTTTTTATTTGTCTCTGAAAATAACCGCGAATGACCATTGTTTTTCTTTTCTCTTTATTTTGTTTTCTCTTTCTTTGGCAAGGCGCTGTTTTCCCTTTATACCTGCGAATGACAATATCTGACAGCTACTTATGTCAAAAATAAATCTAGGTAATTACCTATCCCACCTCTTTAGACGAATCATTTGGGATATTTTTATGAACTTTGCCACATTTCCAATTGCTTTTCTTATGAATGGAGGGATCTAGAATTTTTTTTTAATGATTCCAAGCTCCATATTTGTAGCACTTTATTATCCAATAAGTTTGAAGTTGGTTGGAATTTGTGTTAAATAAAGAACTAGCTCCCATACGCGAAGCAGACATGTCCTTTGACAAATTCTTTGACGTGTTTTCTAATACTTGTTACAAGATTCTAGAAGTTTACTAATAAGATTTTTTTTAAATGATATGAAACTTGTATAACTTTTTTTAACTGTAAGGCGAAAGCGCCTGAAATTATATAATAGTAACCACTTTGTCTATGAAGTACTTAACCTATATCGTTTTCATAAGAAATATTCAAGTATAGACTTCTAATATTTTACTAATTACTTCCAAAGTCCTTTTTATACTATTCACGGACTCTTGAACATTGCTACTGCGACTCCGGAACTTTCGCTATAGGTTAACAATTTTGTACATCTATCCATATTTATGTATAGACGTGTATATGTTATAAGTGTGTATAGTAGACATGAAATTAATGTTAGCGGAGGTGTTTGTTTTATAATAACCATGACGCATTTCCAACAATTTCTTTTGAATTCAAACCTCCGCGGTTGGTTTCATAAGCGTAATCTTCTAGACATCTATACTCTGCTGTTACTGTATTCAAAAGAAATCTATTTTAAATATTATTGTACGGAATACATGTTAACTGTATGAAATAAACAAATAAAATGAGAATGTTCTTTTTAATTTATGCATTGTGTAGCCATTGCTATTTAAAGGGTTAAATAATACACATATTTAAACAAAAACAGTTTTAATAAACAGTTTAAATATAACAATTTGTGCAATAACTTAACAATATTTGTTCAAAAGCGCACTTGGTAGTTCAAATCAGAAAAAGTAAATTTTTCATAGGATACATTTTTTTAGTATAAGTATAAATAAAGAACTTGAAAGAAGCAGAAAATACATAAACAGAAATAGATAAAAGCGACAGACAGATCAAGCGCAAGAAAAAAGAAACGTGAAAGGCAAAAGAAGAATGCAGAGAGTAAGATAGTAAAGAATAGATAGTAAAGAAGCAGAAAACAAGAATAGGAAAGAAACTAGAGAAGATTAGAAAAAAACATAGAGAAGATATAGCAAAGATATAATAAGTAAAGCAGAAATATAGTATAGAAGAAGAAGAAAGCATTTGCTTTACAAAAGCGTATTTTGGAATGCTTAAAGGTATATAATGTAAACACTAACAAGAAAATAAAAGAGTAATGAAAAGTAAGATAAGTAGTAAAATCGTATTTCTAAATATTGTTATTGCATTGCAATATACTAGTATTTGAATAACTCATTGATAAGGTTCAAAGAATAGCTGTAAGTTTGGTGTGCTTAAGTCGAAAGGCAGGCAAAGTACAATAGTGAAGAATAAGTTTAAGGAAGGAAAGGAAGGAAATTGATGCGTATTTAGAGTTGAAAATGATGATATAGAGTAAGATTGGTAATAAGAAGTAGAAGTAATAAGAGGTAAGATAAGTAATACAATAATGTTGTGTTGAAAATGATAGTTTTTAAGTTTGAATAAGAACAGTCAAGAAGTCTGTTTTTCAATTTAAAGATGAAATGAGAAGAGTAATGAAATAATTAAGATATAGGACAAGAAATAAATGTAAGAAGGAAATAAAGATAAGAATTAACGAAAAATTAAAACACAAGAAAAAAAGTGAAAGAATAAACGCAAAGAAAGAAAAGAAAAGGAATGAAAGAAATTAAAATAAGGTTTAGCTCCGCATATTCATCGATTGAGAGTCTGAAAAAGTTCATAAGGATGTAGAGAAATAGTTTCAAAGAGAGACAAAAAGAACATTTGAACACGAAGTTAAAAAGGAATTAATAATATATATGATAATTAAATCATAACAAACAAGTAAGATATTTGACGTAGACAAAGTATGTGTAAAGTATAAAAGAAAGGTGAGAAATTATAGCAGACAAGTATAAGTTTTAGGATAACAATTTATCTAGTTATCGTGATATGGAAGATAGATCAGAAAGGAAATAAAAAGATGCAGTATACAAACTATATTTTTTAAAAGTTGAGTAAAAATTAAACTCCTTTTTAAAATAAAAAAGTATAGTGTGAAAAATAGATAAAATACTTAAAGTAAATAATAGTAAGTATATAAGAATGAAATATGAAAATTATAGTAAGTGTAAGAAAGTATAATTAAGAATTACATAGATATATAATATTTAGAAATAAATCTAAAAAAGGTAGGGTTTGCGATAAACAAATAAAATAAGTTGGAAAATAGTATGAAGTAGAAAATTTAATTTGACAGTAAAATAAAAAGTTTTATTTAGACGGCTATAAAGAAGTGATAAAGAATTTAAAAGAAGAAATATATATAAATAAGAATAGAAGTATAGTATAGTAAGAATAAAGTATATATGTTTTATATGAGTATATATAAAAACAAATAAGAAATGTTGAAAATATAAGAATTGAAGTATATAGAGGAAGTCAGGTGATTAAAACATAAATTATAGTAAGTTTCAAGTCTAAAATATGATTGATAGAAATATAAGATAGTAAGATAAGTATCTGTAGTATACGATAGTTTGTAAACCATAGTGTAGCCATAAAAGTTCTATGCAATTTTCTTTATTTGCTGAACATAAAAAATCAAGTCAAAGAATAGTGAAGTTGTAAAAAAGTAGATGAAAATAGAATAGAGTTATAAAGACGTAAAGTAAGTAATCAGTTGCAAAGGTAATAAATAAAATAGGCTAAAGGAAATAGAATGAAGAAATATGTAAGAATATAAATAGAAAGTAATGAGTTTATAAAAAGATGAAGTCAATAGAACGGATCTCATAAAAGAAAGAATCGAATAGGATAGTCGAGTTGGATATGAAAAAGTGTAGTCGAAATAGTATACTTCGATGCGAAGAAATTGAAATCGATTTATATTTTAAGTAATATAGAAAAGAAGTCACAAAACAAAGAAGGAAAGAGATGGATGATATACTAAGCTCGAAATAAGAGGTTTTGGGTTCTAAAGAATGCAAGAGTAAAAAATATCAGAAATGGAAAAAGACTTTGTCATTATTAATGCTTATGTGTATAGCATAGTAATAGTGAAGATCATAGTGCAGTAAATTTGATAGAAAAGTAATAAAATGTAACAAGGACCAAGTTTAAGAAGCAAGTTAAACAAGGAAGTGTAATATAACTAGATGCTCTTGTATATAATCATAGATAAAAAATAATAGTTTTGTAGGTATATTTAGACAAGAAAATAGAAATAGAATTTTAGAACATCACGGAAAAGGGGAAATGGAAATATACAATATAACAGTAAGATAAAATGATCAAGATAATTGCGTGCTAAATATTTAAGATGAAGAGCTTGATAAGTGTAAGAATAGCCATAGAAATTGAATTATACGTTGATAAGTAAGAAAAAATTATCAAGATGAAAGTGTTTACTTACTATTTGTGTTTAATGATAGAAATAAATGCATTGAAGAAGAAGAGTTATATGACAAAAGAAGATTAAGATAAAATAATAAAGTTTTGGAGTTTAATAGTATGATGAGATCATAAAAATTAAACACCAATGTTTTGAGATAAGTTAAAGAAAAAGACAGAAAGAAAATCGGTGATAATAAAGTATATTAATGTAGGTACGTGAAGGCAGTGAAGTGGTGATTGAAGCCATATCTTTGCAGTGCACTAAAATATTAGATTTAAGCAAAAAGGTGGATTCAAAGAAAAGTAATTTTAGAGAATAATAAGTAAAGTTCGAAGTGTAGAATAGTAGAGAAGTAAATATAGAATAAGTTGTGACGTACGGTACAATAATAATGATGACCAACTTTTATCCTTCGAAGCATTGACAAATTCCAACAAAGTAATATAAGAAATGATACCTAGATCACAAATTGAAGCACTTATGCCTCAAATAATGTATTCTGCTTAAGCTGTCACACTCTTCAGCATATTTCAGCAACGGTCCAATGCTTATAAGGTAATCATTCCTCTTGATCAGTTGGTGCAGATACTTCCTCCGCATATACAGTCGCATATACTGTCTCCAGCTAAATTAAGCTTTAATACACGTACGTCGTATAGTAGTATAACCAAGGTCAAAGTTGTACAATAGTATGAGTAATAAGTGAAAAAAAAGTGTAGAGCAGTTGCAGTGGCTTCTAAAGTTGCAGGCATAAAAATAAAGTGGTAGATAAGCCAGAAATATAAATAAGACTAAACAAGAGTATAGGTGAATAAATGAAAGAAGTAATTCATAAAACAGATATAAATATTTTGAAGGTGAGAGACGAAGATAAATAAGCTAATACATTTAAGTGGTGCGTAAAAAATCAAGTTTAAAGCAAAGTGATAAGTGGAAGAAATAATGTGAACAGAAAGGTTGTAAGTAAATAAGTGAAAGTGATTATTCGTGAAATAATAATTCTTAATGATGTAACGATGAAATGAAACGAAGATGAAAGTAACATTGTATATTTTTAACTTAACAAGTGATTAACAATATAAATTAAATGAAAATGTGATTGTTATGATGTGAAGCACAAGACATAGACAGCGATGAAAAGAAAATGTAATTGAAGCGATGTAAAAGTAAAGAATAATGTACCTAATATGCACTATTGATACATTATACAGAAAGCGTGAAAGTGACAGAGAGTGAAGCAGAGAAGACATAGATGAAGCTAGAAATGCTATTACTGAACTACCATAGTACGTATCACAGTGTACTTTGCGACTTACATCTAAAGGAACTTATTCTTTGTCATATCGTGCGTATATATTTGCGGAATCTACCGTTTTTAACAAATGTGCGGTAATTCAGCTAAAAAAATCCTAAAATTAAGTGTATCACTTGGAAACAATACTGTCTTTGGTAGCTTTGAATCTTTGCTAAGTGCCTTTTTGTTAGCGGCAAGAAGTCTCACCCAAGCAACTGATTTATTCAATTATTTCGTGTTTAACTTATTCTCAAATGAAAGAGTATTTTTATAGTATAACTTTCAAACTAGTAAGTCTAAGAAGACATTTTAAAAATATTGGTATGTCTATTGCTATGCCTGGGTGTAAGACTACGCAAGGCCTACTTCCTATATCCAGAATCCTCGTGGTTATTGACAGGGTAGTCAGCGTACCAACCAAAAGCGCCATGGTCCCCGGTGTGGGCGCCAAAGTCGACATACTCCCCGAAGTCTGGAGGCCGTTCTGCAAGGTGGGCACCTGGAGACCCTAGCGTGGCTGCGCCTACCGGATCCTGTGGTTGAAGACGCACAAGCCTTCCAGGTTCTGGTTCTGGTGGAGCAAGGGCCAGGGCTGCAGAAGAATATTTTTTTTATTTGTTAGCCTTTAAGGCACATATTCCTCGAATGCAAATTATACTTTTTGTTTTAATAATAAATGACTTACGACATTCTGTTAGCAATTATCGTGTAAAAGTATTGATATTACCAAACAAATAATAACTGTGACAAAACAGCGTGAACATGCGTGTCAAATAATTGCCATGTTACGGAACTGATAAATTCATCGGACAAAAAGTTCTAAACATGCATGCATGTAAATTGTGTAAGTGTTTACTAGTTTAGACAGGAATGTAGGTAAACTATCATTGCACGAACGATTATCTATTGCAGCATCAAGCTTGGTGTCATTACTCTTAAGTATGATTCGCGTTTCCTATAACCTCTATACTATCTACATCATAAAACAGTCACGTACTTAAGACGTTCCCCCCCAGTGAATTTTTAGAAGCTATTGAATCGAAATTTATGAAACGTATAGAAAAAAATATATAAAAAAAAATCTACATCATTTTATCTTTACTTTGGTTGTTTTATATTGTGGATATTATTTCATTAACTTTATAATGACAATGCTACTAAAATGGTTGATTCTGTGTGTATCTCTTCCTGTAATACACATCATATTCATTTGCAAGTAACATTATTACAGGAAATTTAATAAGAAATATTTTGGTAGTTCAAAATTTTCAAAAAACCTAAATTGATTTTTTGAAGCAAATATTTCTAAATCTGTATATTCCCGCCTCAACTCGAGCGCCATAAATGGATGTATGGAATGCTCAAGGCTGTTTGCTCGTAAAGAAAAAAACAAATTATAAACAAAAATAATTGTAGGCTAAGATGTTTTTATTACATAGATACGTTATCCGAGCTCAATACTGGCAAGACGAAAGTAAGGTAACTGCCCGACATTCACTTAGTCAACCTCCAACCACTGTCGCGACTAGTCGGCTTACTAACTTTTCTATTTTTATAAATAAAATGCCTTCCTGTGTTTTTAGACGATGTACACATTATACTCCAACTGTGAATGAAAAAACGTTTCATTTTATACGTTAGTAATAAGTATACACTCTTTAATTTATTTTTTAACTAATAAATCCATTTTATTCGACTGTCATGGCGACGGGGCGGCCGACGCTCGGGCCCATTCGGAACCACTCGGGCTCGCTCGGGCCGTATCGATGCGAGCCGCTAGGGCTGTGACTATAGTAAATACTCCGCTGTTTTTATGTGCAATTTTGTTAGTGTATGACGCGTCTATTTGTAAAATGTCATTGATTGTAGGTACCTAGACTGCATGCATATAATTTCGTTATTGGATATGACATGAAATATAGATGAACCAAGAATCTAATAGATATTAGATTAATCCTGCATGATAAAAACTGGTCTCACAAAGCAGGAACTAAGTCTAAGAATACTGGATAACATTTGATATGAATCAGTTTATAATACGACTATAAAAATTCGCTCGAGTAAATTACATAAGATGTCGTCAATGATACTTCGTATGCTAATTAACGAGTGAATAGCAAAAATAAAAATACCCAAATGTAGGAAAGGTTTTTTTAAAAAACAATATAAAGTTCCTCTTATGTTCTTTATTTTACTTTTAGACCAATTTCTTGCCAAATGTCAATGACGCCATCTCTTGAAATTTAGTACTATAGTCAATGGCCCTATTCCGTCTACGAGGGCATATCCGTCTTTTTGCAATTACGAGCGTTCTAATTGAAGGACAGCTTCGATAGCCGTAGAGGTAACAGAATAAAAAATATCCTATTTATCTATATGGCTATCAAAGATTTCCCTCCGTAGACGGAATAGGCCCCACTGACTATAACAATGCATCCTACAAACTACCTACATAACAGGAAAATAGCAATGTGACATATAGTTAAATGTTTAAACTTTTACCGTGTTAATTGGTCTATACACAAAATTGTTAGAGTCTTTACACGAACCTTCCGACTCATCACAACCGCTTCCTTATAATGAATATTAATAGACGTATAACAAGAAAATTACAAGTCAACATTACGAAGACGAAATTACATAAAATTGTTTAAAGAGGCAATTTTGCGAAGTTGCATAATCACCGAATCGAAGAAAGTTAAGTTTTTTATGTTTATCAAAGCCATTGAATAGATAACTAAGCTATTGAATGTAAAACATGTTACGGATGCATAGAAAGCATATCTTGATCCTTTGTGCTGTGGTGAAAGTGAGCGGGTCATAGTCGTGATTGACGCCAGTTAAAATTCACGTCGCGGACAATCCGCTCTCGTTTTCACTTGTGTGCGCAACAGTTATTTTTTATTACGTTTGATTATTACAAAATAGGTATCTACCTAAATCTAATTTACGTTTCGACAACTATTTATAGATTTGTAATCTGCATGATATACCTATTTTTAAATTGCATAGGTTATTTAGCGTTGGATATTTTTTATCTTCTGGTTATATAGAAACATTATAATTTAGTTCAATAAGATTTCAGTCATGACGAATAATAAGAACTTACGTTGCTGTTGGTATTGTATGGGTATGGGCTGGTACTCCTGGCTGTACAACGCTTGTGGTTGCGGCGGCGACAGGGTCTGACGAGGGACCCTCCTCACCCGCAGCGCTGAGAGGTCCACGAACGCGATCTGGTCAGCCGGCACGGCGATGTATGACGGCATCGCAGACGCGACCGCGGCAAGCGTAGCTACTATTAATGTATGCTGTAAAAACATATACTGTCAGTACTAAGTATAAAACAATTATTGCAATAAAACTATATCGGATTTTATGGCGGTTTTTTATATTATAATTTTCTTCTAACGTTTCGAAGATTGTAATTATTTGACTTTGTCTGTTCAAATCATTACAAAACTACTACAAAAATTCACTTCTGTGTGCTGTAAAACATACTTTCAGTACAAACAAAAGAAACAGACCATATAACAGGTAAAACAGTTGTAACATTTGGGACATAAATGACATATGATGTCTTTTTAAACGTATCTGATTAAACATTGGATGGTCCGTGGTGGCACAACTTTGATCCCTTTAAATTAATAATATTAAGTTGATTCACCAGTCCGTACTTGCTATAATTTCTTCATATCCGTAATATTTAAACTTATTTGTTTATAATATGCTTAGTCGTTGAGAATGCGCGCATTCGCCATTCTTTTAATCTACTATAAATATTAATGAATGCACGGCCTTTGAAGAATTCTTGGCGCTATATCCAGTGAAAGATAAATTATGAAATAATCATGAATTTTAATAACTAGTAACGTTTGCATAAATATCTATTAGATATGATTATGGCGTGTGCTCACATTTATCCATCTCGAAGGATCGCTTTCGTCATACTATGCTTGCATCAATGTGTCCTAACTCCTAGCTCTAAAGAAATCTGTAGTAGGTATAGGTAACTATGTTTAGGTTCTAGATAATTTATGCATATAAAATAAACCTAAAAAGTTTTATATACATTTTTTTGTTACATGCAAAACACAAGCTGTAATTTTCATGTCAGACCGGACAATTCGCTTTCATTGTGCCACGCAATAGAGATCAGTATCTTAATTGATCACTTGCGATATAGGCTAGTTATCCGTAATATATGTTGCTAAACAAACGACAGCGTTTATTGCGGAGGTCCGTTACGTGGCGCTTGCGCTAGGCGGGCGCGGCGCTCTGCGCTTGCGCAACACTTGGTAATTGGAGCCGTGTCGCAAGTACACGCGCACTGGACCGCGATAGAAGTTCATTGTTTATGCTATAAACGCAAGCTTTTATTGCACATTGGAAGTTAATCAACTGATTATAATAATTTTCGTGTCAACGGATAAATTTTGCGTAGTTTCGTTATTCGTACGCAAGATACGTATTTTAAAACAGCTGAATGTTTGAATTATAAAGATCTAAAGCCGTAGGCCAATTTTATATTAAATTTAATAACATTTTTTTATATCCTGGCCCATGAGAAAAGGTTTCCTTTAAGAAAATCCTGCCATAAAAAAATGATCCTAAAATGGCGGTTTAAGTAAATAACTCAAATTGATACCCACGATTACTTCGTAGACATTCACGGTCGATTTCGAACATTCCACACCAACTCGCTTTATACCGACGTAATTAGATTTCCACTTGAATGTCAGTCTCGCTTTTAGTTCTAAGTACCTTTTATACTGACTAACGCCTGCCCACGTCAGTTACTTTGACAAGCTTGCGTGGGACATATCATGGTATCTCACCCACGTCAGCCATTCGAAACGTTTCCTTTTATTCGTAATAGAGCTTGTATAAATAATTAGAGAGCATTAAACTTGAGAAGAGAACGCTAGATATGATGTGAAGTAATGGATGTCAGTTTCGCAATGAATAAAAATTAAAATCGCAGTTTAACTGCGGTGGAAATTAATGCAATTATAATTTGAAAATCTTAGTCATATAATATTACAATCGTATCTAACAAGGCTCTGATCAATATCGAAGAAAAAACGACTTTGGAAATGTATTATAATAATAGGTATAACATAATAATATGAATACATATACTCAATGACTTTTTTCACGATGATTCGTTTAATTTTTACTCCTGTTAATTCAAGTAGTTTTATTTCAATGTCGAATATTCGTGTTACGCGTAAACAAGCCTAGAATAAGTAATATTTGCCTACTTACTTTCTGTATTATATACATTTATAGGAATGTTGTTAATATATCACGTGATTATCGAATTTATTTTATTATTTATAAAATTCCGCCAGCTTAGCCCTCTAATACCGTTTAACCTTTCTTGGTTCGAATGACCGCATTTCTAGTTTTGAAGCCTAAATATTCCCAACTTGGGCAGTATTCGTAGAATGGACATAAATTAATATCATAAATGTAAGAACACCGTGTGCTATGCTCGTTAACATTGCTGTAGTAACATGTAATAACCTAAATTTTATTTTATGGGCATTTATTTTACAGCTTATGTGGACGACTAAGGAGTTATAGTACGACTAAGGAGTTATAGTAATTAAAGCAATTACTTAAAAAGAATATTATTATTTATAGGAGAAAAATCTGTTGACAAATGATACAGGCTTGCTTATCTATCTATCTATACTATTGTATAAAACTGAAGAGTTTGTTTGTTTGAACGCGCTAATATCAGAAACTACCGGTTTGAAAGGAAAAATTATTTTGGTGTTGGATAGCCCATTTATCGAGGAGGGCTATATAGCAGCATGCTATAACCAATAGGAGCGGAGCATCAATGAAATTTCTAATAAATGACATTAGTTATACTTACGGGGTCAAAGATTTAGTTATGATAACAAATTATTTCTATACGTTTCAATTCAATTTCAATTTGTGTTGTAATATACCATCAAAATTGTTTTAAAAGACTTTTTACAAGATTCTCATTAGGCCACCGCAAAAACTATCATTAATTCCAGCGTATTGCAACTATTAAAACTTCCTGGGCTAAATGTCATAACTGGTCTAGATATTGCGAAGACCGGGCCGGATATATATACTTATAATATGATAAGTAAAAGCTATTTAATTGGAAATTTCCATTAAAATAGATTAAGCAATTATATTTGTATGAAAGGCTCATAAATTATAATTCGAATGGATATAAGAATAGAAAGTTACTTCATTTTATTTAACGATAAGTCATGAAAGTTATTGTTCGAAATAATAGTTTATTTTATGAATATTATTTTTAAGTTTCTCATTAATTTAAGATGATTTAATTTGATAGAAAACACTAGCGGATATTACGCTATGAAGTATTCCAGATTTTGTTGTTTACGTGTAATAGGTGTTATTATGATAGCTTGAAATATATAAATTTACACGTTATAATTATGATAATAAACAACGACTGCCGCCGCGTCTCAAGGCTGCTTTTGTTTATGAATATTTCTTTTTTGTTAAATTATAAAGCGCTACTTTTAAATTTTAATGCCTGTTGAAATGGAAAGTTTTATTGAATTGGTAACATTTGGATAAAATATTTGTGTTCTAAATTACATATCGTGCATACCTACGCTATTTTATTATTTGAATCATATTAATTATACCTACCAATTTTAAAATCATCACGGCATAGGAACACAAAAATTTTGGTTTGAAGATATGGAAAACTTCCAGAAGAAACATATGTCAACTTACTAATAAATGTATTAAAAAAACAAGTTTCAAGCTTTTCCGGTCACTTCTAGATCTTATATTATTAATACATTAAAAATGTTAAACATTATTTAATTTTACAATTTGAAAGCGATATTACGTTACATAACCAGTTTATTCTTACGCCTGATTTGTTTCGGAACAATTTAACACTTCTTACTTAACGATCGCTTCACTAGAAAGCAGAGTAAACAATTTCATGGCTCGAAAATCTTTTTAAAAAGTTATGTAATAGTTTGAGTTTAATAGAAACTATGATTGATCGAATCGTGAATCGATTTGAGACTTGCAGCAACGAATATTGCATCAGTTTAAGTTTGGAGAGCATGATAAGTGAAAAGAGTAATTCAGAAAAAAATCAGAGTAAAGACTATGCAATATACTAAAGATTTGGGAGCAAGCTACTAACCTAAGCTAACTTAACCCACTTAGGGGCAAGGTTATAGTGACAGGTCGTATGGATTTGTTATCCTATCTATAGTTCAGAAAGTTATCAATAGTTTTTTTTGCCTTACTAATGAAGCTAGAACGCGACTAGAATAATTAACATTATTTACGGAATTAAAAATGATATCTTAAATAAAGAATCATTGAAAACATTACCGTAACTCCCACAAAATAAGGTGACGAATGGTGCGGTCAAAATGTAAAGGCCAATAAAACCGTCAAACAAAACACAAATAAGGATACGGTTGATATAAAATTTGTTCCGCATGGCGTGTGCCCGCTGGTCGTTCCTGTTCGCCTTCGTCGGGCACTGGTGAAAGGTTTCTGAATGCCATTTACTTTTGTCACTATGTATAACAAAAAGTAACATAACTTAATAACTGACAAACAAGGTCATTTGGGCCTACGTTTTTTGTAAGCAAGTACTTGTTGTGGGTGTTTTGCGGACAAAATCCTGTTACAATAGTTATGACCAATGTCGACCCATAACTAAATTGAGTGGGTTGACGCCTTCTGAACTTTTAGGTTTGTTAAGGTTCAGTTTTTGCTTAGGTACTGAGTTATTGATTCGAAACATTACTCTATAGAAAGAGCTATTTATAAGATGCGTCTTTAACAGAAGTAAAATAAGTGTTTTTGTTTTCAACAAATTAAATGGGAATAGAGATCAATGGTTTTGATTCTAGGGTAAAATTTTCGTTATTGTTATAATACTTTTAGCCAAGACATGTTTGTTTACCTACTTATAAGTATATCTTGCTACGTATCCTTTTTCACGACCAAGAACGCGTTATCGCTACCACTAGTAGGAGTTTGAGGAACGATTATGTCGGTTTCACTGATCTTGCTATGATACCTAGTACGTACACTTAGATAGGTTCTTATCACGTATAAATTTCACGCTAGACTTTTTTCAAGATTATATTTAAAGTGCTTTTGATACACGACTTAAAAAGAACCTTGCAAAATCGAGGTCCCACAAAGATTAAGCGGAGATAATATTCGGAAAACAGACGGCCGCCATTTTTTACGTGGCAAATAAAATTAATTATATTGCATTACTGCAATTGAGACAATTGGGAACGAGGTTAAGAGCAAACGTTCGATTTACATAACGATGCGAAACTTTGAATGGGAGTACAATAATTTTGTATAATTATGGATACTTTATTATAGGTTATTTGAGAAAATAATACTAGCAAAGCACCTACTTATTATTTTTATGCTCAAACTACAGGATCTATGATTATCTAACGATGGGAGTTAATAAATGAGCTCTATTGGATTTGGTAAAAGGGACATTGTATGGATATTGGACATTTCTTATAAAATATATTCACACGAATCACATATACAAATTTATAACATTTTGTGTATCAAAAACTAAAAACACGTAAGAATGAATTTACGACAAGCTATTTCTCAGGCATTCGGCTATTGAATCTTATTGCATTTTCGTGGAGTTACGAAAAACTAAAAATCTTTCTCATTTCTATTAAAGTAACCGTTTAAGTCTGAAATAAGTAATATAGTGCTCAAACGCTAATAAAGGGATATTTCTGGAGAAAATTAAAAGTAAAATATCAAATCAAAAACATTACACCAATAAAATAAAGAATAAAACGGACTGAAAGCACAGTGCAGTAAAAACAGTAATATAAATGATACTGCATTTATCGGTAGAAATCAGGTTCGCGTAATTACGTTTCGAATAATAACCGAAATTAAAAGCACTTCACTTTCAGTATCTGATACAAGTTTGGAGCAAGGTCGCACTTTCGACACACAGCAAAATAATCTTTATCTACATGACATTAAGCAACATCACTAATAGTTTTTATACTCAATGGTTTGATAGATTTTAGATAGCTCAACGTCACGTTTTTAAATATTTTTATGTTAATGAAAACTATTTTGGAATTATGCTAAAAGTAATGGCATTATAATGTAATATCTTTTTTTAATGTTATTCCTGCCGTACCAAATTACTTTTCTGAGAGAATTAAAAATAATTACATAACTAAAATATTAATTAGCATAAATTAGCTGATTAAATCTTATTAAAACCGTTGGAGTTGCGTAAATTGGTATCTATTGCCTATTAAGAATTTATTATAAGATATTCACCTACATAACGAGGTATCAAGTTTTTCAAAAGACGCAGCAATTTTAATGTTTACTTGACGTATTAAATCTCACGGAAAATTATTTGTAGTGAACTAACATGCTTAGTGCTAGCGATATGTTTCAACATGATAGCGTAACTGCTTAATGATCCTATTAAAATAAAAGAGGTTATGCAATCTTAATTAATAGGGATTCACAACAATGAGTCGTTTAATCATGCGATAAACTTAAATGTTGGGAACTCATGTTTACCAACGTATTGTTGTTGTACCTTTGATTAAAGTTTAACGTACTAATCTGCGTGAACATCTGGACTATTGTATTAATTGCGGAACGGTTGAAATTTGAATTAAAGTATTTATAGAATGCAATTTTTTACACATATAAATGTACAACTAACTTGGTAAAGGTTGGATGTTGTTTAATTTTTAATAATAGGTTTTAAAATTATACAATTTATAAATCTACTTAGTATCTAGCCTTGTATATTTCGGTCAATTCATGCTCTGTTAACTTTCATTTATCGGTTAATTAAAACCATAATTACCAATATTGTTTGCAGTAATCGAATATGAAATCTTGAACAATAATTCACATTATTTATAGCGGTTTAATCATGTGTGTCAATTGTCGAATTCTAAATTTAAATTCACGTTTATTTTTTAAATTGAAAACTTTTTAGAGCTGGCACTATGTAAGATAATTTGATAACACGAATTGACCGATTAAAAAAAAAAACAAACACAAACTATAGTGAAATGAACGGGACTGACCATTGTGTCTGTTGTCGGCACTGCACAGACGGCGCGCTTCGACTGAACTCGCTACAGTTGCTGCTACAATTTTTATAGCAGCCTTTCAACAAAGCAGTTTCACTTTCTACTCGGGTCCGGTCCGACGTGATCCACTTTTTTACGGTTACCATAACGATAAGCCTTTATGGTAAACAAAGACTTCCACCCTACGCCACAAGGGCTCCCGGTTGCCAGATGTTGCCAGGAACTGGATGTTTCCAGTTGCGTGCAGGGTCACAGGATATCCCGGTTTCTCATATCGAGTAGATTTCTACAATCAATTTTCATGATATGCTTGTATTGTTCGTTTAAAATATAATTGTGGACACGCTTAAGCTTGTTTGAAAAAAATGCGGCCCTGTAAAAACTTATAAAAAATTATTATGTGTAAAAGAAGAAAAAAAGGAAAAAAGATGAATCTAAGTATTGATTTTTACACTTTTTTTAATCATATATGCTTATATGCTTTTAAATTCATTTTCCACTATTATTTCCTGTTTTAATTTTTTTTAAAAACTCAATAGCATAATGGGTGTCCCTCGTCTGCTGTAAGCACCTCTCCATCCAAAATAAGTAACTCCACAAAAACAAAGCCTTAAAATATTACTTTAGACTCACTCAATATTAAGCACCTAGCAAATTTCCTTTTATAGCTTAGCCTTTCGTCCATAGATACAAAAACAAATAAACTTGATTATAGAATCTATATCCTATTTCAGGGACTTCTAAAGCTCGAAAAAATTTACGCGACTAGAAATAGGTACAGACCACATATTTTGTACTGTTAAATAATTTTCAGGTATCGTTTAATCCGCGACATCAGATGCACATATATAGATGGAAAATAAATTTATTTTTCAAAATCATATTATGCGAGCGTGTAGTCACATTGTTCTTCTGTACTTTTGTTGTTAATAACACAAATTGGTCGTTTGAGGTTGGTGCCATTGTCATTGCAAGATATCTAACGTGGTAGCTTTGCTATAGTTTTGTACGAGCAATTCTCAAACAGCCAGAAGAAAGAAGGACGAAACAAGATTTTTGGTTCATGAGCAGCGGTGTTCACCAACTAAAATGTTTCCTAAGCATGGTTTTATACAGGTCTTTGGTTTTTAAGGAAATATATATAAAGACACCCTTGGTGGCGTAGTTGTATTGCGTGTGTGGTATGACACCACTCTGAGGTCCTGGGTTCGAGTCTCGGATCGGGCAATGTGATATAGGTTTTTCTGCTCAGTATTAGCCCGGAGATTGGAATTCGTGCCCGATTCGTGCTACGACTCGCCCCCTATTACATCATGGGACGGAACAACAGGCAAAAAGTAGGTACCCTGATTGCACCTCTGCTCTACCCCTTCGGAGATAAAGGCGTGATGTGTCTATGTGTATAAATGAAGCCGGATCTATAAATAATACTGAATACCTACAATACAGATACCTGATTAAAAATGTATAGACATTTGTTTGCATTTTATTTTTACGTTCCCTAAATATGGCATCGTATCTAAAATCTTTGATATATTTAAATTCTAAAGGACTTAGTTACAGAGGCTGCTCATATGTCAGTTGCTCTACCTACTACCACATATTCGTTTCATACACGAATATTGGCACACTTTATTGCAATTGATACATTTATAAACAACTGTTACTCACGGCTGTTGCTGCGTAAAAATGTTTTAGAACAAAAGTTAACTTAAGATAGTGAGGGACAGTATTTCTTTATATGATACCTTTAAAACTTTATTTATATAGGATAACTTTATCTCTATCATGTTAATTTAGAATCATACATCAACTTAGTTGTGAAATAGAATGTCGCAATGTATCATAACTTTAAATAATAAGTTTAAAAGATTCCGAATACGATTTTAACAAAAAATATGTCAGATCTAACGAAATAATAGCATACATATTTTTATATTATAGGTTTAAATAAAATGTTAATACGTGTTACGTGAGTTGAAATATGGTCTAGACATAAAGATACGACTTAGGTCTGAACTTTAATTTGCAACGGCTAGAAACAGTTCTAATTACCATAGGTGAGTCTGGGCGACCTTGGATCCTTCTCTATGACATTAACACTTTTATACAGGAAATACAATGTACTCCACATACAAAAACTCGTTACGTATTGTAATAATTCAGAGCAAGTCTTGTACTTGTCCCGCCATTATATGTTACATTTATACTGTTCTACAAAATGTCACAGGTTTTAAATCTAAATATGGAGCTGAGTTCGTAGGTGTGTATGGCTTATGAATGTATCTTGCGAATCGGACATTCTATATTTTGCATCGGGACAGAGACGGTCAGTATAGCTACTAAACAACATTATTGACATTTAAAGAAGGTACCTATCCCGATAGATATTAAAAGATGTTTAGAGATAAATTAAAAGTTGTTTTTTGGGCTGTTCACTTCAAACCAGTGTCAACACTTCTTCAATAACGCCGATGATTTTTCAGTAAAATTGATTGGCGTCTTAGTTTTTTTTTTAAACGACATGCAAATAAAAAAAATATTCACTTTATAACGATGCAGATTATATATTTTTCATATATAGAGGTCTTGATATACTTATTAAAATTGTCCCGCTTAAATGCGATATTTCAAAATCGATTCTTTATGATTATTAGAGGATGTTGCGTTAATTATGAAGCGAGACCTATAACGATTTTGTTAATATTCAGATGTTTTATATTTTTTAGATCACAATGGTCTATGACAGCAATCAGTAGATACCTATATCTACACGGTGTAACAAAAAATAACCATTTTAAATTTCAAAATAGAGTAGACTGTTAATAAGTATTTACATTTTTCCCAAAATTGTGGCATTTAATATATTTCTATAAAATATTCCGTGCATATACATCACCAGGATATAAATGTAATTTTTAGTAAGTGTCAATAAATCGATTCAAATGTAAGTTATGCGTGCACAGACAGATTGACCGATATTGCATTGAAAAAAGTTGTATCTCGCACGGCATGCATGTAGTCCGCCATGCCGCTTTGTAAGAGAATGTTTAAAACTTCCTTTTAAAGTCTGTGGTCAATGATCTATCGATCCAATTTCATATTTTCTCTATCGTGGTGTCAGTAGAATAAATAGGTACCTGTGTGATGTTATCATCATCCCAGACCTGTAGAGTCCCACTGTTGGGTATAGGCCTCATTGTGGCATCTTTTTCGGTCTCAAGCCAATTGCATCCATGTCCGACCTGCGATTCTTACAATGTTGTCGGTCCATCTTGCCGCTGGACGGCCTACGCCACGTTTAATATAATTTCTTAAAACAAAACGTAAATTAATTTTATTGACCAGATATTGACTTGAAGTCTATCTGTTGTGGATATAGTAAAAAAGTAATTCACAAGCGTCAAACTTTACCGGGAAGGATGGAATCGAAGCAATAATTGTGTATATGTTATATAAATACTTAAGGATTGTTAGAGTACATAGACAATGTTATTTCGTAATATTCGTAGTAATTCGTAGATAACAATGTAAGTACGGACAGGAAACGAGTCCTAGAAATTTCGACTTGTTCGTCGGCGCCGCACCTTTTCCCGATACTGGCAACAGCAAGCGTTGTTATTATTGATTATCAATATTTTGACCATTTTACACAGTGTTGACAGAACAAGTTTTTTTCGCGGGCAAAAACGCGGTGTCGTTTGGACAGAAGGTATTACTTTTACTGCTCTTTACTATTCCGACGTCTGGAATTTGGCACCATATGGCGATAGGCTCATCACCTATTTATTACATGAGATGGAATATAGATTGAGAAAAATTGTTGCAGTAGTTGCGCCTCTACCAACCCCTTCGGAGATAAAACCCGTGAATGTAAAATGTGGCCGTAAGTAGTGACGACTAAACAATAAAATAGTATCTTCCAGTGTATGTCGTAAAAGTCGACTAAAGGACAACATTGCAAAATGGGCCGCAGTGTATTAAACGTAATCGGTGGGAAGCTGTTGTCCATTGTGTTACAGTTTCCATGGCACAGTAGGTGATGAGTATGTGAAACTAGATCGCGAGTTCGATTCCTTTGGAAATAATGTAATATGAACAGAATTGATTTATGTACTAGCTGACCCGACAGACGTTGTCCTGTCTTAACTATGTATGCACGCGCGCATTCTGTCGATCGCTGACAGTTATTTCAAACCACTGACAGTTATGTAAAAGTAATATTGTCGTGAAGTTTTCTTAAATTTTCTAATTTTCCGCGCAATGTTTTGAATTTTTCCTTTCATAAGGACCTTCTTCTGACAATAACAAACACAACAAAACAAAAAATAGTGAAATCGGTCCAGCCATTCACGCGTGATGGCGTGACCAAGGGAAATAAGGATTCATTTTTATATATATAGATTAAGATTTTGTTTTGTAAGACCAAAAGTCTCTAGTTCCTTATACATCAAGAGTTATATTGGGGTTAAGATTATTTTTAACGCAATGAATCAGTTGGTAAATATACAGGTCAGTAAGCGACCAGTCTTTGCCGACTCTTTAGTGCAATGTTACTGAAACAGGTTACGCCGATCCCACATAATGGGTTAACGGCAGGAATTCGAAGTGACTCATGTGCGAACAGATTTGTTCGCGTTTAAAACAGTTGGTACCATTACATTTAAGAGGTTTTGGCTTTTTGTGATCCATTCTAAATGTTGTCAAAGGTTGAATTACCTAATAAAAGATCATACCGTGGAAATTGAACTGTTTTTATTTCTAGAGACGTTAATGTCTTTTTATTTTTGTATGAAGGTTTTACCTAGCAAACGATCATTCAAATCACTGATTATAGAAATTCATTATAGAGAACTGTCTTTATCTCAAAACGTTTACCTTAAAATAATTTCTAAAGATGTATGGTATATCGGGAACAAATTCCAGACTCCGGGTTGATACTGAATAGAAAACCAAATATCACTTTGTCCGACCCGGGGATGGAACCCGAGACTTCAGTAGTGCAGTCGTACCGTAATACAATTACCCCACTGACACAGTCGCACCGCTCCAAAAATATATTTATGTTTGCAAATACTACCAATAATACCAACTATAAAAATTTGTTTAGCCATTATACATTACCTCACAGCTCGCAATCCTAGCGCGTTATGAAGCCCATCATCAGGTGTGGACTAGAAATAAAATTGTAGTAAGTGTAATGACCAGCCAGTTTCCTCACCGCCTTCGAAACATCTATTACATTAGATTACTCTCCTGGTGGTGTTACATAAGCAGTTGCGGGAACGGTCGTAGCATACACGAAAATAAAATTTACAACGTCTAATTGTAGTCGACAAATGTCTACAATTATGTACTGCATTTAACTGTAATTATCGTGTAAATATAGGTAATAATTGTGTAGAAAATTATTGGTGTATTATAAACTTCATGAAGAGATGCTGGTTTTAGTTTTCTCTGGAAGAAATGTTATATCTCTATAATGATTTTTTATGTTTATGCGAATATTAAACATTGAGATAAAGTTATTTTCGGATATTGCTGCGGTTTTTTTTATATTATGATTTTCTTCCCACGTTTCAAAGACTTGGCAGCCTTCGTGGTTACGGGGGTCTGAGGTGTTGTTCGTCCGAAAAGTCAAAGTTACAATATTCACTCACACTTTACAATTATACATCTTTTTGTCAATATTTACTGACTTTGAAACGTCGAGGCAAAATGATATAATATTATTTAAAAAATCGCGATAAAATCCGAAAAAATGATTTATTCTAAAACCCCTAATGATATTATAGCGAGATTTTAAAAAACCCTACATAATATATCTAAAACATATCCTTTTGTAACTATCGCATATTTTTATCTTTCAAATGCTTTGCATTGGTACAAAGCATTAAATTCAGTTAAAGTTTATATTTAAACAATAACACGGCTAAGCATTAAAACTTTGCTCAAAACACACAAGAATAATGTCTAATCGAAAAGAAAACACGAAACAATAAACATCCTATTTTATGCGGGTGACGAATTGTGCAAGCTATTGAACCAATATTGGTTTAGTATTCATGGGCGAGGCGGCCGCAACCACGCGTGTCGGATACAACTGTGTTATCTATAAATAGATGGCGATGATGGACTGCACCGTGGATCAATCCATCGCTGATTACGAAGCCGACGACAGGTGTGATGGTCACGGAAAATCGAAAATGGATATGCTTTATGTTTCATCAATTTTACTCTTGCGCAATCGATTAGACTGGTAGATAAATGCACCACTAAACAAATACATTCCATACCAATAATTAATACACATATTCGAGATTCTACGCTTAACACTGACGCCCTTTCAGCCCTGAAGAGGCAGACACAGGGCCGTAGCTTGACTTGAATTTAAGGTCGGGCAGCTGTTATTACAAGCAGGGCGGAAATAAAAATGTTACTAGATCTGATCTGCTCAATCGATTTTTGGTTTCCTTGACTTGTGAACGTGTGTAAAAAAAAAAGGTTAATACTTACGTAATTGTTAAGGTAATATACAGATTATAACAAAATTCCCATAAATCTCGAAAGAGGGTTATTTCACCCATCAATACGAATAACTCTTGTACTTGTCTTGTCTTCTATGTATACCATACACAATGGTTTTAATGAACTGTTTGTCGCATGAAGGGTTGAACATTTTAATTGTGCAATTGTTTCCTATACACGTCTTTTCATCCCCGTAGAGGTTGGTAGAGCTCAAACTAGTGCACCCACATAGCGCCATGTATATTCCGAGTTCCGTGGAACAATGTAAAAGGCGACATGACTATCGTTTAATTGGCCACAGGATCCATACTCGTGGTTAATACTATGTCAAAAAATCTAATATTGTATTGCCCGACCTGGGATTCGAATGCAATACTTTAGAAGAAGAGACGCACAGACAATAACACTACGCCGCTGAGGCAATCTGTGCTCTACAATCTACATACTTTTTTTCTAATCTACATTTTAATTTAAAGGTACCTATTAGGTTATTAGCCTGAAAATCGGTTGCAAGTAGGTAGAATGTTCGTAATAGAACATACAGTTATTCAAGAATAAAACCTAAATAAATGTTTGGAGCTAAAACGACACGCCCAATCATGTCCAATAATTTAAACTATCAGGTAGGTAGGTAGGTGCATCTACATGCACCTACGTGTAAGGTACCATCAAAATTAACATGAAATTCTAGTGCCTAAATACGATTATGATGTCCTTAAGTCATTAAAAATACTGTATACTTAGTCTGGCCATAAATACTGTTACACTTAATTATAAAAAAATATTACATTTGAATTTCGAATCTGTCATTTTTATACGATTGTTCATTGTGTTTTCTCATTTTGGCGCCAATACATTGTAAAATATTTTGCGATATTAAAATGGTGTGGGGTGATAAAGAGAACCGAATCGCTGTGATAGCATTACACAAAGTAGGTATGGAGCCAAATGCAATTTTTAAAACTCTCCATACACTTGGTATTAGTAAAATGTTTGTGTACCGGGCTATTAATAGGTACAATGAGACCTCCTCTGTTTGTGACAGAAAAAGATCTGGCCGTCCACGTAGTGTTCGTACGAAAAAGGTGGTCAAAGCAGTAAGGGAAAGAATTCGAAGAAATCCTGTCCGAAAGCAAAAGATTTTATCTCGGGAAATGAAGATAGCACCTAGAACCATGTCGCGTATTTTAAAAGATGACTTAGGACTTGCAGCCTATAAGAGACGCACTGGCCATTTCTTAACTGATAATTTAAAGAAGAATAGGGTGGTAAAATCGAAACAACTACTGAAGCGGTACGCAAAGGGAGGTCACAGAAAAATTTTGTTTACGGATGAGAAAATTTTTACAATTGAGCAACATTTTAACAAACAAAATGACCGTATTTATGCTCAAAGCTCTAAGGAAGCTTCCCAATTAGTCGACAGAGTGCAACGTGGACATTATCCGACTTCAGTGATGGTTTGGTGGGGTGTTAGCTATGAAGGAGTGACTGAGCCATATTTTTGTGAAAAAGGTATCAAAACATCGGCACAAGTGTATCAAGATACCATTCTTGAGAAGGTAGTTAAGCCCCTTAACATCACCATGTTCAATAACCAAGTATGGTCCTTCCAGCAAGACTCGGCGCCGGGTCATAAAGCTCGGTCCACGCAGTCTTGGTTGGAATCGAACGTTTCGGACTTCATCAGAGCTGAAGACTGGCCGTCGTCTAGTCCCGATCTTAATCCGCTGGATTATGATTTGTGGTCAGTTTTAGAGAGTACAGCTTGCTCTAAACGCCATGATAATTTGAGTCCCTAAAACAATCTATACGATTGGCAGTGAAGAATTTTCCCATGGAAAGAGTGCGTGCTTCTATTGATAACTGGCCTCATCGTTTAAAGGACTGTATTGCAGCCAATGGAGACCACTTCGAATAAGCTTTTTATATTTTTAATTGTTTTATATTTATGTATTAAACTGACACACTGTAAAAGTAATAAATGTTATTTGCAGTTAACAATTTTCTTTTTTCTTTATTACAATATTTATGGCAAGACTAGGTACTTCGCTTTCATTACACAATACTTCAAGTATGATAATAAATTATTACATCAGATTTTATGTACCATAACGATGCTGTCCGTAACTGATAAGGTTAACTATTGTCTTCTAACAATGTAACAGTAATTGTTTTTAATTGCTGGCAACACTAATTTTACTTTTTACATTAACAAGAGAACTTTCAGAAGTGGACTTCCGCAAGCAATTTTTACCATATAGAGTAAGTATAAATAATCAAAACAATCTGGTTTCTACAAATTTTAATTCTTGCAGGAGTTGCGGCAACTCGTTTGCATCTATAGAACTATTGCTCTACACAGCTGTAATAACTTCAAACTTAGCATTACCTAGTTCATATGATTATTAAGTGTAACTTATATCTTCTACGAGGGCGGAACCGCAAGCGAAATCTAAACTTAGATATTTTTAAGGTATAAATCGACGTTTAAAGGCTAATCGACTTAATCGTCGATATATTTTTGCGACATTTCATAAATATTTAAAATTTCAGCACTAAATTTTTCGAAAAAATAAAATGTTTCTAAGTCATTTAGCCTTTCAACCGTTTAAATTATTATTTTATAATTTTTATTTCATAAAGGCAAGGTATACAGGCGAATTTAATGCTATAGGTATTATTATTCAGGTATTCTCTCCCAGTCAATGTTTTGATATTGTAGAGATAAACGGAGGCAGGTGTGAAATTAAAGAATAACACCAACTCACATCACGCCTACAGCCAAACAAAACAAAGGGAAAAGTTCAAACACTGACCTATACGTACGTAGATAAGTGCCAGTAATCATTTATTACGTAAATATTACTTTCGCACGTGAAAGTATTTATACCTTGAGGTTGAGATCAAAATTTTACACATAAATATAATGAAAATGTTTAAGTATAATATGCATACCTATGAATCAAATAATCTTGCTCAGGGACTAACACTAAAATATGCTTAGAACTGGGAGTCTGGAAGTAATATAAGTGCTTAGGGGGACACCTAAGGAATAGGTAGGGAAGACAGGTCGATTACAACGATTTTGGGAAGAGTAACTAACGAGACGTCAGTATACAATAAAACTAAATATATTTGCTAATGAATATAATAAAAACACTAATTATGACTATTTTGTGCATAAATAACTTTGGTATAGAAAATTTAGAAAATGTCGGAAAACGTTATAATTTATCCTGACATAGGGTCCATTGTAATGACTTTATATTCGGCTGAAACATGATTTTCTTCAATTCGTAGGGAGTAAATAATGCCTTTTTTAAATGTTCAAAATATATTTCTTACAAAAGAAAGATGTTTTTAATGAAATGATCACTCTAATTAATTTTAATAGAACACTATTTATTCAGGATATCAAATGCCTTTTTATATAGATATTTATTTAGATATTTATTCAGGATATCAAATGCCTTTTTATATCAATTAATCTTGTATTATTCACGCAGTCCGTCAAGTTTATGATTATTTTTTTATATCAAAATAAGATTTAGATAACTTTCTTGAATTTCAGACACAGTTTAGGAGAAATACGCGTTTCTAATGCCCCGTTTCATCTCCACCCACATTTTCGCACATCAGTGCGCAAGTCTTGTTCTTACAAAAATGTACCTACTCATTTTATGGTTCATCACTAATCGTTGACGTATCATCCTCTTCCAATAACCGCGTCCTGTAATCTGTTAGTGGGTAGCTCTCAGCATGGTCACGTCGCTTTTCAAGGGTTGCGAGCGCCTACAGCGCTCGTCCAAAAGTCTTGTGTGTTTGTATAAGCCGGCCCTTATAAGGCTAACAAACGTATGTGATATTGAATAAAAAAGGTGAAGATCTTTCCAGACTATCAGCCTTTAAACGCTTCTGGTTTTGATCAATCTTGATAATTGATATTTATTATCACCATTTCCTAACAAGTTGAAGGCATGGCAAGTTACTTATTTCCTTTCGCAAACATCTCTAGTTTCCAATCCAGATATGGCTGTTTCACCTACATTAGGTACTGTGTAGTTCTTGTGAAAGTGCTTCGGAAACCAGCAAGCCTTTCATTTTAACTATAGTCAGTCACAATTAATGTCTCCACTTTTCTAATAGTTAAACGCCTTATAAAGGGAAAGTATTTAGGTTAGTCTGGAAGAAAATACATTTGTGTTGCCATGATTGATCTATGACACATGCACGCTAATTTGCACTTAATAATTATGTCAGATGAAAAAACTACGTAACCTATAAAATGTTATGTATTCGGCACGGCCTAAGCATGCCGACATGCAAATTATAAAACACACAAAAATGTTGGTAATGTACTTATTTTAAGAATTATAAAATATAATATTAAAAGCTCTTTTACCCTTTTTAATGCCAAAAAACACCTCCAGCTTTATTATTACAACTGTACGTTGATTAGTCGAATATGCAATCATTAAGTAACTAACTAAATTATTAACCTACGCCAAAGAATGTAGTTTTACATTTTATGCTATATACTTAATTTAAACTATATTCTGTCTATCTGCTTATGACTGTCTCGGTGGCTTACTCGTATTGTAAACCGCTCTGAGGTCCTGGGTTCGAATCTCTGTAAAGGCAGTGATAAATGTTTTCTGTCCGGAGTTGGGAATGCCCGATGTGGCGATAGGCATACGCTCTACCATGTGAGACAAAACACAGGCGAAAACTGGGTGACCTAGTTGCACCTCCCACTCCCCCTATCCCTTTGGGATTAAGGGTATATGCATTTGTTTTATTTTATCTGCTTATATCGTCTCTACTTGACAAACAGACAACTGATGTCCGTCTTGAATCTTAATGTACAAATATTTTAATGGGTTTACGATAATTTGTTAAAAACGTCGTAGTTTGCGAGCATCGAGTCAAGTTAACGCCGATCGGTGATAGCTCTTTATGTAATTTTGCATAACGCTTTCTTGTCGTTTTGTTTTGTCGCAACAAATTATTATGTTTATCCGACACGGTCTAAGTGATAAACGATGACGCGCGACTTGCCAAATAATGAAGATAGATTTTTCTGTTTGTTAAGTATATGTTTGCGAATCTATCGCTTATTGTTATGAAATAGCTTAAATGGAAGTTTTAGATACAAACATTAAGTTGGTACTTACTTTTATGTAGAAGTAATTTTGACTTGGTTATTTACAAATTTATGCTAGACTATGTGTTAATAACATCTTCGCCTGCGTTAAAAGCCTTTCCCGCTACGAAGGTGCCTAAAATACGCTAATGATTCCTAGCGTTATCTATTTCCAAATCCATTGTTTTCCATAGAAGCAAATTACCGGGATTTGGCTTATGCGTTAGACCAAGATATGCTTAGTGCATCCGTGAGCCAAATTTCATCCAAATCAGTTCAGTTGTTTCTGCGTTTACTTCTAACAAACATCCAAATATTTCTACAAACATAAAGTACTTTCAAAACGTTAAGTACGTACCATCTAGTCTTTATTCGATACTAATATTAAAGATAATTTTCAATATATACCTACGCCCCTAACTATATTTAGACCTCCTAAAAACAACAAAAATCTTAGTTGTCGTTCAAGGAGCCGTAGATATTTTTCCTTTCTCTCAATATTACGAATGATTACACAACGATTATTTTATATGCGTTATTTTCCTTATTTCATGATTTTTTTACAATTAAACTTTCTCGTGGTTTGTTGTTTCAAATAATTCTGTTTTAAGTTATCTCATTCTACGATTGCGTAAAGTTTATCGCTAACAACCGTTACTTGCGACTTCGCCGAGTGATTTCAGTCGCACTGCAGCGATTCGAAACCGTTTCTAAAGGTAAATAGAAAATAATTTACGGAGAGAGCACGACGCTTTCTGCGACGCATTGTGCTCTACCATTGTTTACTGTAATATTGGAACGATTACAGAAATTACACGGAACCATTATAATTTGACGGTGGGCAGACAACGTAAGAGTTTTGGTAATTGTTGCGCTTTTACTGAAGTCTCTATTATGTAAACAATTGCAATCGTGCAACAGTATAATTACACAATGATTTTCGTTTAGCAAGACAAATGTAATTAAGCATTAGCATAGGAAATCAAATATGAAGTAATCAACACGAGGCTGTAAACAGATAAATTTTAAATGCATTCAGTAATATAAATATGGAAATATAAAACTGAATGGAATTCTGAATTAAATATGTAATAACCTTTGCGATATAAAGTTTAACGAGAAAGTTCTTTGATCTTAAATATACCAGGAATAAATACTTTAGTCGGCATTACACAATGCAACAAGAAATGATCGTGACGGCTGCAGACAATTACTCGTCTGAATACGAAAACATGTTTCGGTAACGTATAACGAGCTGCAGAAATTCCTCCAGCGTGGTACTCTCAAAAGGTCATCAGAATCCACGTAAATATGGGGTACTTAAGGAACCCGGAATGAAACGAACCGTCAAATGCCACTAGGGCGATATTGCAACACGTGAGAACTTATGGTTTGCCATTCTGAACGCGAAAATTGGTTAAGTGTAAAAGGTATTTTAACTACTTTCTTGGCTGTATTTTTTTTAAATGATAATCTAACATCTCTTTATTAAGCATTTATGCAATAGAACTGTTCATATAGTGGCAATGAAACGAAAAATGTATTTTCTGATAATGTCATATACCGAAATTCTTCGGCATCCCGTGTTCATTAGAACAATTAAAGACAGAAGGGAAAGCAAGGTGTAAGGTTAACGAAACGTTGCCAAGTCTCTTCAGGCCTCAGTAGTTGTGCAAGAGGTATATACATAGGTATACTGTAATGTGTACCTCGGTTTGCATATCACAAAAAGGATACTCACACACACTCACGCCTTTCATCCATAGGGAAGGCAGAGGCGCAACTGGTGCATCAAGTTTTCACCGTGCGTATTCCATCGCATATGATAGAAGGCGTCTATGGCCATATCTAGCGCAAATTGCAGACTCCGGGCTGATATTTAGTAGAAAAACGCAATGTCACTTTTCCCGACCCGGGGACCGAACCCGAGACCTCAGTACTAGTTGTACCGTAATACAAAACGAATACTTATTTACATAATGCGAAAGCTTCACAAGTAGTGTATGTATTGTTTTATACTGTATAAGGCTGTTTCGGACACGCATCTAGACATAACTTATATTTGATATACAATCATTTATATATATAAAATCATTGTTTTATTAATATTTTTGTATCTCATACGCACCTTGTTTTAGAGAAGTCTTCGATATTTATGTTAAATGTGACTTTGAAATAAGAATTTATGAAGCGGGAAATTCCTACACAATGAAAAACAAAAAACAATGTTTCACATTTTTTATTCCTAAAAAATAATATTACAAAACTATTACAAAATACGCAACGAATATTCGAGTAACAATTCTAAAGTAAAGCAATAACTACAGAAACAAAAATCAACCAACAAATAATTCGACAAGAAATCACTTGAACACACCTCTACTAAATTTTGTACTGGTCGTTATGGCACCAATATCGACTTATATGATTTTTTAATATATTTGAGATCGACTATTGAGTGAACTTTTTTTTTATTTTTTTTAAATAACTGAATTCTTACCCTTATAGAAATCATTATACTTGATATGACAAATTAAACCTTATTATAAATGATTACAAGGGCCATCGCATGACATCTCTTGACACTCAGATATCAGCGGTAATTATAATTGTAAATAAAACCATGTCCCGAAAGTATTTTAGGACTTTTCTACTGGATTCTCTGTGCAAGTTATTTCTTAACTCTTTTAATAAAATTATTTTGTTACACTAATTTGCGATCTTAAACATATTAAAATATTTTCATCAAAGCACCCAATTACATAATATCTATAATCCAATCATAATATCAACCAAAATTATTTTTAGTACTTTTTTATATTTATTAAGTATTTACTTACATCAAAGATTACATTATTGTCGAAATTCGGGCATTGTGCGTTTTTTTTTCAAAATCGACTTTGCATTTTCGAGATGGCGAATTTAAACATTTTTGTATAAACTTATATTTTTTTATTGTTACATAGGCGTTAGGCACTTACGGAGTATTTATTGAATACATTTAACAGGTATACTATATTTAAACAAATAATTTAAATTTGGAACAAAATAATTTTAACAAAGCCGTATACAGACAGCACCAAAGATTGAATGAACGAAATGAATGAAACTTTGTAAGTACATAAGGCGGTCATAATCTATAAAGCTAGAGATCGTAAGCATATGCACAAATTTTTTTTTTTATTTTGCAAGGTATTTGAGCCGAAATAGCCCAGCAAAGAAACATTAAACAAGCCAAACAGTTAATAAATAATTTGACTCTAAAATATGAGAACACACACAAATATCTCATTTCAATACATCGTATTCACGAGACACAATTTGATGCTCAACACGTGACAACATTTCCAAGTAGACATTAAATGACAGCACGTATCATACTGTTTTTATGTCACTTTTTACCACGTCATTTACAATGTCTCATACAAGGATATTATCACTATATAAGGTAAACTCAACAATTTCCCAAGGCTCAGTAACGAAATAGATATCTGCAATATACACGGAGGGAATTTAATTAATCTCATTAGTGAAGTAAGTTGGATAAATTATATACAATTTTACATATAACGATATAAAAGCAGCTTTAGCTTAGTTTTACGAACCCAATTCTATAACAATCAATCAATCTAGGTTTGATATTAATACGATAAAAATGCGTAGTTTTTCGGTCAGCCGTAAATATAAGAACTTAAGGTTTGAAATTGATTGTTATAAAATTTTGCCTTTTGTCCACCAGCGCTGACTCTTGTTGCTATTTTGTTCCAGAAGGCGTCTTATAATGTTAGTTATATATGACATCAGACTATATTAAGCACCATAGTATTATTGGAGGTTTTGATATACATCTTATAGTTAATTTACCACTTGTCCTATTTAGTAATGACCTGAATATAATATAGCTTTATATAATTATTGAAGCAAATACCAACTTTATGAGTAAATAATGTGTGTTGAATAATAAATTATATATTATTATACAAAATATATTCTTAACATTTAAGATATATTAAATACATTTTACCTCCATCATACTGTATTACAAAGACAGAGTAGACTGAGCAATGACCTCATAAAATTAAACACTCCCTCTCTCTTTGTGTAGATGCGTTATTACTATAGCGCATGCGCAATACTTATCCATTCCCGCAAGCCTGTGATGAAAATCAATCAGAATTCTAAAAAACAACTACAGGCTGCATGACTGCTTCTTCTCTCTTACATTATTTTGCGCATATTTCATTTCAGAGCCGGATAGGCAATACTCATTCAGTGTGAGCCGATTTCAATAATCGATTCCAATCGATACCATCGCATCGATATTTAAATTAGACCAATTGGAGTAGTTCGTTTGACTGATAACTTTTGATTGGTTTGTTTTGAGATCGGTCTGAAGTCAGCAAATGGAATCGTTAATTTAAATAATCCATATGTTATAATGAACTTTACGATACGATATTAGGCCAATAGGATAACGAACCCTTTTATATATGATATATTGTGTCCGTAACATACATTTATTTTCCTTTTCATACATTTATAAGGACGTGTGCATTGAATGCCCATTTTCAACAAAATTTCAAATTACAAGCGATCTTGGATCAACTGTTAACCCATTTACCAGCGGAATGTTTGCCGGCAAACACGCGTGTCACGGGAATATAACCTTATTATGAACTACATAATAAGGTTAATTTTCCGTGACACGCGTAATGTCATATAACTGTCATGTTTGCCGGCAAACATTCCGATGATAAATGGGTTAAAATAATTTTTCTTCTAAATTTATACACGGTTGATTTATTATTAACATTTACACATCTTACATACTATAAGCGGTTATGTTAGCGCTTACAAACTACACTTAAGGTTATTGACAATCACAGACTATCGTATGCTTCTGACGACTTATACTGCTAGTGTACTGATGTATTTTTTAAATATATACCTGGCTATAATTTTAGTCATAGAATATTTCAGTATTTTCTAAACAAAAAAATATAATAATTAAAATACGACATAAGTTTTAGATTTCTACGTGTATTGGGGTAATATGAATCTAGCATATTGTATGGTTGTCAAAAAATTGCTTAACAAAAATAGGCGTTATTTCATGGCCTTTAAAGACTACAAGGGCTGCCGGCAGCCGCTTATCAGTAGACAGTCAAGCTATGATAAATTACATGAACCGGGGTCTTATGATATATTATACTGATTTTCATTGGATAGACAAAAAACAATGTATAGGTACAACAAGTTAAAATTAAATAGGTATTTTTTTGTTACAATTTATAATATGAAAATAGAATAAGGTCAATGTTGTTGAGATTTCTGATTTTTAAACTAAATAGGCGCATTACTTTACAAAGGAATATCGACGCGATTAATATAATAATTATCACAACACGTTGGCAGTATGTGTGATGTCCTTTGCCTGTACAATAGCAATATAAAGCAAAAGAAACTAATACTAGGACATAACTATGCCTACACATGTTACCAAATTGTACTCACCAACATAAGCTAAGGAAATGAGAATATAAATACAATGCGCAAGATTCATCGAATGAGATTTTGCTATCTCCTTGAATCTATGATCTAACCATAGATAATAGAGGCAATAATTTCTGTTTTTATGTATTTATGACAGACGTTATTATTTTTATTTATTAAGATCCATTTTTAATAAAATCCTAATCACCGATCCGTTTAAAAATAAACCTATCAAAATAAGCCATTCGTAATGATGTCAAAAAAGCTTTGTTCTGATTGGTCCATTTTCACAGAGGATCAAAAAAACGATTGGCATTATTTATTAATAATGGCGGTAATGAAATAATATGGTATTAATGAAAATAGAACATTTATACTTTATACTATATAAAAAATATTAACAAATTTATATAGCACCTTCTCTTAGTCATACTTTTCTGCAAACCGTTTCGTTACGAAGTTCGTCACCATTTATAATCTCATTATAATACAGTAGTGACGAAGAGTCCATATAAACCGACTCCTGTCGGCTTCCCTTCCATAATTTATGTTAAATCTAATCATTATGTCTACTCATTCCCCCATGCATTTTGGTGCATGGTTGCACGGGGCATTCATGATGCTCATCAGCTTTTAGTTTTGTAATGTTTATGCCTTTGGCGCCCGTGACATCACAAAACGGCCCAGCGGAAGATCAGCGCTGGTTTTTTATCAGCATATGCTGAGCTGGGTTCGCTTTTGTGACGAGCAAATAAATTTAAGTGTATTAAATTTGTAATTACCTATATTAGGGAATTTTGCTTGTTACAAATAAATATTTTCTTTCTTTCTTTCTTTCATTAGTACGATTTCTAGATCGCATTTATGCATATGCGTAATATACTAAATATTACGTTGTCGGATTCCCCTATGGGAAAATTCCACCCTTCGCCACTATAATACAAATAATATACGTTATATCAAAAATGTTTGACATGAATAGGAACAGCTGGTATCAAATATGGAGTGATCATAGACGAATAGTTGTTTGAATACGCCCATGATTTATTGAAATGCACGGCAAATTGACAATATCGACCGAATACGATTATGCCTCGCCAGTCGATATAGTTATGCCGGCTTTTAGAATCGGATATACACATTGGTATATTTATAAAGGAAAGGTAGACTGTGCAGACTTTTTAAAATGGGATTAAAGAATGTCATCTCACACAGCAGATTTCAATAAACGATCCCAATCTCAATCTTCAATCCGAATCTGAGAATGAACTAATCAAAATAACTCATTTGTAAACATGTCAAAAAACACTGTTCTGATTGGTTTAAGATAGATTGAAAAAAGCGTTTGGGATCATTTATTGAATATGGCGGTTAGTACACAATGACTAACACAATATTAGACTTTTTTATATACTTGTTAACATCTTACAATTAGAAAGCGAGGTTGGAGTAAGTATGTCTTCCCTAAAGATATTAAAACAGATCTCTTTGTGTAAGAATGTCTTAAATTAAATTACACTTAATATTTTAGATTATATTTTCCAACGTTAATATAGGGGGACGATTGCATGAGACATCTTGATATAACACCAACTTTTATACCAAGATGGCAAGGTACAAAAGGTATATCGTGTACTAATAATTTTTATATCAGTCATTAATAAAAAAAAGTAATAAGTGAATAGAAAGACGATACGAAAATCGAATAACCAAAAATTGTTTACGTCTCAACCTAAACTTTGAATTGCCTAATAAATATGTATAATTTAATTTAAAGCAAAACACCTGAATCATTGCACCAACCTGCGTTTTAACATATTTTCACAAGTTAAACTTATTCAAATCATTCTGAGACCGTCCCAGCGCCTCCAAATTACTGTGATGGGAATCAATTCTGGTCACATTCGCTTTGAACTCGTCCAGAGGTTTTTTAGATAAAATAGGTGTGGTTGGCACCGGAGTTTTGGGCACTAGGGTTTCTGATGACGCTTCCCGGTCTATGTTTTGTCTTTCGACGTCTAGGAAGTCGTTGGAGCCGTTCAAATGAGGTCTTACTTTAGATAAATCGAAGTTTGAAACGGACAACGGATGTTTGTTTGAGGTCTCGAGTCCGGATGCTAGGGATTTCGACGTTGTCAAGCCTTCTCCCTCTGAAATAATATAATATTTTCTCAATATATTTTGGGTTTGCATAGTGTTTAATTAGCGATTAACTCAATCAGTGTTTTATCTAGTACGCAATGAGACATTTTTTACCAAAAAGATTTTCACACGAGTGAAGTAAGGAGCAAACTAGTTAAAAAATAGTTGAGGTCTATGGTTCGATCCCTGGGTCGGACATCCGACATTACCAGAGAGAGATCAGGCGCAGAACCAACGGCTTTACGTGCTTTCCGAGGCACGGGGATATCACACCGACAACTTCTAGACTCCGAGCTGAGACTGAATAATATTTTTAAGATGAAAAAACTCAGTCACAATTATTTTGGCCTGACCCGAGATTCGAGCCCAGGACCTCAGCGCGGTAATCGTACTCGTACCGTGTACAATTACTAAGTCACCGAGGCAGTCGAACCGTGTACGGGCTACGGGACCCATACGCCCTTGGTTGATAATGTTGATTTGAAATTATAGTTCAGGATACGAGAAAATTCATATATTGATAATTTGCTTATTGATAACTAGCTTTTGCCCGCGTTATTAAGTATTTCGGGCTAAAGTTTTCCGTTATAAAAATCACGCTATATATTTTCCCGGGAGCCTATGTTCTTCCCAGGGTCTCAAACTGTCTCTATACCAAATTTCATCTTAATATGTTGGGTAGTTTTTGAGTTTAACACGTTCAGGCAGACAGATGCAGCGGGGGACTATGTTTTATAATATATTTTTGTAGAACTTTTAAGGAGGAACAATCCCGTCATACGTCATTGTTGCATAACTTTAACCGTTTACGCAGCGCACGCAACGGAAGCTCTCAAAACTAATAAATTGTCCCCGTTTTTGCAACATGTGTCATTACTGCTCCGCTTCTATTGGTCATAGCGTGATGATATACAGTCTATAGCACTCCACGAACAAAGGGCTATTCAACACAAAATAATTTTTCAGTTTGAACCGGTAGTTCCTGAGATTAGCGCGTTCAAACAAACAAACAAACAAACAAACAAACTCTTCAGCTTTATATAATAGTATAGATATGATACTGATGATAGGATAGGAGCACGCCCGACCTAACGCAGTCTGATTGCTTTGCGCACTGATCGTAAAGGTGTAATAAAAGCATTGGCGTGGCGTAAAGCGCTGACGCCGCAATGCACTTACTGGGTACGAGTTAGCTCCTATAAACCGTAATATGAAATTACCTTTCAGAGTATCCTTCTCAGACGTCTCCTGGTCGCAATCCTTGTGGTCCTTGGGCAGGGATGAACACCGTCCGCCGCCGATCATGCTGAGCACCCTACCGGACAAAAAACTGTCAACTTCGTACTTCTATCTCATAGTAGCTACCAGGCACTTTGTAAGCTTACAAGAGATTGCATTTGTGGAGCGTGTTGGATCGGAAATTGGGAATGTGTGTTTGTTAACCTATGTTAAGATTCATCTTAAATTATTTAATTCAGTTTAAGCGGCGTATTGGTAGACGCTACTGTAGAGGAACAGATGGTTGCATTCTTTTATGGAAAGGAAAGATTTCCAGTCAGGCAGATGTTGCTTGTGACCGGCCGCGGCCCTTCCGACGGTTCCTATTCGGACGTGGTATATATGCTGCGCGTCGCACAAATTCTGCTATCGCAAACCAGTATCGTCTATCGCCATCTAGCGTGAATGCTTTGCATTATCATTACATCAATGCATCAATCATCTTGCAGTTCCGGCGATGTTGACGAGATGGCGGTGTATGCACTAATCGTATCGCCACAAGGTCTTAATGAATGCTTCAGCATTACTTTTTTATCTTTGAAGTAATTTAATTTTTTTATCTATTATTATTATAATCAATGTTATCTCCTGAGGGTATGTTCTTACTTGGAGTTGCTGAGGTCCCCGAAGGGTGTTTGTCGTCCGCGCGGCGGCGAGGGTCTCGGAGAGGACAGAGGTCCCGCCACCGCCCATCCCTCTTCAATCAGAGTCGCACCAATGTCCAGCTCGCCTTCTACATATTACATCATATCAAAATGCTTTTATTAATAAAAAAAAATAAAGAACTTCTGCCAAGTCCAAAAAATATTTTTGTCCTCATTAATTTTTGACCTGATTTTGCTATCATTTTTATGAACAAGGGTAGCCGACATCATGCCAATTATTTTTTCAATCGGGCCAACCATTCAAAGACAATGTTTATCAAACAATAGAATTCGATTTAGGATAAAACAACGATAATACTAAATTAAGCAAACATATTACTCAAGTAAAACAATAGACAAGTTGCTCGTAGGCGTCGAGGGAGACCAAAAAAGACTGGTTCACTATAACGCAGGGTCATGATTCATGGAAGGATCCTGGGGAGGCCTTTGCCCAATATTGGGACATTATAGGCTGATACGATACGGTACGAAAACAATAGTAAAGGAAGCTGGGGGTCATGTAAACAATAACATTACCATCGGTGACGTCGAAGAGCCGGATGCCGGGGATCTCCTTGTCCTTCTCCCCCGCGGCGGTGGCGGTCTTCTTGTACGTGCACGTGCGCGACACCAGCGGCTTCCAGCGCGCCACCTGACGACACACAAGCGTGAGATACTAATGCTCCTCTAGGGTTGGCAAAAATATTTCTATAACGGGGTCTTATACTGTCGTCTCAAGGTAAAGGACGTTTCTACATACAATTTTATAAGAAAATATATTTTTTAAATAAAACTATTTAGTGGATTTTATCGCGTTGTTTTTAAGACAGAATTTTATATATGTCTTTTTTTACTGTTGTCTGTCCATCGTAGACTGCAGTAACGATAACGTGGCAATATACAGATATATACTATACATGTGTCAGTTCGTCGAACCGCTCGACGGCGCGCGGGTGCCAGCGGTCGCCGCCCGCCGCGTCCGCCTCGCCGCCGGCCGGACGCACGCCCGCCAGGAAACACTCCATTGCCTAAAACAAACAAACTATGGATTAGTTTCGTTGAGGGATAATGATCTCGGCATATCCACCTTCTGTGCCTCCTACATAATATCTTATCTAGCTCTAGTCTATTTAAATTTATCTAGGAACATAGTCTAACTCTCATTTTCAATAAACGATCCCAAGTCCTTTTCCCGATCATCTTAAAAATGGACCAATCAGAACAAAGATATTTTGACTTTTTTTTTCTTTTCGCAGGGAACAATGCGTTATCGCTACCACCACTGGGAGGGTGAGTGGAATGGTTATTTTGGTTTTAGGGCCTACCGGTCTTACGGCCCAATGTCGACATTCATGAGTACAGCATCATCCGAGCGAGCATTGGACCGAGTCCCTAACCCATGTATACCCTACAACGACATACCAACCAAAACCCGTGATTACCTTCTACGGCACATACGGGATGGCCCCGGGGTATCTTGTTGCACTAAGATAGTTGCTCGGAACCGTCCCTGCGCGATACCGCATTGCGGCACTTCTCTAATTGAGGGGGCTAAAATGCCGCCACACGCTAAAGGGGGGTCCTTGGAGTCTACGACATCGGGAGACCTACTACCCGCATTGTCGTCCACCACGGAGTCGCTGTAGTCGAGCGAGCAGCCCCCCACTGCTTGCCCGCGACTTTTCTAAGCCCCAATTAGTAGCCTTTTACGACAGGCAAGGGATGCCGTGGGGAATTCTCTAGATGTCCCCGAACCACAAGGCTAGAGTTATTTTGATATGCTTCCATATGAGTAATTTTGATTGGTTCATTCTCGGATTCAGATTAAATATTGAGATTGGGATTGTTTATTGAAAACGGATCTTAATAAACAATAGTTGCGATGCCAGTCGTAACTAACTTCAGACCGTACATAAAGGTTAACCATACCTATACATACCATCTAGGATAATTAAATGAGGTAGGAGAAATGAGAAATTACAATAACATATCTATTGTATGTACTATTCCACTGTTGAGCACGGGCCTCTACCACTGAAATGGAATAGGTCTCAGACCACCATGCTGCCGTAGGGCGAACTGACAGACTTCACATACCCTCAATATTCCTATAGAGATTTTTTCACGTACGCAGGTCTCCTCACAATATTTTCCTTCACCGTTAAAGCAAGTGATAATTCACAAGGAATACACGCATAACATTAAAAAGTAAGAAGTGCGTGCCCTTGGGTTTTGGTATTGCGATAGCCTAGTTGGAAGTGGAACGCACTGCCGATAAAAATCCCCGCACGTGAGAAATAAATGTTGCACAAATTCAGATATATTATAAAATTATGAACTAATGAATGATTTGAAATACAGCAAAGTTACCTGGAACCTCAGCCGCAACAGATCGGCGCGCAGTTCGCAGAGCTCGTGCGTGGCCACGTACTCGCTGTCGCCGTAGTCCAGGAAAAACACGTCCGCCACCTGCAACACACGGCTTTATGTTATCTACAAAAACAAATCAAATGTATGTCATAAGCCGACTTCAAAAAAAGGAGGAAGTTATCAATTCGGCGTGATTTTTTTTTATTAAATTGGGTACTTTTTCCTTTAAGTTTTTAACGCAATAAAGGCTGGAATCGTTGGTCTGTTTTAGATTTTTTTTCCCTTAAGCTTTTCTTTGCGTGCTAAAAAAATTATATCTTGGAAAGTCTCACAAAAAGTTTCTATTGCGAGCAAAAAGTTTTAATTGAATACATTAAATTATTCTTACAATTATGATGTCCCATGCAGTGAAGACAATTAATGCCTTAACAAACTATTGTAAAAAGGTTTTGTATGCTGGTGTCTTCTAGTGTAAATAAAACCCTTATACTTCACTATATTACTAGTTTTTATTTAACGGCACACAAATTAAATCAACCACTCATGGCGTCAGGAAGAGGAAGAAGAAGATACACATCATTGACAACTCAACTACACAGCCAGTGTTGCCACTGTGCAACAACAAAAAAACACTCTATTTATCATTGCATCCAACACAAACAAATACAATGATGTTTACTTTACCTGCTGCGAAGAATCGAACTCGTTGGGCCTGATGTCGTGCACCCGCGCGCGGTACCACCGCCCGTCGTGGCGGAACACCGCCGCCACCACTTGACCCACGGACACGTGCCGCAACTGGGGATCAACATCAACATATTCTAGTGATGTTGGATCGGACAATAACTAGACTATAGATAAATTCTGGCATGATTATCGACTTTATTTCAAACCGCGTTTTAAGGTAAAAGGTTGCTGTGAAAAACTGGCAATTTTTTGCAACTGCCAATTCTACCTCTCCTTGATCCATATAAAATGTTAATAGTACTGTCATCCCAGTTACGAACAGCCTTTTCGCCATTTTTAAAAGTCTCACATGATACAAAAATAATTTTTATATGCAGTTTTTTGTTTATAAATCCAAACGAGCATCGCTTGGTTGGAATATTACCGACCTTCAAAACTTAAACAAAAAATTAGTTCGTAGCCGATAAATACGAAAATTTGTTAAAATTGAAAAATAATCGGGTGAAAAAGAAAAGTGAGTTGGTGACTCACAGCGTGCGCCTGTCGGTTATCCTTATTGCTGTAGTACTCCGTCATGTGCGCGACGAGTTCGTCGAGCTGCGCCACCTGCGCGCCCACGAACTGAACCCAGAACCGCGACGGCGACGCCATGGCTGATACGTACACCTCGATACTGGCCGCCGACGATTCCGCGCCTAATTAATACATAAAATAAAAATTTCACCGAGCTGGACCAAAATGTTTCTGAGCTAGGTACAAAATCCCACTGAACTGAGGACAAAATGTGTCTGAGCTGGGCACAAAATGACACTGAGCTGAGTAAAACAATGTTTCTGAGCTCTGTATAAAATGACACTAAACTGAGGACAAAATGTTTCTGAGCTGGGTGCAAAATGATACTGAGTTGAGTCCAAGTTTCTGAGCTGGGTGCAAAATGACATTGAGCTGAGTACAAAATGTTTCTGAGCTGGGTGCAAAATGATTCCTAGTTGGATACAAAATGTCCCCAAACAAAGTACAATAATATATTCTTTCGCTGCGTAAAAATATCTCGAAATTGAGCTAAGTCACTCCGATTTAACTATATCGAAACAAAGCAGTTGATTATAATTGTTGGGGCTAAAATTTACCTTAGTTTTTCGAATTAGTCATAAGATGCAATTTTAACATCTTCACTGGGCTTCAATCATAAATCAACCCAACACATAGTTAAATTGTACTTGTACAATTGTACAACTTGTATCGCAAACCTTATATGGATTTATAAATTTGTCATTCTCATTTATGTTTATTTTGAATTTGTGCATGTCGTGTTAACTTTAAGAAAGTTGCAAATATTTTCAAGGTTGGACTGTTAAACTTTATTTTATGAGTATTAAGTGTTTGTAACCAGTTTTGTGAACTTAATAAAGAAAAAATATCTTCCTCAATTAAATTGTCGTGCCTAACTTATTGTCGGTATTAAGTATTATACACAATTATGATTTATTTTGTTTCCCTTCACCGACTTCATTTTGATCATAATATGTACTAAATACACACATAAAAAAAACACAAACAAAACTAAAAAAAACCCTTATACATAATAATACGACACAAAAAAGGACATCACATAAGAAACAACACAACACAAACCAAAGATACAAACTACGTATAAATAAGGCAATCACACCCTATTTCTTGATACATAATGCAAGTAACATGGGACTTATAAATTTAATTATAGGATTTATTATGATGAGTAAGGACCACGGCTAAATGTTACTTTATTACTTAAAATGGCGAATTAAAAGCACATGGACTAAATAACAAAAAAAAACAGGTTTTCAGTTAAAAACAGTAAAAACGGGATTTGACTGCGTTTTTGTCACAAAACATGTTTTTTTTTTAAATTATGACCGTGTTTAACCGATGTTCATAATATTATAGTTTTTTTTATTAAGACCTTGCCCCGAGAAAATGACCTTGAGTATTCTTTCCGTAAATTTTCGGCATACGAGTTAAAAAGAAAAGATTCATAAAATTAATTTTAGGCCTTTTAAAACAAAATTAAACAACAACAATATTCCTTATTAAATCAAATTGAAATTATGTTTAATTTAAGAGATAGATGCACGGAATCAACAATTTTATTGGCATTTTTATTGTAAAATTAATAACACAATATCCACATTTAAAAAAAAAAATTAAACTACCAAAACTAGGATAACAAATTAGGTTAGCGCGCTGTTTTGCTGGGGGGGAGGGGGGCAACATAAGGGACTATGCAGGAACATAACCTTCCTCAACCACATATAAAATAAGTTACGTAACCCATATTATGAAACCATACTGACACACAATTACCTCAAACTGACAAACGGTTGTTTATAAAACTCATTACCGTGATCTCCCAGCGCCTCGGCTCTAATTCATTCCACAAACAACCTTCAAATAATATGTAATACGAACCAATGTGTGGAAACATGTACTGAATGTTTATACAGGGTGTTTCGTATATAAAGTTAATATAAATAAATTTTTTGAACATTTCTGAACAATGTAGCTTGTTTAAGTTGCTGTTGCCAAATTGTAGATGATATTATTACATTACAAAATTAGTTCTAAGTAGTGTTTGATCGATGTTTTATTCATAAGGATCGATTTTGAAAAGGACAGCAATACTCTAGAGTCAGCCACTATTTGCGTGCTCAAAGTGGACATAACTATCGTATTCATTTCCACTTGAGTAGGTATTATTTAGCTTTCGCAATTTACAATTGCAATTCAACGCTGCCGTTTCAAAACTGTACCTTAGATATCTACGCAGACTGCATATTTTGTACGCGCTGTCGATGCGATTCTCAACATAAACGTGATGCATCAACCGAGTATCAAAAACGCACGTATAAAACACTGCAGTCTGCACAGGCCCTAATTGCAATCCAACAACTGCATGCAGTTAGCAAATCTTACCGGGCCTTTTATATTTGACATGCGCGTTGTGGTGCGTATCACCTGGGGCGTCCTCCGGCGCGGGCGGCGCGGGCGACGCGCTCGGCGACTGCGACGGCGACGACACGTGGCGCGGGCTGCGTTTGGACTGCTCGATCTCGCGTCTGCACTTCTCCTGGGCCACCTGCGTCATCAAAACATATTGACCCATGAGATATAACAGGACTTGTTTCAGTTTTGAGAATATTTTTTATGCCCCGAAGGAGGGGAACCCGTCATAGAAGTGGTTAGAATCGATTCAGAGGATGCTGAAGACTGGGTAATAAAAAATATTAGTGATAAATTGCTAGGGATATTAATTTTGTTTTTAATGCACCTGAATTACGAAGCGCACTTTAAATTATATAATATCATGTAATGCATAAGGTTGTAATGCACACCTCTCCCTGGGACATCAAACATTAAGTCAATCCTAACACTAGCAACTATTCGCTTGCTGTACTAATAGACAGTTCAGCGTCAAGAACTGCAACTTATTTCTAAAATCTACTACTATGATATCAGGCAGAATGACGGTGGATTATTTGTCTAAACCATAAATGTGATCTAATCTTTTTTTTTAGAAAAGAGTCAGTTATGGACATTGATCTTTTGGGCCATAAGATGACACCACTCACGCAGTTCTCTATGAGTCCCTTAGCGACCTGTATCTGCTCTTTAGTCCCGCGCAAGGTCACTTGCCGCTGCGTCACTTTGTCGCTCGCCTGGATCGACTCGATTTTCACCTTGGCTCCACTCCGATGGCTTATGTCGGTGATATTTTCACCCCCAGAGCCTGCAATTTATGTGAATCATTTTTGTGTTAGGATGATTGCCTCCGCCGGGAAACAATTTATAAAACCCGATATAATGGTACCACATTGCATTAAAGCATCAACCTGTATATATCCGATTCCGAACAGCCTGGCATAATTTTGTTAACTGGCGATGAGTGATGTGTCTCGTCAATCAATAGGTACTCTATGACGTCGTTCCATTTACGAATGAATTTCAAGTGTAGTGGAATCATTTTACCTTGGCCGTAAATAAGAAAAACAAAAAAATATGATTTGCGATACCGAGTATCGAATATCGATTTCATTAATTGTATTATTGTAAAATACTTAGGCCACCATCCGCGAATTTAATATGCATATTCAATAACAAGTATCGAATGTTAATGTCAAAAGTATCGATTTTTTAAATCGATTACTGAATATCGGATATCAAGAATCAATATCCAATACATGGTATTCGAGTTTTTCTGCCCAGTAACAGCCCGTAGTCTGGAATTGTAGCCGCTTAATATTAAAGGTTAAGCCCCATTGCAAGGGACCTACCATAGGCGGAGAAATGTGGGTGTATAACTCTTCTGCCATAGGGATGAGGCATTAGACTATGCTTTTTAAGCTGACACGGCAGAGACCCTATTGCGTCTCATAAGCTATTACGCACTGTCGACTGGTCGCCGGCAACTCGGTAGACGGCGAGTGTGACTTTCTATAGTTTAATATAGGTGTATACGCACTTAGTCGCCGGTCACCCGAGCGACTCTACCTATGTTTTGATCGCCGAGCGATAGTGTTGACGGTGACTGTAACTTTCTATAGTTTAATATAGGAGTATACGCACTTAGTCGCCGGTCACCCGAGCGACTCTGCCTATGTTTTGGTCACCGAGCGACAGAGTTGACGGTGACTGCAACTTTCTATAGTTTAATATAGGTGTATATGCACTTAGTCGCCGGTCACCCGAGCGACTCTGCCTATGTTTTGGTCGCCGAGCGACAAAGTCCACGTCGACCAGTCGACAGTGCCTAATAGCTCATAGAATCCGGATAAAGTGTAGACTAACGGAAGACCATTACCCATCGCCAGTCGACACAATTATATTGGCCTGTTTGAATGTATATAATATTCAATATTACGGTAATTTTGTCTTGTAAACTCACCTATAATCCTACCGCAGGCCCAGCCGGGCACAGTCATTGTATCCTGCTCGATCAGCGGCTGCTGTTTAATGAAGTCGTGTATAAGAGTCTCTGCGAGTTGCGTGGTCTCCGTCCTGCCGCGGATTGTGCACACGTCGTACTCCTGGTCGGTGAACTTTTTGAAGTGGATCAACGCGCCCGATTTATTCTCTATATCCTTTATGTTACTACCACCGCGACCTGCAACGAAACAAATATGTGTAAATTTACTGCGCTGGAGAATTGTTGCAATTAGGGCCACGTTCGAATCGCAGGTTGAATGATTTATGCTGGTTTTGTTAATGCGATAATATTATAAATGCGAATGTTTGTGAGGATGGATGTATGTTTGTTCCTCATTCACGAAAAAACTACTGAACAGATTTGGATGAAACTTTACAGTGATATTGGTTATACATCAGAGTAAAACATAGGCTACAATGTATAATGATTTTGTGTAATTTTGTCATAAATAGCGATACATATTATCAAGTAAGTCGGAAAAAAAAATATCCCGGAAAACTCTTTCACGCAGGCGAAGCCGCGAACAAAAACTAGTAATATATAGTTAATGCAAATATTATAAAGAGGTGTGTAAGTTTATTGCATATTATAGGTAATGTCCGGACGTAAGCATGGACTTTTTATTATCTAAAAATTTATTTCACGTGGGTGAAGCCGTAACCAACTTTTTATTGTTTGCGTAAGTGTTAGCGTTTATTTCAGGCTGCACCTATTTACAACACGTGACTTTTGCACACTCGCCTCCTTTACGTTTAGTTTATTGTAAGCTCAACAGGTGTGAGTGCAAAAATTGCGCATGTACAGTCAGCCACAAAAGTAGGTGAAAAAATTCAAAATATCAAATCGCCTTTGACTTTCTGTCCGTACCAACTTTCTTTTTTCTTTACTTAAATGGAATTCAAAGATTTCACTGTATTTTAGATATTAAGCGTTTTAAATATAATCAGCTACTTTTGTTACTGACTGTACCTAATTTTGGAATAAAAGTGGTAAAGTTATATCACAATATGTCCAAATTGGCACACAAGCAGACGTGTTCCTAAAAGTGTGACACATGCCGTCTGGTGCACCATGCTAGTGACAATAGCGGACAATAAAGACTATTTATAGCGCATTTAGGCCGACGCTACAGCGCCTTGTCACCTTTTCTGAATGCCTGTACGAAACGCATACTTGCGCCGCGGCCAACCGTGCCAAATAAAGACGTCGATTACCATCGATTACTAATTTGGATTCAATTATTGAGTTTTCCACACTTTTCCATGTGGATTCAGTTCGATTTAAGTGATCTGGTGATGCGAAAATGCGGGGTCTATTTGGCGCAATGACATACGGGTTACGTTACATCACTTTCACGAATAATTCTAAATTCTAATCAGCTCCGGGCGAAAATTTATTTGGCGCCTTTTTTTAGGTTAACTGTATTTTTTACGCAACTGCATTATTATGACATCGGAGACAGTCTGTTGCACCCCCATATGCCCTTAACGCCCCGTAAGATCTCTACCCAAAGAGCCGATAGTAAATCTAATTGTCGTTTGTGTTTTAGATTTTAGAAAACGTCATCGATTGATGAATGAAGGTCATAAAAAAATGACTATCTACTTACATGAATTAGATTGGAAAAGATCCTAAAATCATTAAGTCTACCAACCCTATCAAATGAAGAAACAAAGAAAATAAATTATTAAAATCCCCAGAACTCCGGTGTTCCAAACACAGTATAGGCCATACATTACCCAGCCAGACAGAACCAGAACCTACGTATAGACGAATCGGTCATCAACAACACTGTTTATCATTGCATCATTGAATAGCCAATAACTATAGACATTGATTTAACACAAGCATAGATATCAATAGTAGAGTGCGGTCAAATTCTAATATTATCTCGTGCATTACCGGCTGGTGTTAGTAGAAAACGCCCACATGTTACAACAAGACGGATTCCGTAATGGTATGCTCGTGTGCGGTCTGGCGAAATATATCGGGGTGGTTTTTCCGATCTTATTGCGAGTTGTGTAATGGTTTTGAACGTATTACATATTGGCAATGGTATTGTAGTTTGAGATAATTTACCAGTCGCAACAATTATGTCGGCCTGTTCAAAACAAGATATACATACATGGGGAGGGGTACCTGCCCCCCCCCCCCCCTATAATGTCCTAAGTCTTTCACTTGACTTGGTTGATTGATCATTCCCGAACATCGAAACTCAAATGAATTTACCAATTTCATTCCTAATATTCCATACGCTCAATTACGCATTCTCCGTATCAACTTGCCCCCCCCACCCCCCCAAGGCCATCGGCTGCCGACATTCTTGTATACACATTCTGATTAAGGACCGCAACGAACTTACGATACTATGGCGAGTTTCACACATTGTGAACGTAATATCGCATCCGAGACCTATCTACTAAATATTTATAAGCATGGTGCAATGAACATTAGGCATGAAATCGATTTTCTGCGAGGTCTAAATTGTCTTATTCATTAGACGCAGTAGTCATCGACCGTAAATAATATCACATTTGGCTATCCTATTGAATTGTCATTTGCAATACGATATGCAGCTAATATATTATACCGATTTCTTGTCCTTTTGGCTTGATATGATTGATGTCAAATATGATTGACGCGAAGTTATTTAAATCAACGAGATAGAATTCTGGGTATCATTGTAATGTTATTACTTTATATAATAATAAATTAATACATGTTCTATTACGTGTAATCTGACTTCTTACTAATATTATAAATGCGACAGATTTTGAAGATGTTTGGATGTCTGTTGATAACTTAGAAACTGCTAAACAGATTTAGATAAAATTTGCCACACGGATAGACAGATTGAACTAATAAATCGATAGCCGCAATTGACACTATGCTAACTTGAAAATGTCAACATTACAGGAGAGATGTTTAAAGTAAAAAATAAGATAAATTTTATGATACTAGAGCTTTCTTAATGAGCATTTTGTGTAATTCAAGAATTCTTCATTTTAAAGAAAAAAAAAGATTTTGTAAGCTTATAAAAAATAAAGAAATAATAAGTTTGCATTCTAACGAAAATTAGCCAAAAATCGATTTAGCGTAGTGTTAATTGCTGGTATCGAAATCAAGCTCAAGCTGTTATTCAAGAGCTTGTTCTCAGCTGCGTCGATTCAGGTGATGCTCATATGGGTTTATTAAATAGCAAATATCTTAATATTGACGTGTGCAAAGTGCGCTCGTACTTTCATGAATAAAATTGACTATACAAGTCAAGTAAGAGAGCATCAAAGGGTTGACGCGCAACCAGAGGATACCAAGTCTTAGCTCAAGTTAAATATGCCTGTACAGTTTCTACAGCCTTGGCCGAAATCGACCAGGAAGACATCATCATCTTAAGATGCTGTTCTTAGTTTGATAGCATCTCATATGATATCGTACTTGAGAGCGGCACTCTGTTCCATTTATAAATACAGCCGTTGACGCTTGAATACAGTCGCTCACAACTTTATGAGCAGGCAATGGGTGTTGATACACCGCTTACCTCATATCTCTAGTTCATACACAATAACGTTATTCACAGCATGTAGTGTTTATCTTTCCGTTGATACATAACATACATAACATCACGCATTTTATCCCCGAAGGGGTATGCAGAGGTGTAACTAGGGCACCCACTTTTCGCCAAGTATGTTCCGTCCCATGATGTGATAGGGGGCGAGCCTATCGCCATATCGGGCACAAATTCCAGACTCCGGGCTGATACTGAGCAGAAAAACCCAAATATCACTTTGCCCGACCCGGGATTCGAACCCAGGACCTCAGAGCGCTATTGTACCGGACGTGCAATACAACTACGCCACCGAGGCAGTCTTTCCGTTGATGATGTCAGATTAACGGGCTTACATTTGCGAACAACCTTTTTTTTAACAGACTTCAAAAAAGGAGGAGGCCATCAAATCGACGTGTTTTTTTACTGTTTAAAAACAGCAATTGAATAGCATCATCAAAATGCAATAACAGAGTTTCTGGGTAAATTGATTATCCACTCTCATTCGTGATGACATCACAAAAATTAAGTATTTATGTTACTTTTTGTCCCTTCTTAAAAAATAACTAGCACTTTTTGTTATACTTACGTGTGTGTTTTATTATAATCAATATGAACTCTATAAAACATTGTGTTAACTTTATGTATTTATGATTTACCAAATATCTTGACAAAAATGGAACACCTTTGGTCGTTATACTTTGTAAGTAACATAATATGAAATGTTGTGCCTATTAAAGTATCTTTGTGAGGTAAAATAATATTGAAATGACTTTACCGCTGATAGTTCCTTTGTTTCGCTTCATAGAAGTTGTGTGTGACGGCTTATTAAGATTACAAGTTTTAGTGCATGTTTGTTCTAGATCTATAGAATAATACCTATATCATAATATGGTTAGCTAGTTAGAACTAATTTTGCGTTACCACATTTTAAAACCAGACCTACTTTCTAGGCAATTTAGGTGAAATTTTGTTTGATATCAGACAGAGCTGGTTGCGCGAGTATATGGCGATGTAATGTCGCGCGACGTTTCTAAACTCATTTCTCTTGTATGTAGATAATTATATTCATTTATTGTCCTTGTATAAATATTAGTTTCTCAACATGTTCATATGGACAAAACAGCAAAATAAATTCAGATTAAAAGAAGTTTAGTTAAAGCTTGAAACGAGAAAGAAAGCTTTTACTGACGAAGATTTGTAATTAGCATAGCACTATATCTTATGTTTAACCTCTATTGATGTAGTTTGTATGTAAATCGTCATAAAATAAATAAGTAAATAAAAAAAAGAAAATAAACACACACATGCCGACTTCTCTGTTCAATTTTAATAATTTTCGGTTCGTAACTCTAGATTTTAAAAGCCTAAACAAACCTTGCTACATACGAATATATTAGAAAACATCGTTATCCGGCAACTGTTACAACCCGTACGGATGTCTACTTCCCGCAAAATTTCTGCTGTTATTGCAGTACACGTAGAATTATTTGAGTACAATAAATAATTTTACCACGATACCGCCGACTTTCCGCCAGATAGTACAAGAGCGGGAGTTGTGGGACACAACAGGGCAAAGACTAGAAGGAGCGTTGGAAGGGAATTTGGGGAAGGAAGGGTGAAGGAAGATGAACAAGAACAGATGCTTTATTTAGGATGGGCGGAAGGCAGAAGGAAGGGAAATGTTCGCGAACCCTTGTAGGCCTCTATGTGAATTTACAACCAAGACGTATATACACGGAACTGTGTGCTTAGAGTCGCGACAAATTTGCAAGGGCTTGCATTCGGTGTGGAGACCGAGTGCACAAGATTTGCCCCGGGGGGCTTTGCGTGTGGTTGTAGTACAGTTCTGCCTTAAATATCAGTTGATATACCACATATAACAGTGCAAGGCACGGGCTCTACTGCAGAAAGGGTTTAGGCTTTGGACCACTTTGTTGACCTTTTGCTTGTTGGCAGACTTTACACACCTTCGAAAATGTATATAAAATTCTCATGCTAAATTAACATCGACTAATACTCGCCGGTTTTATCCGACCTGAGAGGCGAACATATTATCATTACAGTTTATCTACCATGTAAACGATCCTTATACAGTTGATTAAATGTGTTGGATATTGGATAATATTATACCACCGCGACTTATAGAGTAATAACATTCATAAACTTATTATTTTCGACTGAAAACAACCTCCGAAAAAGTTTGACAACCTCTAATCTATACTGTTACCACAATCACAGAATAGTATAAAGAAATAACTGTATTCCAATTTCTAATGGTGCAACTTCTGTACTACCGTCAGCCTCAGAATAATGGATATAGACAAGAAAACATTCCATATTAATCATTCCATAATATCTTTGTAATTAATACATTTGGTCTTCATCCATGTATACATTAATTTGAGGTTGACTATACATAATCTGCACTCCATTTTCCGTATTGTCGTGTTTTGGCTGTGGTAAAAAAAAATGATAACCAGAAGAGTACTGTTATCTATCTATGCATCGTGAATGCATACGCAACGAATTCCGCGAAAAATTACGCCGTGGTTTATTATATGCCGACCTTGTACTAATAAGCATACGCGAGTACTTTTCATATATAAATTGCTCGATAAGATTCTCAAGTTGATGATTGTCCTTTAATAAATAGTACTTGAAAAATACAGTAGTATAATTTGTTTTTAGAAATGTTCAAAATAAATGACTATAGGAAAATCAAGAGCTTTACCAATAAAGTCAATATTAATGATCCAATTTTTTTTTTTATAATCAGTACACAATCACATCGATCGACGTCGTCTATATCAGTATGTATAGTACAGGTAGTACACCATATTGAATTAGGTTCAATTCCTGAAATGCTATAAAAAGCCTGAATAATGGAGAATGATAATTGAATCATCAATTCTGAATAGCTATGAATTAAATATTTAAAAAGTCGACAACTCAAATAAATCCTCTTTAAATTAACGCAGACAATACAAGAACTATTTCTAATTCCTAAGATCTATTTACACTTGTTGATATAATTCGGTGGTATAAAGCATGCTGGTCGTTTACGTTTTCCTCGACTGTAAAGCGGTATACAAAGATAAATATATTTACAAGTTTATTGTTCATAAAACGAATGCAAATGGCGGTTGCTAGTGATGAACGGAGGAAAAAATATTTAAATATCATGTTCCGAAGGACTTGGATTTGATGGCGATCTGCCAGCGTTAGTCTTTTAACAAAATAAAAATAATCTAAATGGAATAGCTCAATTGTAGTGTAATTTTCTATTACTAATTTTAAGGATAAATTTGCTTCTTCTAGAAATTACTTAAAAAAAAAATCTTTACTTCTTCATACCATCAGTAGAATTATTTTATAATAACATATTTTTTCACAGTATAAAAGTCTTTTTCACGCATAGTTTGAATGAATGAGCTGAATGAGGGTTCCCATTGTTGGCACAATATCATAAATTTTCATAACACAAATGGTCACGGGGGGGACTGAGGTGTTGTTCATCCGTAAAGTCAAAGTTACAATATCTACCTACAATTTACAATTACACAACTTTTTAAAATTTTAGCTGTTGGTAGTCTGATCTACGCAGAATGAGCTCACAGTGTCTTGAAGTCCACTGTGACCATGAAGGCTGCAAAGTCTTCGAAACGTCGGGAGAAAAATAGTATTAGTTTAATTTCAATGTCTAACATTCGCGTAAACATAAGAAATCATTATCCTGTTTTTTTTTTGTTTTGTTACAACAATAAAAAAACCTTTCTTTCTAATTTCTGGCTGTCAACCAAGAACATTTTCTTAACAAAAATAACTGTTAGGTACTCACCAATCAATGCAGGCATTATACTTTTAGGCACCTTAACTTCAATAACATTGACCCTTGCTGACTTCACCACTTTATCACTTGTTTTTTCCTCATCTTTTTTAAACACATAGTACACTACTAAAGCTGTGACAGTCACTAAAGATAGTCCTAAGGCTACAGGCAGAGCTAGTTTTGTATTGACCGCCATTGTACCTGTAACAAAGATAATAGAATTCATTAAAGGTATTTGTAATGGGATACAGTGATAAACGGTTATAGCGACATCGAAGGGATCACCGAATCTGGATGCTATATCCGATAGTTATTATAAAGGATTCGCTTTTTGTATGCATTTATTTAAAGAGACCTTACTATTTGTATTGTTATAACGGATTCATGGCAATAACCCGAATCGTTATAACCTATTTCTCCTGTATTTGTATGCGAATGAATAACAACTACTGTACACAATGCATAAAACCTGCTATAGTGGTCCACTTAAGTGTATTGCATTCCAGAATCAGCCTGTATATATAAGGTTTCCAACAGTTCCACACAGTTGTTGACTGGAGAGAAATAATCATGTCTCGTCAGGTAATACTCTTTGTGAACCCCACTCAGCTTACCATCAAGATTGGTTGGGTCGGATTGTTGTGATAATACAAAAATATCTGCACACCAGAGATAAGAAATGTTTCTCATTAATTGACATTATAATAGAACTTTACTGTACATGTTACTATACTGTATGTTACTGTACATGTAGTTTTTAGAGTAGTTACTATGTAATGGCATGATATATAACAAAAGATAAAACTGCATATTTTATGCTTCATTTTAAGAATTTCATGATAATGCAGTTCAGATTAAGAGATTTAGTACCTTGATGGATTACCATTGATAAAGTACTGTGAGAGATAGCTAAATTTTGAAAAACATGTATGTTTCACTGACTGCAATTTATATTGAAAACCTTTACTCATTGGAGTAGAGTGCACATTTCAACAATATTATGGTTAGATATTATGTCTACAGCTAATATTGTGTATTAAATTTTAAACTAAATGCTTCCCATTTTTACAGCCAATACTAATACTTAATTGGCTGTAGAAATAACATCTAACTTTGCCATAATATTGTTGGAAACTTTTTCCTATGTCAATGAGTAAAGATCAATATAAATATGTGTTGACAAATATATTAATCAGAATTACACTGTTTCTTAGTATAGGAATAAGAGCACTTAATTCAATTGCTTCACTTTAGTATCTCTATGGCTTGCTTACACTATTAGCAACAGTGGAATTAATGTGTACAAAATTAATAAGTTCTTTGAAATCATTTTATGAAATGAAACCATTAACATACTGGAAACATCATTTTTCTATTCTTAGTTTTATAAAGGACAAATCTTTTATTATTTGATAATCTTAAAGAAATTAATCATGGTGTGCAAATTTTTTGTAAACAGAATATACAATACAATATTCGTGATAATATTGTGTATTATTGGACATAATGCCAGAGCTGATATTACCCAAAGTTATACCTTTTCAAATTTACCTACTACAATTAAAGTTAGAAATATATTCACTAAAACGCAATATTATTTCCCATGAAATTAATGTAAGTATAAGAAAGAAAGTATTTATTGGATGAATATTTTGGATTCATTTTGTTATTTTATGAGATAATTATTTTACAACTAGTTTAATTTAATTTTTTAATAATAAAAAGACAATAAAGGTTTTAGGTAAAGATATAAAAATAAAAATATACATATGCCTAAATACATGTGAGTAATTTAAAACAAATTTTATCATCTTGGCAATGGTGTCAAACACTTTTTTGAATGAACAGTGTGATGTAAACAAGACCTTGAGATGACAAAATGTGTGTTAAATATTTTACACCAATAACACATATTCAAGGTTCACCATGTTTCCTCATACATTTATTTTTAAATAATAAAATTTACATTACGCAAAGTATTCTAAATAAGGCCCATCCGCATTTCCCACAGTTTCAAAGTTAGAATAGACCCTAAATACCTACTCAGTATTCTTTTTTTGCTATCAAAATGAAACATTTATGTTGGTATACTTGCCATCACGAAACACTAAGCACATAAATTATGTATTGATGACACAAACACATAAAAAAATATGTTGCACATACAAATCTTATGGCATTTACCCTCTTGGTATAAATCCAATAGTTCTATATATCCTCTGATTTTACTTTAAAATGATCTATTAGTAGCTATGACATAATATCAAACGCAGAATTACTTCACAAAGTAATATGATACATCACGAAATAATTTACCTCCAAACTTTTAATGTCTCTGTTATAATCCCAATAAAACACTTTCACAATGCACGTGAATACCGCCACGATTACTCTAACGTAATGTTATATTCTTTTACACGATAACAAGCACTGCCGTATTTAAAAATGTGCATAATTATTATTTTTGTTCTGTGAAATATTTTTGTTGGCAGAACATTTTCATCTCGTTTCGTTCGTTATTTTGACAAGATAGAATGATGTTCCTTGTATTTTTTATGCATTATGTAACTGGCGAGATAGAAAGAGAAAGTTAATGTGACGCTGGAAATATCACTTGACTAGGAACGGAGTAATATAATTTTATTTACTGGTAATGTCGGTTAACTGAGTGGCGCGAATTTTGCATTGGAATTTTAATGATGTTTGCATGCTTTATGCTTAGCTTTACTAAACCCTTTTAGCTCAAATGCGTCTAGCTTATCTTATTTAATTGATTGCAACCTGCATGGCCAATAACTTTGGGTGCACAATTGCGTGTCAGAACTTTGCATCGGGATTTGTTTATTTTGATAAGATATTATTGAGATATTCTTTATAAGTTGACAAGTAACACAATGTATTCTGTGAAAACGGTGAAAACAGTCAACTAGGTAAGTAGGTACCGTTTATAAAAGTCACGCTATATATTTTCCCGGGATAGAAAGTAGCCTATGCCCTTTTCAGAGTCTCAAACTATCTCCATATCAGATTTTGTAGAAATCCGTTGGGTAGTTTTTGAGTTTATCGCGTTCAGTCTGGCAAACTGACGATGCTGGGGTCTTTGTTATAAAATAATATTTTTTTATTTATTAAGAGGAAACAATTCCGTCTTACACAATTGTTGCATAACTTCTAACCATTTACGCAGCGCACGCAACGGAAGCTATCAAAAGTAATAAATATTTCTCGTTTTTACAAAACTTTTCTTTACCGTTCCCCTCCTATTGGTGATAGACATGGAGTGATGATATATAGCCTATAGCCTTCTTAGATAAATGAGCTATCCAACATTAAAAGAATTTTTCAGTTCTAACCGGTAGTTCCTGAAATTAGAGCATTCAAGCAAACAAACTCTTCAGCTTTATATAGTATAGATATATCGATGCTATTATATAAATTATTGTTTTTGAATTTCTGTCATATTGACTAATAAAACACATCAATTGATAAAAAAAACTTTTTTAGGTAATTTTGTAAGCAATTTATGTTTTATATTTACCAAAAACGGTAACGGCTGTTTAGCAATTCTATACCTAAAAACCAGCTCATTTAGCGTTCCCGCGATTAGGAATATTGAGAAGTTGAGAAGGAAATTATCAATTTCAATTTTGCAGCCATTCTCATACTTAAGATGACCTGGGACGTTACTTTAGGTAATGTAACATTCCGTTTATTAAAAGAATAATTTTAAGTACTTGATGTATCGATGTGTTTCCATACTATTACGGTACGATTTGTCTATTTTTACCGGCAAGCAGTATCAGTAGGTTCTTATAGAACAACATAATGAATTTAAATACTGATCATAGTGTATTATGTTCACAGAACAATATTTTACCTCTCAATATTATAGTTTACAATATTGAAAGCACATTGTCTTTAATTTTTCTTAAGATTTGTGATGCGAAAACTGCTATAAATATTCCTATTAATTTAGGTTTAAAGTCAACGAAAAGTAGACATTGAATGAGGTTTGATGTCCATCCAAAGTAACTTTTTCTTTTAAATTATTAAATTTAAAACCATTATTTGCATAACAAAACAAACAGTTCAACTGTAAAATGATATCGAACGGAATTTCACAATTTTTCGTGTTATTTGGTATCATGCCATAAAGAAATAATTTCATGATCCTATCCTGCGGACAACCGTTTAGCTAGGGTGGCCATTCGATTATTAATTTTAGGTTCTTTCCGGAATAACGTCTTACTGCGATTTTTTACTTTGTGAAAAATAGTGTGTCTTCTAATGTTATCTAAATGTATCCAGCAGTTACTTCGATATTCTCAAACTTCCGCTTTTTTATCTTATTATGAAGTAAAATAAGGCAACGTCACAATGTTTGCTATTCTAACCTGCATTATGAACTTATTTCCTATACATTCCTATTTACATATTATTTATATTCTCGTGGACAATGAAGTTACGCAACGACATAATTTATGATCCCTTGTTGTTTGTAAGGTTTTTATGCTATGTAATAAATATAATGATATATTAATATTGCGATCACTGAAGATAACACAAACCCAGACAATCAAAGCCAGAATTTCGCATGGTAATAACTATTGCAATTATTCTTTATCGGAATTTTTGGGACCATACAGAACTTATGTTGAGTAATGTCAATATATCCTTTAGAGTACATTGTTAGTATGCAGTAAGCTTAAATAAAATGTATACTAAAGGAGAATATCCCAAATACTGCAACGTTTGTGCACACCCGTCGAACCGAGCGTGCGCCAAATAAAGCGTAATAGCCGGATTCTTCATATTTTTTATTGTCTTTGCTGACACGAAACCTCAGTAGGCAGTCGACGAGTCGTACAACATGCAGCGGCCATACGTGCGTCGGTATCTGTCTCCAAATAATATGCACGAGGCATATCATGGCGGTAAAATGTTATGGAAACCTTGTAACGTTTTTATGTTTGGAACTTTGCAGTGATTTTTTGGGAATTTTTTCAAGATTTTTTTGTTGTTTATTTCGATGGATCACATAGCTGAAACTATTAGATTGACTCTTTTGTGTAATTATTAAGTACATTTTATTGTAGGTAGGTACTTAGAAACAAAAAAAAATGTACGATATACCCATTTGAAATAGTCGCTAGTAATCACTGGTTGTTTTTCCTTTAGATTTCGAATACGTCGTAACGAAGAAAGCGCCACCACGCATATGTTTTGGCACCAGCTTAAGCAGGGAAGTACTGCCTACAAAGGGTCCAAATATGAGTCCGTATATGCGTCGAAATGCGTTCGAAGTCAGACCCAACGTCGGACCCGGAACTTATGATCAGAAACGAGATGCATTTTACGATGTGACGAACAGGGTCAGTATTTTTATTATTGTGTGTTTTATCATTGGTATACAAATCTAGAATCTTAGAAAAATATATAAAATCTTAGTAAAATATAAATTACAAAAAAATACTTTTACGAGAGATCTTGTCTCATGCTTATGGTACCACTTTTTCCATAAGCATGAGACAAGATCATAGTTATTAGGTGCGGTGATTTTTAGCACCAAAATCTCTAAAATAAGATACGAGGCCTTATATACTTATTCTCAAAAGGTTGAGGTTTAATAATAATTATTAGACTTGTGGCGATGATAAGGATTACAAACAAAAAGCACCTGAAATTACTTAGAGAAAGTTCGACTTTACTGGAACTAAGTTTACCTTTGTGCAATTCTATTCATTCAGGTTCATCTAATTGTGGTACTTATTACAATTTTCGACTGTAATACTTAGGCTGTAATATTTTAGGCTTTAAAACAAACAAAGCAGGCCGCGTGTTTAGATTATACTGTCGAGAAATTTTAAATTATTAAGTATTTCCCTGAGACCTTTATTTATTATTGCCTGTTTCTAGATTTACAGTAAATTTGGCTTGGGGGCGAAGACGCCACGATGGCTGGCTAAACACGAGTATCAACCTCCGCCGCGGGAGCCACCTATGAAACAAAAGATACCTCAGAATTGCGCACCCTTCAACTCCACATCCAAGAGGAAGGGGATATTCAAACCTTCGGACTGTCCGGCGTATTTAATATTTTCATATTAGTGATAATAATTTATATTTTATTGACAATACCCTTACTATTACCGAGTTTTGATTGAGCCGAAACGGTTCTAACGAATAAATGTTTTTTTTATTCCAGTCCTTGCGATTACTGTCCAGAATATAAAAAAAGGCAAATGAAATTTGCTTACAGCTTTTCCGGTAAGAAAACCTTGAAATGCGCTGTCGAGGTAAATTTTCAAAGCAAGTTTTGTCTATTTTTTCTGTCAATCTATATATTATGTTAATACCATAAGCGCCTACTACTCAATAAAAAATGTGTATCTTATAATTTTTTCAGATAAAATGCGTACCATATAATTTAGACGCGTGTGGAGTTTGCGGATGTTCTTGTTCCGCTCAGGGCGACTATTGGCAATTTGAAAATCGCATATTTTTATGTAGAAAACATTATTCCAGGTTATTTAAACATTGTCTGGCTAAATTCCAAGGTGCAAAACTTGCAGAGTTTAAGGTAATTATTGGAATAATATAATAATTTTAGGACTCTGAGAATACAAAGAACATAGCAATTTTGGTAGTTAGGTATTATGTAAATAATAAATCTGTAAAATAAAACATTAAGTTCTCTTCCTTACTTTGTCCTTCCCTACTAGTCGGGTTAAAAGGCGTGTCTCCATTTTTCTTCTATGACTGGTATAATTTAACATGGAATGATTTAATTTAAGAGCAAACATATTTTTTTTATTAGTTATGTATTCTAAGTAGTGGGAATTTGTCGATCGATGCTATAGAAATATAGCATCGATCGACAAATTCACAGGCAAAGCTATTTAAATAAGTAGTTTTTTGTTTTTTTTTTTCAGTCTGTGAGAGATTGCTTCTTCGCCCATGCGCACAATAGCTGCAAAGCTGCCCTTAAAATAATGAAAATTGAAGAAATTGAAAAAAAACTAAGAAAGGAAGCTTATTTGGACTTATATTTCCCTCAGCGTCGCATCTGCAATTAGAGTATTTTTAATATCGTATTATATTTATTTATCTTTTCCTTGGTGTAGATGTAATATTTTACTAATCATAACTTACATTTTATTTTATATCTTCTTCTGTTTACTCGTTCCTTGTATTTTTTTTGCTGTATTTTTCATATTGGCAACCCAGTCGCTATCAATCATCTGACTCGTCGACAACTTTCCATCTATTATTTATTTTGATAACGAATCGATTACATAGCCGAGAAAAGTGCAAGTGAAAACATGAAGCTTGATTCAAATAATAAAATGATAAATAGTGAGAACGGCGCCGAGACGCCGGAAGACATTATCGACCCGCGCCAGAACGCGGAAGATATCATAGACGAGATACTGGCAGAGTTCACAGAGTCAAGATCGCCCCCGGTGAGGAACGGAAGTGGTATACCAGACAACTTGTTCAACATGATACAGCCCCCTCGCACCAGAACGCCAGCGAATTCATTGTCTGAGAGCGGCACCATCGACGATATTGATCCCGCGTCTGACCTCGGAACTTCCATCAGAAATAAGTGTTTAGAGCTCGAGGAGATATTGCAGAGTCTTAAGTCTCGGTTGAATCACGTCGTACTCGATGAAAATATAGTGCTCAGTCCAGAAGCTAACTCGCTGGAGGCACAACTCGAACACGATTTAGACACAGATTGCCAAGAAGACATCTCCTTACAAGAATTCCTCGAGTTGCTACAATCACAAAACAAAATAAACCCCACCAGCGTACAATGATCGTGCAGAACCATAAAAAATTGAGAATAAGACAAAATCTACATGAATTTATTGTGTGCAAATTTATTATTAGATTTTATTGGATATCCAATTAAAGTTTCAAACAAAGCATCTTGTATTATTTTGGCCAGGGTATTTAAAAAAATGATTTTTTTTCTGACATAAAGAATAATATAACAAAAGGTTTGTTACTTTTTGCTCACATTTCTTGTTTTCATGAAATACATAGGTATCAAGTTTTTTAATCAATAAAAATAATGTGTATTTTTTTAGCAAGCAAACCAAAAGGTAATCAATGCCTAATGTATTTATCAGTTTATTGTACTACATAACTATTTCTGCAATTATGCTTATTACAAGTAATAGTTTAATTTATTGTGTTAAAAATTTTATTTAATTTTAAAAATAAAGTTGACTAATTTGCTAAACTTAATAATTGGACTATCGGACTTCGAGGCCCACTAATCTAATCCTATAGATCTATTCATATCATTCATTTCTTAAATATATCTTGTGTTGATGTCTATATTGTGTTATGGAAGTTAATGATAAATCTGTGACAGGTTCAGTACTAATCTTATCATTTGAAACATAAATATCCTCCGGTACAAATCTCAGATCATAATATTATCAATGTTAAACTTTGCATTGCCAGCATTTGGAAATGAAAATAAGCACACAAAGCATTTAATTTTTCGTCTACCATTTCAATCAATCAGCCTATCGCCATCCATTGCTGAATGTAGGCCTATCCAAGTGAGCCTGCATCAATTTGCCACTCGCTGCTTTTTCCTCATTTTACATAAATACAATCTACCTTATGCAGTAAGAATATTTTACTGTGGTTTTCCTGATATTTGGTAAAGAGATTATCAGCTTTTGGTAATGCATTTTATTCAGGGTATGACAATAAAATACCAATGTTAAAAAATAAATGTTTATTTAAAGTACCAACTTATGTAACATGTAAGTGATTTACATACTTTGTGAATATTTAACTTAATTTAATAAAGCCTGCTTTGTTGTTTTTCTAAGAATTTTCATTTTTATATTCAAATTTTTGTAGATTATATTTATCTTATAACAATACAAAGGGCTAAGAGTTATCTAACACAAGAATCACAGATAAATATAAACAATTCTTACAAAACTTATAGTCATAATTGGTTAGTCAAACAAACCTTGTGATAAGCCTTATTATATCTATTTTGTTTTGAGTTATAGACAAAAATATATTATATATAAAACCATGACATTTCTCAGACCCTGGGCCCTCTCCCAGTAGACATACACCAATAATTATATAATATAATAATAATAATTATTATAGGCCATGGTTCAAAATATTTGCGTTGTTCTCTCTCACTCTTCACACAACACAGGGAATGAATTGCAGGATTCGCAATATAGTCCCGTTTATAGGCTTTTGTTTAGCAATGAATGAAAAGAGACACAATACCTTAAGATTGGAAGAATGGCTTTTTGCCCCCAAACAAAATATACAGCCATGTTCTGCTATGTTTTTATTTTAAATAAGCATTTTCACTACAATTAGATATCATCAAACATATCATAAACTTCTGGTTTGATAGCTACTTCAGTTGACTCTGGAACAGTATCCATTTCATATAATTGACTTTCCTCATGACTATCTGTTTTTTCAAAAGTGCTTAAATTGTTCTCTGATTTCAAAATAAAATCAACACCTTTTTCCTTTATCAATGTGAGCAGATCACCTCTATTACGATTGGATAAATCAACTTTAAACTTCAGAAGCCAATTGTTGTAAATAGATGGATCTGTCTTAACACATTCTCCTCTGAAATGTGTCATGGTAGTTATAGCTTTTGTGTATACCCCATCTAAATTATAGTACAGAAGACTTTCAATTACTTCAGTCATATCTGGAGCGAGATCAACTAAAGATTTCCCTTTCCCCAGTAAAGCTGAGAAATCCCTCACAGGGTTAATGGTGCCGATGGTGTAATCTGAATCATCTGCTTTTGGAAGTGCAATTTTAGGTCCAGAATTATTTGTATTATCATGCGGCTTCCCAATAGTGGAAGGGTCATTTGAAGTATTCAGATATAAAAGTCGTTTCGTCCTCCTTTTGGGTTTTTCTTCCACTTTTTTCAAAGGAAATAGTTTCTTTATCTTTTCCTGTGCATCTTGACATCTCTTTTCAACCATTGGTGGTATTTTAAATAAATCCATAATCTCATCTCTTGGCTGTGGCAGGGGTTTCTCTGGATTAAGTGCACGATAAGCAATACAATCCAAAAGATATTGAGCACTTGGGCTTACAGTTTCACCAGCAGGGAATGCTTCAGCATCATCAAAAGTATCATCATATGAGTTAGTCAAGTCCATTGTTCTGATAAGATATTTGAAAGCATCTACTTGGTCCTTCGTACAAGAGTATTTCCTGATATTTGTTGGAGGAAATGGCATGTACTTTATGGCCTCTTTATAACATAGAGAAACCATTGATAAACACATGTAATTATTTGTATCAATGACAGGCATGAGAGCAAACATTTTTGGTGCATTGTTATTGTTATGAACTTTTCTGACAACACCCACCAATTTATTTTCATGAAGAATCTCAATTAAGCATTTAATTGCTAGTTGGGCTTTTTTATCCCCTTTTCTTTCAAACACATAATGCAAACCCTTCCCATCAAAGTGTTGCCAATGTATATTATTTGCATTCGTAAATCCATACAGTGACAATGATTTATCTCCTGGTTGGTATTGCAGGAATTTATCAGATTCTGATGATGGAACTGTTTGGCCTCCAAATTCATGAGCTTTAGTTACTTCAGACTCATCAACTTTAGCTTGTTTTTCAGCATCATAATAACCCTTGTCCCGAACTACAGCTGTTGTGCTGCTTGACTTTGATGTAACAGGATCTTTGATAGTTTTGGTCCATTTTTCAACAATTTTGTCATCATTCAGTCTGATGTATGCTGTGACTGGTATCTTGATGTATGGACCTATGGTTAGGTCTACATTCCAAGGTTGTGGTTTGGTGGTTTTCTTTTTGTGAAATAAAAGGAAATTCATGGTGCTTTCAATAGTTTCTGCTACACCATTAGTTTCTTTAACAAATTCTCTAGCCCATTCTAGGTCTGGGCTATTATTAGTTGTGTCATAAAGATCTGGACCAATTACATCAACTTCAATCTTCTTTTCATCTTTGATACCATCTAGAATCTGTAAATAATTAATTAAATGATTTACTCAAGTAATATAAAAATTAGAACTACCCTATTTTATAACATTTTTGACATAATACTACCGATAAACATGAGCATTTAAAAAAAAATATTCCAATATAATGCTGGTTTAGAATCTAACAAGACATAAAGGTTAGTCAAGGCCTTATCAGGGCATAATTTTTTGGTCTGTGGGTATAATTAAAATATTTAACCATTAAACCATTTTAAAGGTAAGTACCATTTGAATATTTTTTTTGCTGCGAGTAGGTTTCATAAAGTTTGTTAACAGTATTATTTTTATATTGGTGAAGTTGAAATCTTTGACTTCAACGACATGGTCCACTGCTACTGCAAGAGCCTCCACCCAGTCACCACTTTTATTGCTTGCCTGAAAGTTAAAGAAAACAAATGACATCAATTGTTTCATATTTAGTAATTGTGGGGGTTGTTTCAGACAATTTAAGATGTCCAATTTTCTGGTGTTATGAGAGATGCTATATATTAAGATGTATAACAAATACTAATAGTAACGCAGGATTGAGAGCGTAAAGGAATACCGAATAACACTTTGTAATTCAAGGCGTTGGATGGTGTTTCAATTGTTTCTGGGTGTTCGTATTGCTTAGCATCAGGCAACCGGCATGCTTGTCTTGTCATTCATAGCAATAAAAAAATATACTTTGCTATTTTATCATTAACTCCCATAAAAAGTGTAAAGGGTAATAAAACAAATACTAACAGACTTCGGCAAATTCCTTATCATTTGCCACATTGGTGGCTGGAGTGGGAAAAATGTATGAATGTTCCGGAAAACACCCTCACATTGGTTTGCCATATTGTTATTAGTTTCCTTTGCACCCAGCAATATGATACCAAGGTGGTCTTTCCCTTGGGTCAATATTTTGCGTTCGATAATTCTTGCAACACACTCTCGTGATTGCTCAAAAAATGATTTCTTATTTTTTTCATCTTCTTCCGCCACATTCTTTCCCACATCCCAAATGATAATAAGACCCGTATCAATTTTTTTCACCATTTTTATGGGTTGTGTAACACATTCATTAACCAAAGTATCTAATAAAACCAAATATAAGAAAAATAGTTGTGGTTTTTTATTCACACGATATAGGTACCTAAAAAAAAAAGAATTGGATTATAAATTAAACGGATTAAATTTTAGTGTTATTGTTGCCATTAGTACTGTGATTTAGAGATAGTTTATACAATAAGGTGTGAGCTGTAAACTTTCATAAAATTTAAAAATAAATATAAAGTAGTGACTTTATCAGATGTTCGTTAAAGTGAAACAAGTCGCCACTTGTTTTGTGTTGATACTCACTGATGACTCACTATTCAGACGTCCGACACTGTATTCAATTTCTGTAACTATATGGAACCAGCGAGAATATTAAAAAAACGATTAAACTAATTACAATACCTCAAAATATAAGCCACAAAATAAACTTGCAAAAAAAATAATTTAATGCTTTTGCCGAATGTGCGATACCGGCGAGACCAATCGGAGACCAATAAACTAGAATACCGGCCCGCCAATTCAACAGATAAAATAATATCAACATGAAAATTGACAGCAAATCAGTGTTTCCACTTACGAGTTTCATTTAGATGATTTTATAAGAAAAGTCCCTAAAATTACATCATAGATTTTTAAAAAATCCTATTTAGGAAGCATCATTATAAAATTGCATTTCATATGTTTAGTAAAGTAAAATAGGCATATAGGTACGTTCAACTAGAACATTGTAATTTTTTGTTCTAGTAATATTGTAAAACAATGGTATTTTGTGGGATACGGAGTTAAAAGGGCAGTCACCAGAGCCATTTTTTTTTTGGTTTGATTTACTCCTTAAGGAGAAGGCAAAGGCTCTTAGCCATACAGCCTAGAATCACCAGAGCCATAAGGAAATTCTGTTGACATTTGACGTTTGAGTTTTGACAACTGACAATTGACAGGGATTACCAAGACCGGAGCGGATTTGGCTTTGGAATAGTTTATTTCAGGTTAATTTGTCTCTGATTTGGAATTTGCTGTTTTACGGAATGCTTGATCGATCGTTTGTTTGTACTTAATGTATTTATTTTTAATTTTGTGCTAGTTATAACTTCATTAAACGCAGTTTAAACAATGGTGATTTAAGTGTGCAATCTTATGATTTCAAGTAACTGCCACATATTTTTATTTTCTGTGTAAAATGTGAGTCAAAAATATTAAAAATGACCATAACATTTGCGAATAAGAGCAAAATAATGACTGAAATGATGAAGTTTTCGTTTCATCACAGGGCTTTTTACTGCTACCTTGGCATGAGCATTTGGATATTCTTCCTGATAACAGGTAAGAGTAGAATATGTTTATTTTATTTCAATAAATAAGCTATTATACTATAAATAAGCTGTGTGCGTAGGAAGTTAAAGCAATGAGAATGCATAATTGGATAATGATGTTGATAAATTTAAATAAAAAGGTAAATAATTAACTTATTTTATTTATGTATGTAACTCCAAGTTATATAGTTCAGTTTTACTTGTATGTTACTAAATGTTAACTAGTTACATAAATGACTAATAGCCAAATTAATGAATATTACTAACACTTATGCAGGCCACTATTTCTTTTTATCAGCATTGTCTATCGGTTGTATATTGTGTTTAAGTGCATAGCCAGGGGGAAAGATGGAGGGGGGAGGGGGCTAGGGATTCAAACCTCTTGAAATAAATTTTGTATAATTAACAATTCATTGGTTTTAAGATTTTGTAATACTGACAATATTGTGTTTTTTTTTAATTAAAATGAATGTTTTTAAACTTAATTTTTTTTTTCAGTTTTTCTGATATTAAATCTTAGCTATGCTCGTGGTAGTGTTATATTACTATTTGTAGTATTGAAAAGTTTTTTTTTACAGTTATGTATAAATATATGTCAGTGAGCGAGGATGCCACTCTACCAAAGAAAATAATTCGTAATGAATACACATTATCAAAGGCTGATTTAAAATTTAGAAAAATCTATCTACGAGCTTGTCATCCACCTGATAGTATTGTAAGAGGAGCCGAAGGTAAGTGCAATGAATCTAAACTAACAATTAATTGAGTAAGGGTATTGTGAAAAAAAAAATATTAGTTTTAATTTCAATATTGAGCATTAAAATAAATTATTAGCAATGTTTATTTTTCAAATTGGTTATTAACGCAATTAAAAAAAAAACCTTAGTTGGAATTTCAAAAAGAGTTTCCTTAGGGGCGGTTCAAGTATTACGTAACGCAATTTGGAGAGGAGGGGGGTGTTGTAAAACGTTACAATGTGTTATGTTTAATATGTTATTGTTTCATAAATAGCTGTTTCCAATAAGGATAAAACTATTTATAATGTATGTGTCATAGTCTATAGATGTGTTTTTATTTATTGTCAATTGTTATACAATGGATATAGAAATTTAGATAATCAGGGATATGTACCAAATGAACCTATATAACTAGAGGGAACTTTAATCTCAGGGAAAAATCAACAATATTAGCACATGTTGATTAATTCTATTTTTTAAAACAACTTATAGTAATAGAGGCATAATCATTATTAGTATGGTAACTGTTGAAAGCATTGATTGCCTTTATTAATATGTGGTTGTATGCTGCTGATTTTTTCAAAGTCCGTTTTAATGATTTACAGAACAAGAATAATGTTTCATTCCTTCTGTCCATTCCAAATATGACACCTTGGGCGGTTGTCCCTTGCAACATTACTTAAGGCTGGCACTGGTTGAAAGACTACTTCTTTATTGCATGTACCTACTGTCAAGTATTTAAACCATTTGAACTAATAACATCAATACCCAGTCTACAGCAATGATTTAATCGGCTGTATTTTATTCATATAATTATATATCTTTTTTCAGGTGCAGTAGACAATGATGCTTGGTTACTTCAAGGAGTGCTCGTTATAACCAGGCATGGGGACAGGGGGCCCCTAACGCATCTCAAGGGAGGAGATAAGCTGCCCTGTGATTCGGTCCCTGTTTCACCTCTGTTGAAGAGGTATTTATGTTATTTTAACTGTTTTATAACCTTATTAATTACATTGTAGAGAACATAATATTTGTTTCTTGAGGTTTACGAAGCTTCAGTAAAGATCCTGCTATTATTTTTATTTGGAAGCTTCCAATGTTGTATAATGCGTGCGTGCGTAATATATGTGCCATGATTATACAAACTTTGAGTAATTATTATCAAATAATTCAAGTTATTGGACTTTTCATATTTTGGTGCAACCATGCCTTAAATAATTTGCAAATAAAAATACATTATATTGATACATTCTTTTGATTAGATTGTAACTTTGTACATGGAAATTCAATTTATGGAATTAGGAAAATAAAAACAATTGTTGTTTTTATCATTTAACAATATCTGTTATGCTTGATTTATACAAGAATAGTGTCTTCATTTACAAGGTCATTTTGACATTGTTTTAAATGAAACCACATACTTATTTTCCTAATATAGTAAGTAATTTGTATTTTACACGCCCTAATGCTACCACCACTACTACTCTAAGAGAATTCGTTGCAGTGGCATCACTATATTTTCCTTCAAAAACACACTCGCGCACACGCCATATTCGTATGAAATTATAAAATAATGAAAAAATCAGAAAGTAATACTGGTATTTAAGGTGAAAATAGTTGTTGTTCATTAATAAATTTTGGCACAATGTTAGCAGAAGTCAAGTATGGGGTTTCATTTATTAATGTGATGTCATAATTACAATATATTTATTATATCTTTGGTTTATAAGTATTGGGAATATAAAGGTCAGCTTTAGTCCAAAACTTATGGTTAAAAACATAGTGCTCCAAAATTGTCAGGCACTCCGAGAACCTTGGCTTTAAAACAAGTTTCCATTAGAACCGTTTGATTTCGAAACCAGGATATTTTCTGTTATAAATTTTAATAACGTTACGTGTTAATGAAGGTACTCTTATTACAATATTCCTTGAACAATGACGGCCTTATTTGTCCGCGCCTATGGGCGGCAGATTTTTGGTAGGCTGTTTTACCCGATTGCCGAGGGAGGGTAATGACCTTTTTGTTTATTTCATTTACAAGCGCGAGGCCTCGGGCGCTTACCCCGTTTGGACTCTCCCTCTAAGACCCGCGTCACATCCCTTTAACGATAGTCTTGGAACCATAAAAAGATGTTTCTCGAGTAACAGCCAGCTCTGGGTGTAGTTCGGGGCTCACTCGATTTAATTAATCATTTGTTTATTTAACTTTAGTGCCTTCCATAATAGAAACAAATGAAAAACTATTAAGTGTTTTAGAAACTTACATACAAGCATTGATAAACCTGCCTACAGGGGACGGCGGAAATAAAATGACCTACACAATGACTTTTTACAAATAGACGCGTCATAGACTAACAAAATTGCACATATAAACAGCGCAGTATTTACTATAGTCACAGCCCTAGCGGCTCGCATTGATACGACCCGAGTGGGCCCGAGCGTTGAGCGCTCCGTCGCCATGACAGTCGAATAAAATGCATTTATTAGTTAAAAAATAAGTTAAATTGTGTATACTTATTACTAACGTGTGAAATTAAACGTTTTTTTCCATCGACAGTTGGAGTATAATTTGTACATCGTCTAAAAACACAGAAAGGCATTTTATTTATAAAAATACAAAATTTAGTAAGCCGACTAGCCGCGACAGTTGTTGGAGTTTGACTAAGTGAATGTCGGGCAATTACCTTGCTCTCGTCTTGCCAGTATTGAGCTCGGACAACGTATCTATGTAAAAAAAACATCTTAGTGCGTACACTCATAAAAAATATAAATCCGGCACTGGTCGCCAGTTACATGGAGTACGTGACGAACGGCAGCGCGTCGGGGCGCGCGTGGTGGGTGTCGGCGCCGGGCCCGTTCCACAACTTCCCGCCGCTGCCGCCGCGCGCCGCCGGCACGTCGTGCGCGCTCGGGCAGCTCACGCCGCGCGGCCTGCTGCAGATGCTCACCGTCGGTACGACTGTTTTAGGCTAGAAGGCCTAACCCCTCTCAGTAGCAGGTCCATGGTCGACAATGGGACAGTATATAAAACAAGCCTGGTATTATTAATTATACAGCGACCACATTACCAATCCCCTTAATCCTAGCCTCTTTTTCTTCTTCCCCCCACAATATCTTTATATCAGCCCTGTATTATATACTTGCCCACTGCTGAGCACGGGCCTCCTCTACTACTGAGAGGGATTAGGCCTTAGTCCACCACGCTGGCCTAGTGCGGATTGGTAGACTTCACACAGCCTCGAAATTCCTATAGAGAACTTCTCAGGTATGCAGGTTTCCTCACGATGTTTTCCTTCACCGTTAAAGCAAGCGATAATTCTCAAAAAATACACATATTTTTTTTGAAAAATCAGAGGTGTGTGCCCTTGGGATTTGAACCTGCGGACATTCGTCTCGACAGACCGTTCCACAACCAAATAGGCTATCGCCGCTTGTTTCAACAATATCTTTAATAAGGTTGTATTTTTTTTTATACGTGCTCGCTTGTTACTGCACCTGATGGTGAGTTGAGTAGGGTCCTATAGAATGTCGACTGATGGGAGATGATTACTCCTCGGCGGTCGACATAATTATGCCGGCCTGTTGGAACCGGATGTATACAGGCTGATTCCGGAATGTGACACACTTACGTGAGCCACTATGGCAGGTTTTAATACCGGGTGTACGGTGGTCGCTATCCGGACGGATATAAAATATATCCTACTACCAGCAAATACGCAGTATCACTCGAATTACATGGATCATATCAATAATACTCCATTTTGCAATTGATACGTTTATCATTGTCTAAAAAATGGCAGTTTTGCTGTTGCATGTAACAGAGATTCAAAATACCCCGTGTTTATAATATTGATTCCTTTCGTAAAATATTAGAAACGCATCAATTTTATGGGGGATAAAATAAAAGGTTTTCATTGCATATCATATACCTTAATCATCGAACTGCAGTAACATATTTTGGAGAATACTGTGTTAACTTAATTTTTCTTATACTCTTTTCAGGTAATATATTAAGGGAGGCTTATGGAGAGAGACTTGGGCTCGATCACTTAGACACACAGGGGAAACATGATACAGGTTTGTTTCTTTATTTATTAAAATAATGTAATTCTATCTGAATTATTTTAGTATATGTATTATGAACCACTGATTGAAAGCAAGCAAAATAAGTAGTAGGGAAATACCTATTTCTCCCATTAACTGTGGAAACTCATACACAAACAAAAATCACTAGCCTCTCTCTACAATAGACTTTTATTTGCAGGTTCTGTCTTGGCTATATTTCCCCTATAACTGCAGAATGAGTACTACCATAGTGAATATATGCAAAATATATCAAAGGATCTGAAAGGGGCATCTATTTGTTGATCTGTATCTCCACGCAAGCCGTCCAAAAAGAACAGCCATCGCGCCGTGATTTTCAAAATGAAAGCTACAATAACAACAATAATGATCGAGTATATGTTTGCGGCAGGCGGCGTGGTGTCGTACAGCACGCGGTACCGGCGCACGTTCCAGTCGCTGTCGGCGCTGTGGTGGGGCGCGGCGCGCGCGGGCGCGGGCGCGCGGCTGGCGGCGGCGCGCGAGGCGCACAGCGTGGCCTTCTGCTTCCGCGACTGCGCCTGCGCCGCGCACCACGCGCTCAACAAGTACGCACACTGCTATACTACTCACTGCTATACCACTTGGCGTATTTGAGCGAATATTTGCGGCATTTGGCCAATATAATAGTAAGTAAGTACGTAAAGAACATAAATTCGATATTGCTTTTCTCTATGCCAATGTTTTTACAAATACGCTAAGTGTAGGGCCGCTTTATATGTGTAATAGGTGTATCCCTCCTAAAATGAAAACAGATGTTAGATTTACCTGACATCATGAGAGAAAAAAATAAAATGATCATTTAAATAATAAAAAAATAAACCATATATAAAACGAAATGTAACACAAATAATACAACCAGCTGATGCGAGGGTCGACGACCTCACACGAGCAAACACGTCACGCATCAACTCGTTCGTAAAATTAATATGAATCGATCGTCATTTGTACAGTTTCGTCGTGTTGGATATTATCAGCATTATCACCTGTCATTGTTTTCCAAAACTTCATTTACACTCAATATACACACATACAAAATAAAAAATAAATCGACGTGGTTTATGCAATAATAAATTCTGAACCTTAATCACTTCTACATATTTAATTTAATTGAAACATTTTTTTACATCATCAATAACCTTATAGAACCACTTAAATTTATAACGAATTGATTGATTAATATTTTAAATACATTATTTTCAGGAAAATAAACATACAAGCAAGAAACCGTCTAGACTCCCATCCAGCGATAAAAGACTTAGTCGATAAACTATCGAAAGTTCTATTCGAGACGCAAGAACGAACCGACGCGGACGTCGTAAGAGATGCCCTGTTAGCCTACATGTGTCACGACGCCTCCCTGCCATGTACGGAAAAGCCAAAACACACCAAAACGAAACTATCTATCGACAAACGATATAAAATTCGCGGTGAGAGGGTCAGCTCTAGAAACCTACTCGATATCGATATCGATACTTTAAACATGGAACTCGATTATATAAACAATCAGGTCGATTTCAATAACGATATTGGGAGGAAGGCTAGAGATATTATAGGGAAATACTATGATAGTAAAGATAAGAAGGCGCCGTTGGATTTTGATGCTCAGATGGAGAGAGAGAAACTTTTGTACTACCAGCAGAGGTATATGGACAACGCTGACTCCTATGACGATGTTGTTATAGTCAAGAAGAATTTAGACGCGGATTTCAACTTCCCCAACGATGCACGGATGGACACCGATTTCGATGAGGATTACAAAGAGCCTACACCCGAAACCGAAGACTTTTGCATCAAAAAGGAACACGTTATGTCCCTATTCGCATATTTAGAATGGAGTTATAGGCAGGAAATTAAAAATATACACAACAGACGGCGCGGTTTGCTAGTCGCGTACGGGTTAATGCACAATATAGTGCAGAATATGATCCGTATGATATCGGAGAACAAGCCGAAATTTGTCGTATACTCGGGACATGATAAGACCCTACAAGCACTGATATTGGCTTTGGGGTTGAACAACTACCAACATTATAATATACAATACGCTTCCAGAATGATCTTTGAGGTGTACAGAAAGGAGGATTTGCGAGACGAGTTCAAATTTACGAAGAGGAAAGCGATCGCGCAAGACTTTTATTTCCGTGTCGTTTACAACGGTGAAGATGTGACGAATAAATTGAGTTTTTGTAAGTCAAGGCAGAATGTTGTTATGAAAGTCGTAGACCCCATAGACGATATGAAAATCTACAATACATATCTATGTTCTATTGAAAATATAGTTAGGTTTATACACGACGATTATTTCGCTCCGTTTAATGTGAGTAATTATAAGGATGCGTGTGCGACGTACGGCAGTGGTAAGCACACGTACTGACTCAATAATGTGTCATTGTCTTACATATCTTATACATCAGAATAGGATTCACCGTTGTTTTAATTTAACTTCAATACCGGTCCTTTATCGTAGCGCCAGTATGTTTTTTTATAAGTGTACGACAAAGTGATGGAAGGTGGAGTGGGGTCCAATGGAATGTCGACTGGCCAATGATTACCCCTCGACAGTCGACACAATTATGCCGGCCTGCTGGAACCGGATATATATAGGCTGATCCCGAAATGGGACACATTTACGTGAGCCAGTATGGCGGGTTTTAACTCTTTGTGTACGGTTGTCTTTCAAAAATATCCTACCCCGTTCCTTATTGTGTCTAGATCATCAATGGGTCCATTGTCCTATTTTATAGAAATTTATTTAAGGTTTTCATTTATTTCAATTAACTTCAGCGAGACTGCTTTAGGTTTAATAAGTTTTAACATTGACTAGCTCAAAAGTATTAACACAGAAATATTTAAAAACATAATATGATATGCTTTAAGTTATTTGTGCAAGCACAAATTCCTTTTGTGATGACAACACAGCCTTTGACATATCAGTGTTGCCAGTATATTGGCCAGTATTATTTACTACCGCTAAATCAAATTCTATGATTTCTGTACTTGTCGGTTACGTATATAATCAATTGATCTCATTTACAGCCGTCATATAAGCCTTACTAATCCAGTGATAATATAACCAAATGAAACAGTTTTTTTTTCATTTCGTATTAGAATTTACTTGGATATCGTTCTGTTAGATCTCATTAACCGCCGTTTTCATTAAACGATCCCGAACGCTTTTTTCGATCTATGTCAAAAATGGACCAATCAGAACAAATTGTTTTGACATGCTTACAAATGAGTCATTTTCATTGGTTCGTTCTCGGAATCGGATTGAAGATTAAGATTGGGATCGTTTATTGAAACCGGTTGTGAAACAATTTGTGATAGCGATCTTTTTGGAATTTATGAAGTTATTCCCAACTGTCTCATAGAAGAAGTATTTTGAATTGTATAAAAAAAGTGGTTTTTGCATGAGTTTTTTTTAAATAATTTTCGTTACTTATATCTTATGACGATTTTGATGATAACTTGTGTTGAATTATAATAGGGTATATGACTTTTTTTATTACTTTTATAAAGTACGTCGTATAAATTCTAAAACAGAAGAAATCATTGAAGTCCCATGAAAAATGTTCACGTTATAAGCCATTAAAATTTGGTAGAAGGAGTGTGTCAAAAAATAGAAGAGACGAAATACCTGCATGTGACGTCAGCGGGCATTACATTGCGTGCGAAAGAAAGAGATGAAGCGATATCCCTACTCCACGCTCACTCCGGTACGCAGCAATATTTGAAATTTCATTTACTGCCTCATTCCTTATCGAATTTTAATGCTGTTGTTACAGAATAATTTCTTTTTTTATACTAATTGCTGTTACATATTAAAAAATACATAAAATCAAACATAGTCAAATACCCTATTGTATTTAATCGGCAAAAAAAAAGAATATTCAATTATAGACAGTATTTAGGAATCGCTTATTTGAAACTTGGAATAATTTTTGATTTAAAATTGTGTTTACGTGAAAAGACTTATAAGACTGCATTGAAATTATTTAACCGTGTATTTATGTAGTTGTAATTTATTATATAAGTTTTTAGTTTTTCGTTTCGTCCATTTATAGAAGCTAAGAAGGCTAACTATTACTGAAATAAGTTAATATTATTTATTTAGGTCTAACAAGTTTGAACGAAAATTTTGTTCTTGTTACTTGTGCCGACCTGGTTTACCTTTATTTTGTATCACTTAATTGAAATGCCTGACCAGGAAAATAAAAAACCTGGTTATGTTGTGGTAAATATAGGAGTAATTTTTTGTACTGTCAACCTTAACTGATAAACGAAAAAGCGAAAGTGACGCCCCCAAAGGCAAGTTTTTATTTTCCTGCTCTGGATATAGTAGCTAGAAATTTAAAAGATAAGGCACCTTTACACGCCACAAATATGGAACTTAACTCAGATTTTTTTAAAGGTATAGTGCGGTCAGGCATAAGTGCGCCAGCTACAGTTCAGCAATGTAGAGTTATTTTTGCTTTGTATTGCAAGTCCCGATAGAGACGCCCATAGAGAACCTTCTGACGGTATTAACTTATCAATATGTAATCAGTGTATACTTTTCAAAACAACATATCAAAAAAGCAATTATCATATTAAATTGGTTTAAAATGTACGTTTCTTTTATTTTCCTATCGTTCTGAGTGGTAAATTTAGGCCTAAAACCTTTCGGTAATGGAAGAGGCCCATGCCCAGTTGGGTGTACAACTCTAATATTGTTATATTATATACTAGCTTCCGCTCGCAGCTTCGCCCGCGTGGATTTCGGACTTCAAAAATGGAGGAGGTGCTCAATTTGTCGGGATGTTTTTTTAATGTATGGTGGTATGCAGGTGGTTCGATTGTCCGGTCAGGGTCTGATGATGAGATCCTGGTGAAATGGAAGGAAGCTTATAGCATGATTCAGTATTCACGCGTGATGGCTTATTATTAGCGTATTTCATGTATAACTTTGGTGTTTCTATACCGATTTCTATGATTCTTTTTTATGGAATATTTAATAATGTTAACTTTTTTTAATTAGGGATGACTGAGAGTGTTATAAACGTAAGAGTAGTCAAATATAATGAGAAAGCTTCGAACTGCTAAGCTATCGGGAGTTACACGTGTTATTGTGAGTCAACCATAAAAGATAGACATATGCTGTCGTGGAATATTTTTTACATAATTTTAAGGAGAACATTTCCGTCATACCTGATTTCTGCGTAGTTTTAACCATTAAGGTTGCACACGCGACGGAAGCTTAAAAAATGGAGTAACTTCTCCCGTTTTCCCAACATTTCCCTTCACTGCTCTGTTCCTATTAATTGTAGCGTGATGAAAAGTATACTATAACCAGCACAGGAGTATGACAAATAATTGTACTAAGTTTCGTTAAAATCCGTCGAGTAGTTTTTGTTTCTATAACGGTTATACAGACAGACAGACAAAAATTTTACTAATTGCATTTTTGGCATCAGTATCGATCCCTAATCACCCCCTGATAGTTATTTTTATTTTGGAAATATATTTCATGTACAGAATTGACCTCTCTACAGATTTATTATAAGTATAGATATACTGATATAAAAAGCTGAAGAGTTTGTTTGAACGCGCTTATCTCAGGAATTACTGGTTCGAACTTAAAAAATATTTGAGTGCTGGATAGCCCACTTATCGAGGAAGGCTATAGGCTATATCATCACGCTATTACCAATAGGAGCGGAGCATTAATGAAAAATGTTGCATCTTTTTGAGAGGTTTCGTTGCGGGTACTGAGTAAACGGTTAAAGTTACGCAACAATCATGTATGACGGAATTGTTCCTCTTAAAAAGCTTTGAAAAACCCGTCGCATCTGACTACCTGTCTGAACGCGATAAACTCTAAAACTATCTTACGTAAACGATTTTAGTTATCTGTAAATTCCAGCATAATAACATAGCGATTTATTTGTAATTGACGGTGACATTTAGATAATGTGCTCGTAATAGATTTTATAGTTGAGGAAAATCGTGCGTTGTAAATGAAATTGAAGAGTTTGTTTTAAGTTGTTCGTACTTATTTTTGGAGCTAGTGTTTGGATTCAGAAAATTCTTTCATTAATACTAAGCTACATTATTGGGACTGGTATAAAATGATTGATAGGGTAATATTTTTTCGGAAACGGAATTATATACGTGTGGAGCGGTGTACAGAATTTATTTATATACAATATTTTACATCCATACTTTGGCTAAAATGATATATTGTGATGTGCTCTTTAGGAATCGATCTAATATCACGGTTTATAACACGAGATTTAGGTATAACTACACACATAAAGCGTGTAATAATTATCTTCCTAATTAAAAGTAAACTATTATTCGGATTTTATTGCGGTTTTAATATTTTAATTTTCTTCGGACGATTGGAAGACTGCAGCCTTCGTGGTCAATAGGGGGACCAGAAATAAAATATTAAAACCGCGATAAAATCCGAATAATAGTTTAATTTTAATGTCCAACATTCGCGTAAACATAAGATAAGTATCATGATCTTCCGAATGTTTTATGTTTTAATTTTTTATATAAGTAAATGAAGAAAAAGATAAATAGATTTGAATTCAATTTTACGTACAGATTAAAGCTATGCCCTGGAATACATGTAGGATTTTATATGGAATGGAATGGAAAAAATTTACATGTCTACAAATTTTTTATTCTGGGAAAGATACGCGTTTAAGGTGATACCTCAAGGTCCATTTTCATACATTTTGTTTCGCCTTTAATCTGGGTAACTAAACAAGTATTGGCAAGTAAAGAATTTAATTTCACGTCTAGTTAGTGATTAGTTCTCGCAGTTGAAAGAAAAATGTAAAAATAATTAATAATCATGGATATTTCTGCCTTTAAAATTTCGTCATATTAAATTTAGAAGGCAGTGAATTAGGCGGTCGTCGAAAGCGAGAATCTCTATTTGAGATCATGCTTTGGAAGGTGGAAGGTCGCTTTTTAACAAAATCAGAAAATATATACTTACATTTTGAGTTAGGTCACTTTAGTTCTTTGGGTGCGAATTATATTATACTTCTTACGGCGTTTTACCTTGTACACCTGGTTTAGATAAGGAACATTTATTAATAAATCGACTTTAAATTTATTATTGATTGGATATCATCTTCATTAACATGATGTAATTTTTTACTGTTATTTCGTAAGATGTTTACGTTTTTAGAATTTATTATTGCGTTTTATTTAAATCGATGGTTATGTGTGATACGAGTCACTTTTTCTTTCCGAAGATAACCGGAGATGGATTATGTGCCAAATGTTTTTGTAGAAGATAGGTACAAAATCTGTTTACTATGCTAATAATTCCATTGGTATAGGGTTGCCACGTGCTAAATGATATAGAAAACACGTGTTTTTGTATTATATATTATGAAGAATAATTGTTACAGAATATTTATAAATGCCCTAAATCTAGGCAAGGATCCACAAAGAAAAATAATTACTGAAGATCAATTAAGTATAGCGCACACAATATCCAAGCTCTTCCGAAGCACTTACACATTTATTGAAAAAAAAAATGATGAAACAATGTACAGTAACACATACAATAATAATGAAATTAGAATAAGTTTACTTTTGTACAGCGTTAAAACGTTTTTAGGACAAAATATTTTTGAGGCATAGAGAACAAAGTGCGTACTTTTGAATCGAATGGCGCTACCACTTAATATGTATTTACAAATGTCATTTTCGTCCATAGTTAGTATTTAGGCATGTAAATTGCTTGGCAACCCCGGTGTAACTACGCAGTAGTAAGCCAAGGCCGTGAGATACCTCATACATTTTTATTTATTTTTGTAATGGTTCACAGAGCCGATAATATTATCAACATGGTCGGTGATCCAGCTGAAGGCCATTGCGTTTTTGTTGAAAGTGTTTTGCCTATTCTTAAAACAAATTTTATCGGGTTTGTTTTGCTTATTTATTTTATGTGTAGTTAAAACATTCTGAGCCCATATTTATAAGATAATTTATAAAAGTTAAGTTTTATGTACGCCGCGTTCACTATTTTAGGATATACATTTGTATAAATAAGTAGCGAAAATGTAATTAGAATTAAGGAAAATTGTATTGTCTGGTTGGTGAACCAATAATAATAAAAAATAATAATAAATAATAAGGAATTGGTTGTTGTTGGGTTTCCTAGCAGAGCAGAGCCATTAAACAAAAGGAAAATTGGCCAAAATTACACAATAATTTTTAGTTATACAATTGACCCATTTCTATATGTAGAAGTGTTTTTTTTGGGGGGAAGTAAAAAATTACGTACCTATTTTTAACATATTTTATAGTACGTGTTTAATAAAATAACATGTGGCCAACTAAAAGACCAACAAATAATGTTAAGAGAATAATGCCTTAGGCATTCGTTTAACAATCGCCAACGCAAAGCGGTAACCATGTCGGCATAACTCCATGATTTAAGTGTTCACGCGATAGGCCGGCTAGACTAATTTGTTATAAGCAGCTAGACAAAGTCCGTGGGAGGGACGGTAGTTGCAACTTCCAATCCCACTCGGCGCGGCTAGCATGTAGGCTTACCATCACTTTAATAGGCCACGTAGGACATGTGTCTAATCCACTTATGAAAAAAAAAAAGTTTTATGTCTGAATTTTCGTCAAGTACCTAATTTGTACATTTTTTTTGTTCTTCAGTGAGATTACAAATTATGGCTTAGGTTATTTAATAATTTACGGAATATAAATTTTCATTTTCGTCTTGCTTTTTCTGGAATAAAACTCCCGGTACAAATTTACCCGCGAAAATAAGTAGTCTGTATCCTTCCTAGGGTTTAAAACTATCTGCATAACAAGTTTCATCGAAATCCATTCGATAGTTTAGATTTTATCGCATTGAGACAGACGCGGCGAGGGCCTTAGTTTTAAAATATGTAAGGATGTACAATATATATAATTAATACAAAACTGTGTTCCTCATGAAAATCTTATGCCGATAGGTACCCTATATCTACAATAACGCTTGCCAAACTCATGAGTAGAGAGTCAAAGGACGGCCGAAGTTAGGACAAATCTGTATAATCCAGAACGTGTGCTTGTCCTACATGCCAGCGCTTTTGAATTGTTCGCATCTTGTTGACCTGGATATTGATTGTACTTGCGCAAATAATTGGCTGTTAAATCCACACGGATCGTTTCAATTGGATTTTACATTTTACTTTTAGTTTGTGCTGCTATAGATAAAGCTTTGAAAATAGTTGAAGCATTTACTTTCAGAAAATCAAAATGGGATATTATTGTATTGTGCAAACTGAAGGGGCTGAGAAAATTTATCAATTGGTATAAAAACAATGTGATATCTTATTTTACTTAGTATATAAATAAATTATTTTGAGCCTTACATGTTAACTCTAGAACAATTGGCCCCATTCTGAAAATGATATTTCAAAACAGGAGCTAGTTACTTTATTCTAATGCAATGGACTATTTACGTAACAGTAAAGAATTTCAAGCAGTAGAAGAGGCCTCTCAGCAGTGGCCATTATCGCACTGCTAGGAATTATACATTACTTTAGATATCGGCTCTGTAGCATATACCAACATATTATTGTAATATTATAGGACATCGACGACGGGGACGCGAACAAAGATAATATTTATTATATTTTGCAAAAAAATATATATCGGTTGGAATGCTAGCGTAAAAGCGTACTTATTATACAATCATTTTATAATAAACATGAGTGCGCGTTTATAATGAAATCGTAAGTAATTCATACCAGAATATTTGTATCGAAGGTAGCATCCTCTCATACAATACAGCCGTGTTTCAGCTATTTGTTTGTATATGTGGTGAATTATTCTGACTAGCTTTGAAATGCTGATTTACTCCTTTCACCTCTGAGCTAAGAGTCTACTAACCTATGCCTACTACTTCAGGAAGTAAAGGCTTGTGTTCTTCATTCTAAATGCTAAAACAAACGTGTTCCCTGCTTTATGGTACAATGTGTTTAAAGATGTTGAAAGCCTTTTCTCATTAAAGTAATGTCGGTCCGTTGTGTGGACATGTAATGCAGGCGTTGTTAGCGGAGTATTTAATTGCAAAACTCGAGCGTTAATGAGTGTTTCTTGACATATTTTCCGTGGCTGGAGTATGGAAGGGATGTTAAAAATATTTCACACTTGTGATTTATTTTTGTCATTTGAGGTGTCATATGAATTGCTATTTTTCCTGTATATTTAAAACGCATTTACAGCCGTTTTCAATAAACGATACCACTCTCAATCTTCAATTTGATTACGAATGAAAGTCTATGAGTAGAGTTCATAGTGTATCCTAGATCTATGATGTAGGTATAAATAAAGCCCTGTTTAGTAAATTTAATTTGACAGTTATAATAAATGTATATCTCACACTTTTAGAATTACAATGACGGAAGTGCAAAAACGTTAAATTGACTTGATAATCCACAATATTTGAAAAATAACAAACTATCGAATGAATCATCGACTTTCGTGTATTTACCAAATTCTTAAGGTGCGGATTTAGTACTCATTTTATTACTTACCATATATTTAAAAGCCATTAGAGTGTGATTTTTGTATTCGGCTTATATATTTATGTGACGAGTAGCATATACTCAAGGAGTTGTGAAATAGAGTTTGGCATGACGGTTTTTAAACGTCATTACTGATCGTATCTACAAATTACTTACACTTTTATCCGATCGACCTTCGACTACTAAAATGGTCTATCTTTGAACAGATCAACTTTCTTGGTTCTGATTATATTTTCAAGTCAATAACTGGTCCCGTGGCCGTAAAGACGCTATAAACAACATCTATCAGTCTTATCTATGTATGTTTGTAAGCAAAGCATATAAAATAAAAGCGTACGTGATGTCTCTAACCTAGTACATAAAGATAACATTACATCTTCACGAAAATAGTCAATCAATCAAAAGTTTAGGTCCGGTTGTTTGAAATGTTTGTAAACAAACATCATTTTGTAAATAGCTTTACATTGTACAAAATACTCAAGTTTTTATTTAAAACAACTAACAGCTAACAAAAATAGTAAACTTCACAAATTTTCTATTGACGGTGACTTTTTTTTCGGTTGGCAACGGCTTTGCCGTACCTCTGTTGCAAAGTTCCTGCGGATGATGTTTAGTGCTTACCAGGCGGATCGCTTGCTCGTTTGCCTAATGTGATTAAAAAAAAACAATTTTTTACCATTAACGCCACGACCGCCTTTTGTCAAAATGTAGGTACAATTTAACTTACAATGTTCAAAATAGTGTGCGCTTTTCATCCTAAGATACTTATAAGATATTCAGACCAGCCATGTATTGGTAAATGTTAATACATTATCTACACGACTTCACTCATTCTATGTCCGATATGCGTCAACCATGCCTATACCACGAATAAAGTGCGTGATATCTTAAAAAAGTGTTTGAATAACGATACGCACAGTCAAAACCTTGCTGTAAGAACTTGTTGAAAATGGCTCTTTGACAGTGAACTTTTGTACATGATCATTGTCTTGGTGGGTAAGGGTTGTGTAAGAAGCGCTCAAATCGTTAGGTAATAATGATACGTGTTATAAATGTATAAATGGACAATCAAATGTACGGTAATTGTGCGAACGATATATTCCATAATAATGCATATTCATTTTGTATATCCGCGATGTAGGTATAAGGTAAATGAACTATTGATGAGCTACTTTTAAAATCTTCATAAAATCGTTTAATTAAGGAATATAAAAAGCGGCGATAGCCTAGTTGGTTGTGGAACGGTCTGCCGAGACGAATGTCCGCAGGTTCAAATCCCAAGGGGCACACACCTCTGATTTTTCTAAAAAATTATGTGTGTATTCTTTGTGAATTATCGCTTGCTTTAACGGTGAAGGAAAACATCGTGAGGAAACCTGCATACCTGAGAAGTTCTCTATAGGAATTTCGAGGGTGTGTGAAGTCTACCAATCCGCACTAGGCCAGCGTGGTGGACTAAGGCCTAATCCCTCTCAGTAGTAGAGGAGGCCCGTGCTCAGCAGTGGGCAAGTATATAATACAGGGCTGATATTATTAAGGAATATAAATAAAAACCTTTAATTAAACTGCAACATATTTGATAACTAAAATAACTAACAAAAATCGAAGTATTTTTACGAATTAAGTACAACACAAAAAATTAAATCTTTAAAAACATGGATGGTGGGCTCTGTTAGAATTTGATGGTAGGTTATTAATTTTTTGGAAATAACAACTTATTAAAATTGACAGCTTTTTACAAAGTGGCAGTACCTTTGAAACCAGTTGTAGTCTTGTTTGTGGACGCAGACATATAAGTCCACATAATTTAAACGTTATTGCACAGTTTTATTAGGATTTTAAAACAATAGGTTGTGTTAGGAACCGGGCCAGCTTCGGTCATAAAACCTTAGTTTTGCTTTCGTTTATCCTGTTAGGTTAGTATCTACTACCTACCTACATTATTATAGTGAAAGTAAGTAAATAAAGATGAAAATAGGCATTACCAGGAAACAATGGCTACAGAATATATAATTCCATTTTTAAAACTCAAAGTTGAATTTCTATGTAGAATGTAGACACAATCCAGAAGAACAAAACCAGAGGTTGATTTTAAAATTAACTGAAATGTAATATTTTAATGTAGAAATTCAACCTTGAAATTTAAAAATGGAATCATTTATTCAATGGCCCTTATTTTCTTTCTTTATAATGCCAATTTTAATCTTTTTCTATTTAGTTTTACTACAATGTAACTACATAGAGGAATGTTATAAAGGAACCGAGAAATATGTTGTAATTTGCCGGTATCCTACACCCGATGATTACAGCGTAGGCTTTGTGCCAATCGCATTCCGGTGTTGCCCCAGGAATGGCGACCCACCTGGCACACGGCCGATGCACACATATTCTACGAACAACTAGAATTACCACCCACTGTTTACGTTACTTCATTGCCAAATACTCTGTGGCTCACATGTGATTTTTAGCTAGGTTTCTTCACAAATATGACCCTTGTTAATTAGGTTACATCAACTTTATAAGCACATTTATAAAAATTGTTAACGCATATTTATTTTTATGAAAAAATTATCATACTTTCCAGTAAAAATGTTATCAAATGTGAGGATTATTTTATACTGAAGTGTCAACATTCCATCAGATACCCATGGTAGAAACTTGGAATCTATGATCTAGGAACGTGTAGGTGATTATTATTATTATTCCTATGGGTTTCCTCACAATGTTTTCCTTCACCGTTAAAGGGTTAAAAATATGTATTCATAAATAGATGGTTTATAAATAATTTGTACCATGTTTGAGGTTGAGCGGTTACCGATGTTTAAAACTGTGGAATAATTTGCATTAAATCTGATGGAAAGGAGAATTTGTCCACGTTGATCGTTGTGCTGTTTAGTAAATATAAGTGAACTGAAAAATATCTCAAGAGGTACGTTTTCGAATACCGATTCAAAAAGTAAATAATAACTAGCCTTTGCTCGCGGCTTCGCCCGCGTGAACGAGTTTTTCGGGATAAAGGTCCCCGGGATAAGAGTTTTCACCATGTTTGCAACATTTTTTCTTGATGTTCTGTTTCGGATACATAAAATGCAGTGCAAGCAGCGAAAAAAAAATGTGTCGTTTTTGGACCTAATAAAGTGCCAGAAAGAGAAGCACAAAGTTGGTTTAAGCGTTTTCAATTCGGGAATTTTGCAGTCAAAGATGTTCCTCGCTCTGATCGCCCTGTTACGGATAAAATGGATGCCATGTTTGTAAAAGTGGAACTAGATCGACATACAAGTATTTACGATATAGCTGAAGAACTGAGGATTGACCAAAAATAGTTTTTACTAATTTGAAAAAAAGAGAGGACACAAAAAGCTCAATATTTGGGTCCCACACGAGCTCACTGAAAGAAACCTAATGAACCGTGTACTTATTTGCAATTCTTTATTGAGACGTAAGGAAACCGAACTGTTTTTAAGAGATTGATAACTGGTGATGAAAAGTGCATGACGTACAAAATCGTTCCAAAAATGTCGTCATCAAAGGTTGGTTAGGCTTCACAGACTGTAGCAAAACCTGGCTTGACTCGCAATAAAACGATGCTGTGGGTTTGGTGGGACTGCAAGGGCATTGTTCGTTACAAGCTTTAACCGCCGAACAGAACCATCCATTCGGATCTCTACAGCCAAAAACGAATGAAATGAAAGCAAGAAGTGGACAGAAAGCGGTTGGAATTGATCAATAGAAAGGTCGTGGTCTTTCATCACGATAACGCTAGACCACACACATCCTTAGCCACTCAGCAAAAATTAAGAGAGTTTGGCTGGGAGGTGTTAATGCATCCACCATATAACCATATATTTCCTCTTTCAGTCTCTTCATAATTCTATACTTTCAGTGTCAGGTTAACATCAAGAAAGGACTGCCAAAACTACTTATCGCATTTTTTGATCAGAAGTTCCAAAAGTGCAAAGCAACAGGATAATGGTACTCCTTAAAAGATGGCAGAGAGCCATCGAAGAAAATAGCACATAGGTATATACTGTAATTAAATGTAAATAAACTTTGATAAAAGAATTCTTGAGTTTCATATAAAATGCGAGGATATTTTTTCCTTAACCATTTGGTTGGGTAAAAGTTAGGAGGAAAATTGTATTGTTAAATAGTATAGATTAACTAGATTTAAAATGGCATCTTTATGTATAAATAACGTCTTATTGTAGTTACTTTAGATGAATCTACCTATAGATCATCACGGACATGTATAGGTACATAGATTCTACGGTTCAGTTTTAAAAGATCAATTGTTCACTATTATGTAACATAGAATTATACTAACATAAAAAGAACATAAAAAAATGTAATTACATATGAGATTTTCTACGCAATAATGTAAACAGATGAGGAATGCGTCCTTGGCAATGACCTAGCGTTATGCAACCGTCTTTAATCACATACTTGCGTTTTGATGCTTACTTTTATACGATTTCCACCGAAGTTATGAAGCAGTGTATAATAAACAGCCAGAATTTTTGAATTTCTATAAAAAGGGCAATAGAGATAAAAAATCTATATTCAAAGCAAATAATTATCAATCATTTTTAAACTTACACAGTATAATACTTTCTACTCACATTCTGACGATGAGGAGTATTTAGAACATAAAAATGAACTGGTTTGAGGTACACTAGGTCTTTCGCCTGTGAATACACGGACAAGCTTGTTGCTCAAAACCGTTGATAGGATCTCATTAGGACTAAGAAAGTAATATTATTATCAGTGGCGGCCTACGGGTCCCCGGGCGTAAGCAAAGAAAAAATAGACACGAGGCCCATTGCGGATCAAAAATAAACTGACTCCAGGTCCCGGACCTATATTAACAGTTTCGTAGGTAAAAAAAGTTCCTCCAAGTTACCGCATGGGGCCTCAGGTGTTGCTCGGTTTGCCCCTTAAGGCTGCCAATGACCATTATTTCTGTAAAATGTACGTAGTACATTCTATGAGACTGACTCATTATGTGTATTCATAATCGCTTTACAAATGACAACATAAATAAATAACACGCAGAGGACAGACATAAGGAATAGTAGGTAATATTATGTTAATTTACTTAAATACAATAGACGAGTTGCTTTCATGAATGCTGTTTACTACATAAACGTGTTACATCTATCTATACTTATAATAAATCTGTAGAGAGGTTAATTCTGTACATGAAATATATTTCCAAAATAACTATCAGGGGGTGATTAGGGATCGATACTGATGCCAAAAATGCAATTAGTAAAATTTTTGTCCGTCTGTCTGTCTGTCTGTCTGTATAACCGTTATAGAAACAAAAACTACTCGACGGATTTTAACGAAACTTGGTACAATTATTTTTCATACTTTTGAGCTCGTTATATTATACTTTTCATCACGCTACAATTAATAGGAGCAGAGCAGTGAAGGGAAATGTTGGGAAAACGGGAGTAGTTACTCCATTTTTTAAGCTTCCGTCGCGTGTGCAACCTTAATGGTTAAAGCTACACAGAAATCACGTATGACGGAAATGTTCTCCTTAAAATTATATAAAAATTATCCCACGACAGCATATGTCTATCTTTTATGGTTGACTCACAATAACACGTGTAACTCCCGATAGCTTAGCAGTTCGAAGCTTTCTCATTATATTTGTCTACTCTTACGTTTATAACACTCTCAGTCATCCCTAATTAAAAAAGTTAACATTATTAAATATTCCATAAAAAAGAATCATAGAAATCGGTATAGAAACACCAAAGTTATACATGAAATACGCTAATAATAACGAAATCGCCATAGGTTTGCCTATAATATTAGAGGAGTTCCTTCGATTTCACCTGGATCCCATCATCAGACCCGGACCGGACAATCGGACCACCTGCATACCACCATACATTAAAAAAACATCCCAACAAATTGAGCACCTCCTCCATTTTTGAAGTCCGAAATCCACGCGGGCGAAGCTGCGGGCGGAAGCTAGTTGTTAATATAATCAAATTTACCGTCGCGTCGTAGAAATTGTTAACGTCAGACACGTGAATTCAGTTATAGATGATTGCTTTTACATCTTTAAAGCATGGAAACGATCTTCCTAATTTCCATACAAAGACTATTATCATAAAAAACCATTTTAGAAATAAATGTAGTTAATTTTGGTTTAATCATTATATATTTTAATTTACCTATCATTTATCCTTATCTGTGTTTATGTCCACTGTTTTCATTTCAACAAATTTACCAGCGTAAAAACCGATTTCAATCAATCAATCAATTTATTTATTTTGCAAATATGGGTACATTATTAGATGGCGTATTTTATAACATAGCGTCTCACCATATTTAGTCGAATGACATGCAAAAGTTACAATACAATGTGTTATAACATCATTACAATATATAAAATTTTATGTCAAAGTCGCTAAAACTAACATCATAATATGCATTAGGTAGTAATGATATATTATAATCTATTTTTTTTTTATTATATCTAATTTTATTTATTTGCCGTATGTGCCAACTATACGCAAATTTGTATACAGCTGGTTGCTTTGTCGCATAGAACAGTAAAAACGATCTTCAGCGTTTTATTCATGGTTTTTTATCGATTTAAAGTAGCACGAATGGAAAAATCCTTAATCGTAACCTTGACAATGACCGATACGCAACAAAACATACGCTCATTTGTTTTGAATTCTTGATTTTATATGCTTTTATGTAAGATTTGCCTTATGCGATGGGATTTCCATGTTTATAACTTTAAAAATGAAGAATATTCATGCTTGTAGAGTGATTGGATTAATTTGGCAATATTCAAAAATTTTATCTTACATTTAACTGACTTACTATAGATCTACAATTTTATATACGGTCTTATATATCGATCATGGCAATGACAAACACTTTATTCTGACAGTATTAAAATTATGGAATTTTATTTATTTAATTTACTTCATTTGTCCTCGAATTTACACCTTTAAACCCTAATTTATGTCTTTTATGAATGTCAAGCAAATATAATTCAATTACGGCAAGATATTATATAAACTGATTTGTAACGTTGTGTCTTATTAGTTGAGACCATTACCGGAGTCCATTAGTTTAATGTGTTAGGGGAATATAACCAAATTATATTGTCCATGTATGTATGTGAGATTTCCGTGGCACGTCCTTTAAAGTAAAACTATAGTGTTTTTAGGACTGTGTATTTGGTAATGTCTACCTTGAATATTTTATGAACAAAGTATCATTATCATTTCATTGTTAATTGCAAATTATATTTTGTAAGTTCAACTATTGAATTATTATTTTATAATTCATTTTGTAATTAATGTTTTTAATATTTATGGGTAAATTAGCAATAGGAAAGTATAAATAGTCCCGTAATTTTGATTTAGAAATTCGCAATTACAATTATCTAACTTGTTCCAAGCCAGTATGTGTGTCAACCCAAAAAATTACAAACATAGCTATTACATTTATGTACCTACTCAAAGAAACAAAAAACATACATATACGTTTAAAAATATTGACGCTAGACTAATAACTAATCAAACGAAAGAAAAAAAAGTATTTTGTTAGTTAGAGACGGCAAATAAAAATTCTTTGATTAAGTAAAGTACCGGGATGTATTATAAAGTTATTTTTTTTGGTAATACGGGACGGTAAGAGAGTAATGCTTGCTAGAAGGCGACATGTTATCTTCTATTCCTATGGCAATGTTCGTCATCAAACATATGATCTAATAAGTTACTAACTTTTGCTCGCGACTCTGCCCGTGTGAAAGAGTTTTTCCGGGATAAAAGTTCCACTTTATATTTTCCCGGGATAAAAAGTAGCCTATAGCACTCAGGAATAATATAATTTTCTATTATTTATTTTTTTGCAAATCGGTTTAGCAGGTCGTAAGATTAGTGCGTTCAAACACAAAAACAAATTCTCCAGTTTTATATATTAGTGTAGAAACCCAAAATTTTTGCTGCAATGTATTTTAAATTAGAAATCCAAGTTTAACTAAATGAAAAATTTCTACATGAGACACCCATTACCCGAAGCACAGAAAAATATCAATGTACTTAATTTATTCTTGAAAAAATGTGGAAAATTAATTGTAGTCGTAGGTTCTTACGTTATAAAATATGTCAATAAATGGTTTTATTATTTTTAAAATTAGTTATTATAACATTATATTTCTTCTGTGAATTTGAACAACACCATTAACATACTTGCGTAATACATGCTATTTTAGGCATAGTTAAATATTAACGTTCGACATTTTATTTCCAATACCTTAACGAGATTCCTTATTGACTTACGAAAACAAAAATATGTTTTCATCATAAATTGTGATGACACGGTGATGAAAACATATTGCGCGTTATTTTTTTCCAAAATATGACTGCGTATTTACATATATTCATTAAAGGAAATAACAATGAAGAATATTGATTTAAAGACTAAACTACGTATTTCACAATGTTATATTATGTATATATTTATTATATATAATATACTATCAGCCATGTTTTATACACTGTCTCACTGATAGGCATGGGCCTGCTCTACTACTGAGAGGGATTAGGACTTAGTCCACCACGCTGGCCTACTGCGGATTGGTAGATTTCACACACCCTCAAAATTCTTATAGAGACCTTCTCAGGGATGCAGGTTTCCTCACGATGTTTTACTTCACCGTTAAAGCAGTGATAGTTTACAAAGAATAATATATTGCTATACTGGAACTAGTTTGGAATAGTTTGTCGCAAGTGAAACATTACCCTCAAGTTTGGGTCCAAGTTAAATTGCTATCACATTGTTAATTAAGGAAGTAGTCTTCAGTTATCAATTACAGGCGAAGCTACAGTCGTGTTTATCGTCCTAGCAATTAGATGGGATAGTTCAAAATATAGTGATCCTTAATTATATAAACTTTTCAAGTTGTTCAATTTAAATACCGATCAGGGATATTGTAACTTAAAAGCATTATGATTATTTCATGAATTATTAACTAAGAAATAAAATAAGGACATTTTTTGGATCCTAATCTGTCCATAAGGAAGGATAAGTTCTTTTACTTAATCTATTTGGGGCATTTTTACAATGAATCTTGATATTAATAAAACAGCAAACGAGAAATAAGTTTCTAAAATATTTTTTCTACGCTACCACACTATTTTACATTTTATGTACATAGTTAATTTAAATAAGTTAATAATATAATACATACCGGTTTAGTTATTAACATATAATTCGTAATGCCATAAATAAACGTTATAATATAACAATTATTAAAAAGGCAAAGGAAATACGACTAGAACATTCTAGTGTTTTTTTGTTTGTTTATATGCTGGTACCTATTTTTTATACTGTGGAAGCTAATCTATAGCATGTTTTGCTAATAAATTAGGCTTAATGGCTAACAGATGTGTACCCAATTTAAGAGTAATTTGGATTACAAACAAAACAAAAATATAAGTTTTTATATTCTCAGAAGGTGATCTAATCTTTTTGCTACCTTTTGTAAATTTACCATTTTTTAAGTAGTTCATTTCATCCAGGCAATTGGAAGTAAATATTTAAAGGAGTCAAAAGGAGAGACTAAGTATGATTTAACGGCATATTGCCGTTATTAGTCCAACCTTAGTACCTTATTGGTCCAAGGGATAGACTGGTTGAACATTTAGACGGAAGCGTAAGGCGCTTGGACTTTTTTCTTAGTTATTTGGATAGTCTGACTATTGATAGAATTGATAGTGATTCGCCATTTGCAAAACCACTCACCGCATTCATTGTCGGTGGCCGGCAAAGTGCGATCCATTTGGTCAGGGTTTCTACGTAAAGTGTTGTTTACGTTGCCGTCTGCAAAGAGAGCCAGATGGGCGACTTTTAATCCCGGAATATTGGTGTACAGCGAGAAATTATATAAAAGTTGTATTGAAATAAATATACGTACGATCGCACGATATCTTCCACTACTATTTACTATATGCTATCTCGTTCTTCACGTGGAATACGGCACGACTACCATCTGAAATGTTGCATCACTTCCCAGCGGCTACGTGACACGAAACACTTTCTCGTTCATTATTATTAGCACGCTATATACTCTGAAAGATGTTGGCAAGCATATTATTTACTTTACGCTGTACATATGTCTTATTTCAGCATATCAATTGTATATCATCATGGAGATATTGACGAATATAACTGGCTAAATTTGACTTAGTGACGAAGTTTGCAAACACTAACAAAATATTAATAAACTTTGTGATAATGTAAATACGAGAAGACCAAGAACTGGTCATAGAAACCGGGGCAGGCCTTCAATAAGGTGGACCGACGACCTGGTCCACGTGGTGAGACGAAGTTGGATGAGGACTGCCCTGGACAGAACAACCTGGCATTACAAGAGGACTACACTCAGTACTGGGCGAATGTATAGGCTGAAGAAGAAGAAATACGAGAAGATATTTCTATTGAGAAGTAAACGAAGGAACCGCTGTATAGTTTAAACGAAGTTGGAGACGAAAAATCACCAAATGCTAGATTAGAAATATGCTATATTTTATATTCATAGTTTAGCTTAGTTTCATATAAAAGTGTTTAATGCGGTGTTTGAATAATGTTGTTCCGGTTTGTGGGACTGACCATTAAGAATAACATTTTTGAAGTCTCAAAACAAGTGTATTGCGATGCTTTGCTTTGTAATTCAAAGTTTTAGATGCTAATGATACTGATTGATCGGCAGGTGTTCTAGCGTTGACATGCCAAAATCAATAATAACGTATTAATATTATAATTGCGAATATTTGTGACAATGTTTGACTGTTTGTTAAAAGTAAACTCAAAAAACTGAACAGATTACGATAAAGTTTCACATACGGGTACATCATAACCTGGATTATCACATAAGCTACTTTTAGTCCCGGCTATTTTTGTTACATAGTCAATGACGGAATTTTCAATCAAATTTTTAAACTGATGGCGATATCGTCTTTTATTTATTTATAAGTTTTCCAGCAGACTTAACATTAAGATTACAATAATTTAAATATTATAACTTATTGCTATAATGTAAGACCAAGTTAGGAAAACTGAACATGTATATAATTTAATCCAAAAGTAATGAAATGATTTTATGTGCGATGGATCGCTTCTGTGTTATACGGACTTTAGTAACGGAAAAGGCTGCTCACACAAGCGAAGCCGTAAACAAAAAAAAAATGGCGACTCAAGTTTCGACCTATTACTACGTATGTATTATGCACGTACTATTTATGTCATCCGTAATGATTAAAAACAATGTGACCGCGTGAACCATTCACGTGTTGTAAACAAGAGGTGTGTCTGCGTGTGATAATGACTCAGGTGGCTATATAACTGAATTTTTAAGTTGTAAACAGGTCCAAGGCCTCGTTTGTGTGCAGCGCGTCACGGTTGAACGGTTGATAATAGATTGTAAAAGTAATAAAAAAACACGTATATTGTAAAACTAAGAAAACATACTACGCGCCTTTTATTTCAGAATTGGTAGGTAGAGGTAGAACTAGCGCACCTTTCGTGATGTGTTCCTTTTTACTTTGATGCAAAATGTATGTACGAGTACGTTGATTTAGTACCCAAGTATTATAAAATTAAAATTCCTAACACATAATAATAATAACAACACACACACAAATACGCGCGCGCCCCTTTTAATCCCAAAGGCAGACGCGCAACGGAGCATGCATCCACTTTTCGTCATGCGCATTCCGTTCCATGATATAATCAGGGGCGAGCCTATCGCCATATCGAGTACATAATCTAGACTCTCGGCTGATACAGAACAGGAAAACCCAACAACAACAAACAACATTTTGCCTGTCTTGAGATTCAAATCCAGAACCTAAGAGCGCTAGTTGTCAAAGTTGATTTTTTATAATTATATTTGTATTTTGTCAGGAGTTGCTAGTCATTCCTATGTATTGCATAGTAACTGGCACTCTAATACTTCCGATAACAAAAAATACATAAGAAACACCATGATCATTGTACTGACGTCTGTTATATCCTCATTATACCAGTACGCTTAATAGAAGTCAATGGGTCTTGCTTAGAATATTTTTCATGCAAACCTATTTGATATTGAAGGGCTTCTACTAAAAATATAAATATCCTTCTTTGACTATCCTATGTCACATAATAAAATTATTTAATATTGTAAAGATTATACGAATTTTATTACGAGTAAATGCGGAATCCTAAGTTCAGATGAAGTTTGTCACATACACGAGGACAAAGTTTGTTCCGCCAGGATATTTTAAACTGTGCGTAAAATACGGGACGTCTGACAACGCTAATCATAATATTAAGTTTCCTTTGCCCATTATACCAAACACATGTACATAACCTCAAAATGAATATTCCGATAACAGTTTTAATGACAGATGTTTTCCATCATAACAAGCTGTTACTAAATACGTGTCGTGGCAGGAAGGCCAGGAATTCTGTGAATAGCTGTATCATCCGACCGGTTATATTATCATAATTAACTTACAAAACGTTAGTAATCAATTGTCGGCGACAAATGTTTATAACTTTGAAATATTGTCAAAGAATTCTATTCTGTCGGGGGCATGGTCGTCGTTTTGCAATTACAGATGATTTAATCAAAGGACAATTTTAATACCCATATAGGTAAGTCAAAAAATCCGTTACCAATACGGCTATCAAAGTTGACCTTTGATTAGGCTTTAATTGCAATACTACGGCTTTGTTCCCGAAGATGGAATAGGACTCATATAGTATCATCGATTCATTGTTTTATTTTCTGTCTTACCTGTGAAATGAGCGACGATTGATACCCAGGACATTTGAAACAAAATATGAAAATGTAATCGAAAAGCACAAGATTGGTTACGATTGATTTATACTCTGTCTAGCGTTATTAGTCTAATATAAGTATTTTTTTTTAGTTTATTAGATTCACATCGCACATCTGTCTTACCCTCTTAGATTTATGCATGATAATATTATATTATTATAAAAATAAACCATCAATTTAAGGAATCAATTTAAATTCATACGACGAATTTGAACCGTTCGCAGAATAATAAGCGTTGTGAATTAATTTGGTATCAACATTAATATAACGTCGACTTCAAAGAATGGTCATTTGAATGATAATTTATGATAGTCTAAGACTGTTTTAAAGAACCCAAAACTGTTTGTTTACATGGTTTTAGCGGTTATCAGTATTATTCCTAAACGTTAGTTGAATTCGACAACAGATTAGATTTTTTTAAGTAGTTAGGTAGGAACTTATTTATGAAACTAAAAAAGTGAAACAGGGAAGTTCTCTGTAATCTGCATATTCCTTTAAATCTCTCGTTCGCGAGTTTCCTGTTAGGTAGGTACTAGTAGAGTCTATTTTACCAACCAAGCAACATTGTTTAAACCCATTTTGGGATACTACTGTTTTTGTTATGCCACACAGTGCTTCATTCTTCAAGTCCTGGTGGTATTTTTCATATATATTTTTACACATTGCTTCGTAATATGAAGTTCTTGAGTTGTTTCTTCTACTATTTATGGACACTCATCTTGCGTATCAAGTGAAATTACTCGTCTTTACATTCAATGGTATAAAAAATATATTTGGAACAGAAATTGTATTCTAACGGTATATAACTTTAATAAAATAATGCATAATATAACGCGTGTCGTTCAAATGTCGCATAAGTCGAGTATTCATCGTGTATGACTAAATACAAAACAATGTCGAGCTTTTGTTTCTAACAATTGTGGAAATATTGACACAGACGGAAATGTAATGGTTGTATTTTGCGTCTTAACTACACGGTGATAAACAGTGAGTAATCTACGAAACATTAAAAATGTAGACCCAAATTTTATTTAAATCTATTATGTATGTGTCTTAAAAGAAAAACTCATTGTTCTCGAGTTGCCTAAAAATAATTTAAGCTACTGAAAAAATTATGGCAGTTAATAATTTGTTAATGCTAACATAAAACAGTATTATTAATTAACAAATAATTTATCTGATGGTGTTAAGTAAGGAAGCGTGTTTACGTCCGAAACGTTTTAAAGCCATCAATTAAATAAAGTTCAAGATGTTTTGTTCGCTATGTCTGTGTATAATTCGTCGTGAATCACGGCCGGGCATGGTCAAGGCCTTTTGCTGTTGCGAATTGTGTTATACACTTAGTTATGTCTTACAACGCACCAACAAATTGTTGCTGAACTATCTCCGTATTTGCGGAAACAGTAATGTTATTTTTTTCTATTAACTCTAGATTATAAAGAATTGTGTTATTTTTTTTATTACTCTAGGTTTTTAAGAATTGTTTTTTCTGAACATTATGCCTGGCAAATCATTTTAACATAAAATGGCCTCGGTTATAATGTTTTAAAATTTATAATTGCAACTCTACCTTCTGCCTCGACTGCCTCGGTGGCGTAGTTGTATTGCACGTCCGGTACAATAGCGCTCTGAGGTCCTGGGTTCGAATCCCGGGTCGGGCAAAGTGATATTTGGGTTTTTCTGCTCAGTATCAGCCCGGAGTCTGGAAATTGTGCCCGATATGGCGATAGGCTCGACCCCTATCACATCATGGGACGGAACATACTTGGCGAAAAGTGGGTGCCCTAGTAGCGCCTCTGCATACCCCTTCGGGGATAAAATGCGTGATGTTATGTATGTATGTAACTCTACCTTCGTACTTTTATTCTAAGTATATAATTTCTGTACTTTTAGAAATGTATCAATTCTTGTTTTAAAGTTATTCAATTTAATGTGTAACTTCATACATTTATCAGCATTTGAGTCGTGTTTTTCCGTAAAAACACACACAAAGAATGCGGACATCTTTCTATCGATGGCGTGATACCAAGAATTTCATCATCCTTCTATATTTCTACAGAAATGTCAAAATCTATCATTGTCATAACTTGTAACTGTAGTAAAAATAATGAAATACTATACGTGAAATGAAAAATACGGATAAATTCAGAGAATGTTTTTTTTATCATTGAGCACTTGTTTTACATGAGTTGACATAAGACATTTATGTTTTTAATTTTTAAATTATAATATTAGAACAAGAGGTTCTACAACAGTAACACTGGATGTGTGTCAGTTTAGACTTTCTTCTAAAAATACTAGCGTGCCCTTGAACTGAATGATGTCATCACTGCCATACGCGCGACTGTGCGTCGCCATCATATTTTTCCTACTCCCTATGTCCTTGGAGTTATTAAAATGTTATGACTATGTAGTGTTTGCTAACAAAGTATTATTATATACTTATGTTAGATATATGTATGGATGTCGTGTAGTGTTGTTTAGGTATTTGTATAAATTACTTTTGCCGTTCTTTCCGTCGCCATGTTAATGTATAAGTTTATTATAACTACTGATTGTAATAATATATGTATAGTGCATACTTTGATATATAATGTTGTATTCCGAGTTCGATATCTATAAAATAAAATTAGTTGCCACTTGTATATAACAGCACTTGGACCGCCTCGACCAGCTTGACTGATTCCTTTTTTGTTGCTTAATTGTCAAGACAAGGTTTGATCAAAGAATAATTTTGGTAAATCAACGGGAAATACAGGAAACGTTGTAAATTGTACTGAAATTTGTGTTTTTTCTTCACACACGATAATCTCCGAAATCATCCGATAACAAATTTCAATGAAAATTTTTGTGTATAGTTACTCCAGCTTGAAACATAGAATAATATTGGACCCTATGGTGGCGCTTTTGTTGAGAACTAAAAAATAAAAGGTAGTTTATATTATAAAATGCGGTCTGTGACAGGAAAACATCCGTCGGGGTCACTACTATATAATAATTTGGACTTTAAATTCGTTATAATTTATTGTTATTGTTTCTAATCTGCAATGTGACGTTTAATTGCGTAATAATTCGATAACTTATCAGTGCGCGGTGACATTCACCGTTAAATATCATCGTTTGTACTTTCAGTTCGACCTCTGGATGTTTGTTTTGATTTTTAGTACGAATATTGTACTTAGCATCAAATGATACACCAGGAGGGTGTTATCGAGTAACTTACGCCTACTAACTATCTAGGAGTATGTACTGGTTGAATTTTAATATCATATGAGTTTGTCTTCTGATAAAATTAGCTGTTTTAATTCTTCTACTACAACCTACCTTTCTTCGGTGTAGGATTTTGAAAGGGAGATAAATAGAGTGGGAGAGACATTAGGCAAATACCTTAGTATCTTGTTTATTACAAAATGTAGTCGTATATTCACGCGAAAACTTGACACATTGTTGCTTGTTATGTATAACCAAAACAAAATAAAAGTGTTTTTTATATCTATATGACAAATGTAAAAAGGAACTAAAAAATAAGTAGTCACGTTTTGCAAACGTATACCTACAGCTGTTTAATGCCTCGCCACGTCGTTAATAATTTGGCATAGCAATTATACTTTCTTGTTGAATGTTTACAACACATTTTTTGCCTGCGCCGAACTGCGTAGTAAGATTACTGAATGAAAACAATAAAATGTGCTAATGAGAATGCGGCATGGTATGTTTATTTCATGTTTAAAATGCTAGAAAATGTATTGTTTGTATTAATAAATACTTTAGAGTTTAAAATGATGATTATTATCGCCATCGAAGTTACCAATGATGGTGTGTGGTTACCATTATCTCTCTATGGACTTCGGCTTCAAGTTGCCATCCGCTTAATATCTATCTTTCTCTTATACAGTATCCTTTGAAGAAGAAGTAGTTAGCGCAGAGAAAACACTACAAAAGAAGTTCATTCCAAAGTTACTTATATATAAATTTATTGAGTATTGACTGATGAATTTTTCATCACTATCAATATTTCAGCACAAAGGTGTTTATCGAATTTATAATCTTTTAATCTTTAACATTTACCATAAACACGATACTCCTGGAATACCCTCGTTGAAAAACGTGTTTCAAAGATTCCTATCTATTGATTTATTACTAAAGTAAGTATTGTCACGAAATCGTGGTGTGATCGCCTTTGGTAATTATTTTGTTCGATAGATTGTGGAAGGTCGTGTTATTTAAATCGTTTTTTATCTATACCTAGTTTGATTAGTTAAAGTTTTTTATTTTAATGTATTAGTTCTGTTCAACGACTAGTTTTATTTTGTTATTCTTTCACTATAATAAGCTATATTATCCTTGAATACTCATAGCTTATATCAGCTTACTTGCGAGCTATGAATCATATAAGGAATGATTCAGTTATTGGCTAAAATAATATAAATATTACGGTAATCGCTGAAGTCTATAACTTGTGTTGAAACAACTAAACACATTACCACGTGTTAAACCTCCATGTGACTGATAATGTGCGTAATATTTTAGTAAACAATAATATTCGCCACGCAGTTTGACGTGACCTATATTGCTTTAATTGCCTCTATGGATTAGCCAGTAATACACTAACGAGTTTCAGGAAAATATAGGTTTATTCATTACAGTAATTTGGGCCAAATTTCCGTGTCAATTATAGTGCTGGTGTTGTCTTTCTGTTTGATCAAACATTTGTCAAAAATATTAGATTATAATTACGGTGGGTTTACTGTTTATCTATTACTAGGTTATGCTCGCAACTTCGCTTGCGTGAAAATGTTTTTTTGAGATACAAATCTTACTTTATATTTTCAAGGGCTAAAAAGTAGCCTTTAGTACTCACGAGTACTGAGCTTTCTATTAGTGAAAAACAAAACAAAATTGCTTTAGTTTAGTTCCTGAGACTAGCGCGTTAAAACGAACAAAATTTTTATATCCGTATAGATTTTTGTATGACGTAATCAACATTTATAATGCCCGAGGTATCTTGGTTACTTTGCCAACCTTTGCGGAAAGAGTTCGGAACAAATTGCTTGAAAATTTTGTTGGACAAAATTTTCAAATTGAAATTGTATTCTGTCTCACTTAGTTGAGCCATTCAAATGGCTAAAACGGGAATATACTGTTAAGAAAAATAGATCGACCAAGACTTACGCCTGATATTAAACAAAGTTGTTTCTTTATGGCATGAAAGTGTATAACTTTGTAGGTAAAATTATAAAAAAAATGATATTTTATTTATCACTTACATTTCTATGGAAATGTACTATTTGTTGACTAATGCAGGTATTACATATAAAAAATTATCGATATTTATGACATTGAGTAACATTTATACATCATAATCTTGATACTTTGCAAAAACAACAAAAATTAAAGCATAGTTATATCGCGATAAACTTTACGATTATTATTAATCGTTTTTGAAACTGTTTTCGAGTTATTGTTTATATGTTTGTGCAGATTTTTTTATATGTATTGGAAAGGTTTGGTTGGCAATCTACCAGCAGTGTTATAATTTTGGAGGAAATTGCGTCACAAGTTCACATAAAATATTTAATGAATGTCTTAACTGTGTGGTGGATCTCGCTGTTGTTTAAGGGCTATAAATATTAAACCAAATTAGATATTTTAACTAGACTTCACATACATACATGCATAGTATCATGCCTCTATAGCGTAGGGGTAGGCAGAGACTATGGATTACCACATTGCACGATTCTGGCATACTTCGCTTCCTCCCCTTTCATCAATCTTTTTATGCATTCCCGCCGGTTCAGGGTACTTGTTACCTGGCATTTACTAAGACTTAAAACCGGACTTAATAAAAAAATTTCTAGTAGTAACCAAAGTACCAAAGGGTCATGATTACACGACGTTTGTAATCTATACTATTATATAAAGCTGAAGAGTGTTTGTTTGTTTGTTTGAACGCGCTAATCTCAGGAACTACCGGTCCAAACTGAAAAATTCTTTTTGCGTTGGATAGCCCTTTGTTCGTGGAATGCTATAGGCTATATATCATCACGCTATACCCAATAGGAGCGGAGCAGTAATGGCTAATCTCAGGAACTACCGGTCCAAATTGAAAAATTATTTTTGCGTTGGATAGCCCTTTATTCGTGGAGTGCTATAGGCTATATATCATCACGCTATACCCAATAGGAGCGGAGCAGTAATGGCTAATCTCAGGAACTACCGGTCCAAATTGAAAAATTATTTTTGCGTTGGATAGCCCTTTATTCGTGGAGTGCTATAGGCTATATATCATCACGCTATACCCAATAGGAGCGGAGCAGTAATGGCAAATCTCAGGAACTACCGGTCCAAACTGAAAAATTCTTTTTGTGTTGAATAGTCCTTTGTTTGTGGAGTGCTCAAAGTTATATATCATCACGCTATGGCCAATAGGAGCGGAGCAGTAATGGCTAATCTCAGAACCTACCGGTTTGAACTGAAAAAATATTTTTGTGTTGGATAGCCCTTTGAACCTGGAGTGCTGTAAGCGATATATCATCACGCTATGACCAATAGGAGCGGAGCAGTAATGAAACATGTTGCAAAAACGGGGAAAAATTATTAGTTTTGAGAGCTTCCGTTGCGTGCGCTGTGTAAACAGTTAAAGTTATGCAACAATGATGTATGACGGGAGGGTTCCTCTTAAAAAATTCTAAAAAATATATTATAAAACAAAGTCCTCCGCTGCATCTGTCTGCCTGAACGTGTTAAACTCAAAAACTACCGAACGTATTAAGATGAAATTTGGTATGGAGACAGTTTGAGACGCTGGGAAGAATATAGGCTCCCGGGAAACTACTACTTTTATAACGGAATACTTTAGCCTGAAAAACTTTATAACGCGGGCGGAGCCGCGGGCAAAAGCTAGTATTGTATAAATAACTACAAAATTATGTTTATTTACACTGTAATAATACTACAATATTAATAAATATTGATCGTTTGTGGTCTAAAAGACTGAGGAAAATAAAAACCGCTTCTTTAATGTCGTTAACCTCTGGTAGGCGGTGACACGTCAGGAGATTATTCTTTAGCCCGTTTTTATAAAAAAAAATATCAAATCGTATGTACGTCCATATACGTTTTGCAAGAGAAAGAGGACTCCGAAATGACGTAATCTTCTACCGGAAATTGACTCGAGCCCCGACTCATCGAAGTTACATTGAAATCCAAATCGACTTTGAGTATTGCATTAGACGCCAAACAGACGTTTCCTTGTTGCTCACACGGCACAAGATGGCGGTAACGAAACAGAATGTTGTTTTTGTTTTTATAGGAGTAGGCAGAATGACCCCACTGTACCTGATGGTAAGCGGAGTGAGGTCCAATAGAAGGTCGACTGACGAGAGATGATTATCCTTCGGCAGTCGACACAATTACGGCAGCCTGTTGGAAGCGGATATACTGATCCTGGAATGCGACACACTTACGTAGGCTACTACGGCGGGTTTAATACTTGTCTACATCTGTTAAACTAATCAACGAATAGTCGACAGAGCCAAAATATTTTATGATTTTAATGCTCGCTTCTTCGTCCGCGTGAAAAGTTTTTGCAGAATAAAAACCGGCTTTATATTTTCCTGGGATAAAAAATGTCATTTCATGTTAGTGAAAACAAAACAAAAACGGTTTAGTAGTTCTTGAGATTAGCGGGTCTAAAGAAACAAGCTTTTCAGCTTAATATTAGTATAGATAAATGTAGAACAAGGCATGCAATAAATAGTGCTCATGGTAATCGATTACTATCTTCTATTGGTAAAAGTATTGAGGTTATGTTAGTTGGTGTTTCACAACATTTTCTGAATTAAACCTATTCAACAATGTTATCGACGAAAATGCGTGACTATTGTAAGAAACCATAAATCTATCCAGGTTCTCCTTAGTTGTTCTTTTTCTATTCTTTTGAATGACTAGACGAGCTTGCCGTTCGCCTGATGGTAAGCGAAACGACCGCCCATAAACTTGAATGAATTACAAAGTGTTGTTTGGTATTCCACTGCACTCGACATCTGGATGTCTCTGGAGACATGAGATATTAAGTCTCATTATGTCCAGTAGTTACACTGGCTAAAATGTCGTGTCACTGCTGCTTGGCGGCCAGTTGTTGTTTCTCTGAAATAAATTAAGCCATTCTAAAATAACAATCCCACGTAGCGGCATTCAGATATTTTGAGATTGACGTGCTGATGCGCGTTGGTCGTCAGAAGCAGAAATAAATGTAACATCTAAACAAACTTATGTTTTGCGCGTATTATGTCGTTGAACCCGCCAGATTACAAATCACGGTAATTAACAATAAATTCAGCCTAAACACGTCATTCGGTCTAATGGCTGATGAAATGTTTCTTCTTTCTATCTTGTAATTATACTAAAAAAAATAGTCGTAGTTTTGTAAAACACAATGTATTTCAAGTCTAAGGGCTGTTAATAAACCAATCTCACCTTTGAGTAGGAGCTTAGTAAACATTAAAGATTTTGAACTATTGAATAAGCAAAGCTTGAGGTGTTACTTAAGCGCATGTAGTCAGCTAAGTCGGTGTTTTTTAATAAACAAAACATAGGTGTCAAAATCCATGACCGTACTGTCATACCTCAAAATACCACTAAATTGTTAAGGTACTACTATATTGTTGATATTTGTCATTAAATAAAGATTATCCTAAGATGCTGACTTAAATTTGACAGCGATTTAGCCGAATCGCATTTGAGAGCGAATCCAAGTTCCATATACGGCCCTTAGTCTGTGCTTTCGTACGAGTTCTATTGATCAAAACTCAGGTTTGTAAGGACTTTGAAATTCAAAATACCTATAATTTTTCAAAGTGATGAGTGCAGTGCAATGTTAGACTATTTTGCAATTCAAAGTCTTGAATTGTTTCACTACTTTTCAGGGCCAGGTGCGACGTATAATAATCACGCTATCTGTTCCTTTAGTTCAGTTATAAAAGAAGAATCATTCTTCTTATGGGTACCATACGATCCAAATTACAATACAATTAAATAATTAATGTTTATAACATATTAGTAACATATTATGTGGTAAACAGATCTATATGTTTGGTTAATTATTATAATTCGTGTAAGCAGGTGGGTGTAACAAAGGGCCCCTTCTTGATAATTCTGACGTCATAGATTGTTTAGTTATGGTTACCATGGCCCAGTTTTTCGAGTTATGTTTAAAATGGTGTAAGATATTTGATATGTGAACACGGTAAACAGATGTATTATTAAGAAAAAAAATAAATAATTGATTTTCGTCTTAATGGACATAAGTCGTGGGTGGAATATAGATGATAGTAAGTGGAATTGTTCTTTTTTATAGCAATTTATTGTATACTATGCAAATTTCTTGTTGGGAAGTGGAATTGTTATAAAACTTACGGAATCCTACGTTCGTTATAGGTGAATATTAAATAATTGCCTCTTCCGTGCCCGATTTAAAAATATTAACTGTACCTTTACATTTTTCTGGGGTATTTTCGTCTGCATTGGAGGTTGCAAGTAATAGTTTTTCTGGTATTTTTTTTTACAGAATCCTTTATAAAACAAACCCCCCAAAGTCGGTAACAATTCATAAGAAGGAAAACATCTCTAATAAATCATCATTAAAAGACGCCTTAAACCCTGAATTCACTCGCTGACCCTACAGTTCTTGACCTTTTGATAGACCTTAAAGTTTTTAGTATGTGCCATCAGCAACTAAATGTGTTGTATGCCTTATAGCTCTTTAATTTAGTCGTTTTTGTATATAAAATATTTACATTTATGTCGACTTTATTGTCATATGACCTATTCTGGTTTTACACTTTTTAATGAAAATTATTGTTTTTTTCTGTTGTAAAATCTTCATTATTTTGTTGACTGTGGTGAGTCTTATGCTTCAGTGGTCTTCTTAAATAGCTGGAGGAATTATTACAATAAAAAATAAATAAAACACTTTTGATTAAATATACTATGTTTTTAATCCATACAGTTTAAGCATCAAGAGCTCATTCTTGCCGCTAAGGTTTTGAGGTTATCTTATGTATACCTATGTAAAGATAACCTCAAATAAAATGCGTAAAATGACAATATTTATAAACAGAGATAAAGATTTAGCTGTCAGTTGTATGTTATCGTAATATAGTCCTTGCTTTTCTCTGAAATCTTAAAAATATCATACATAATATGATATGCATTGTAATGCATATCATGCATTACAATGTCCCGATATTACGACGGCATTACTAGCATTTAAATTTCTTTTTTGTGGCGACTAGAGTTCTAACTTAACATGATTTGGATTATCCCTCTGGTCTAATGAGGTTTGCTGGATCACAGAACTTTTGCCAGTTAGTTAGCAGAAGCAATATAGCAGTATAGAGTTAGCAGAAGCAGTATAGCAAGCACAGGGCGGGATAAATTGCGTCGCGAAATTATTAATAATAATAAACTTATATAATACTTCTAAACTCAAAGACTGGTCTTAAAACCACGTACCAACTCTATCAATATAAATATAACTATAATACTTCTCTTTATAATGTTTTGTCTTGCTTGTGTCGTTTAAAGTCACTTTTAAGAGCAAGACAACTATCTATATAACTGTCAAACTGGTATTAGTAACAATGGTCTATAACGCTTAATATTCAAACTGCATTATGTCTCAAAATATCGATGAAACGCGACGTTAAGCATCAAGGCAAACTAGTGGGACTTGGGCATGTTAAAACAGAATGTAGGTGAAATATCTTGACGTTATTCACATAGTTTTCCTTAAGATAAGTAGGTTTTAATTGGTTATAAATACGTATTTTATTTAACAATTTCTTTCGTGTACTGTTTAAAATATTTCTATTACTGTTGTTTGTTTTTCGCTTATATTATTATGAATATTGTGAATGAGTTCTATTCTTTGGTCCAGACGTCATATTTTATATTGAATATTATAACACAAATGTATATATATTATATTGTATATTATAACAAAAAAAAAATAATTAGACGAGGCAATGGTGACTTTAGATTTTATCTTGGCATTTAATATTCTTCTGTAAACTAAGCTATTCTAATACCAGAGATTTCTTCTGAAATGAGTCATAATTTTAAAATAAGCTGGAATTAATAGGACACTGCCTTGCCCATATACGCTAAACAAATAAAGATATTCTATTCTTATGCTTAATAGCTTATTACCAATATAAAATAAATTGGAAGCAATCTATATTAATAGATTTGAAATACTAAACACATGATAAATGAATTTACATAGATAACAAATAAAAATAATACGTCGTAGTAAATGGGTAAAGAAAATGCATTTTCCTTGAACTTTAAACAATTATGTTATTTGTATGTATCTAAATATATTAGATTGAAGTTTATTTGTGCATTGAAGAAAATTATTCCTAAATTTTAAGTACAGTCAATCACAAAAGTAGCTGAACAAATTTTAAATTGCCTCTGAATTTTTGTATCGGTGTCAACAAACGGTCTTTCATCACTAAAATGGACTTCAGATGGTTTACTTACTATAGATAAAGATAATTTAATATTACGATTGCAGTTAATGTGTGAAGCGTTTTGAAATTTGTTCAGCTATTTTTGTATGTGACAGTCCGTACATTAGGCATTTGTGTAACTATAACGTAATTAATTTTAATGATATTGTTTTGTTTTATTATCCCAGCTAATCCCCGAACGGTGAAATTAACTTTGATGTAGTCCTGCAAATGAGCTACCTTTTACCCGGGATACGTTCTTTCGCGCCAGTGAAGCAACGAGGAACGGCTAGAGAAGCAATAAAGGTAATATAAAGTTGCTTGTTTTGTCGATGGTCATTACAAACCTTGTTCTATATAGAAGATAATAGAAGTTGTGTCCGTAGGTGAAGAGTATGTCTTCTAGACGTTGTATCCAATAGGATGTCGACTGTCAAGAATGACTTCCCCTCGGCAGTCGACACAATTATGCCAGCCAACCGCACCGAATATACACAGGCTGATCCCGGAACGCGATAGACTTACGTTCGCCAATATGGCGGGTTTTAACATCTCGTGTACGGTGGTCGCTATCCGGGCGGATATAAAATATATCCTACCACCTTCAAAAGCTCAATAATCTACTGCAAGAAATTGCCAGTCTAAATTGAGCTTAAGGAAAGTAGATTCCAAATTTGTTCCGTGTTTTTTCTCATTAAAAGTGGTGATAATATATTTATAGTATGCGTTTATTATTTATTGATATTAAAAGTAGCCGATAACTTTTTCAATTGAGAGTGCTGTTCTATTCAGTCGGTCAATATGGCGACGTTAACTAATAATATATAGAGAGGCGAGGAAACATGAATATGCAATTGATCGTTTTATAAATGCCTGTATATAATATATACTTGTATATCTTGATAGTAGATTAGCATAATACCTAGTTATAGCTAGCCTTTTGTTTGCTGCTTTACTTTTATGAAAGTCATTTTATAGTATAACCATAGCAGAGGTCAGATTATTTATATTCTACACACACGGCTTTTACTCCCGAAGTGGTAGGCAATAGGTAGAGGCATAACTCGTGAACTCACTTTCGTGTATTTCGTCCCAGGGGCCTATTGCCATATTGGGCAAAATTTCGAAGACCTAGGTTGATACTGAGTATAAGAACCCAATATCACTTTGCCTGATCTGCTATGCCGGGGATCGTACCCGAGACCTCAGCATTGCAGTAGTACCGTAATACAACTACGCCTTCGGCAGTGGTATTTATAATCTAAATGTCATAAAAACGCATTAGTTAGATAGACGTGAAAAAGTAACACACAAACCAACTTCTGTAGTTGATACCTGTAGAAGTAATGGGTAGGATTTATAAGTATAAAAGAGTATTAAACATAAATTACATACACTACCCTTGACCTTCACCGAAACGGAACGTCTGTTACATCTACCATGTGTGTTGGAATTAAACCGAAAAAGCAAGCCTCCAAAACAGAAATTCACTAAGAATAATGCCTAAACATTCCATTTATCGAATATTTTATTGACCTTGATCCAAAATAAAAATTCAAAGAGAGTCTTCCGGATTTGCACTCGGCGTACGTTTGTCCGCTGGTGAATTTATAAACAATTCACGAATATATTAATCAAGATATACTACGCATATGCTGGCTGTTGTGTGGGTGATAACGATTATGTATGTGATTGTGAGCAAAGAGTAGTAATACGCAGTTATGTAGACAGTTTATTTTCGTGTTACCACGTGGCTTGATTTTATAACCTCAAAATTGAAGTTTTATTATGTATTTTTGGAGTTTATTGTTAGCTTTATAATTAATTATCTGATAATTTTAGCGGTTATTTGCATGTTAGATGATGTGTTTGTAGATAATTAACAGTAAAACATGTGTTATACAATGTTATAACATAATATGGAAGTTTGATTGCTCCTTCGGCACGAGTAGCGGAATAATATGAGATTACGAGGCTGAATATGCCCTAAATATAGTACATTTTATGAATAATAATAAACAAAATATTATGTAAGCATTATTTTATCTCTAAACATTACTTAATTACTCTGCGTTAAATAAGTACATAATGACTGTTAAAAATCTTGTCAACAGTTCCTAGGTACTTTGTACTACATTAGATATATCAAACAAACATCTTATCTACTTGAATAATCTATGTTTGTTTTGATGTTCCAAGCTCATGTGTTGCACACGTACACTACACCGCAGAAGTGTGCGTGAGCCAGCCGACACTATTTATTTTAGGAGCACCCGGAGACCCGGCTCAGTTAATTTCATCTTTTTGACCGATTAACAGTGTTTTGTGTGGTGTTTTTATGAAAATGTCGGCGTCACCTATTGCGAGGCAAGCGACCCACAGCCAAGCCATCCCGTCAAGACGGGTGCTGATCACAGACCCTTCGCAGATGCCTGATGTGTACTCGAGCACTCCCGGAGGCACTGTTTACTCCACCACGCCTGGAGGTAATTGAACTCTTCGAATTGGGTCAACCAATTAATGCCCAGTGCTGGCCTTGAAACGTTCTCGCTTATCGATAAAGTAAACAATTTTAGAATCGTACGATTAATTACGTAATATTTGTCGATTTGAGTTGGTATTAACGTGTGTTTCATATTTTAGATAAATTTTTAACCACAAAATTTTTAAGCATCCACCTTCGGAAACTTTTAATAAATAATACAGACTATATTACATCGTAAGGCAACGTTTATCTAAAAGTATTTACTTCAAAAATGGATTCTAATACCTCGTAATAAAGACGGTGAAGACAATTTTACCAAAGAAAAAAGTAAATGTTACGCGCCCTTAGGTTCAGCAACCTCGATTGGAACCGGCTAAAAGCGGTTCAACAATTATCTTCCCTCGTCGCTAACCTCCAGCCGGCATAATAATGTCCACGCACGTCTCATGACGTTTATATTTAGACGAGACAACGACCTTTCTGGAGGACCTTAGGGCTTTGTCACTCGTATTTGTTATGAATAACACAAACCACGCTTTGTTTAACAAAGTTATTGGCAGCATAGTAATGTTATCAGGCGCTCTACAAAACATGGAAGTTCACAATGACATATTCACGTTTTAATGTAAACAATAGTTATGTACAGTCAGCCACATAAGTAATAAAAGCTGAACAAATTCACAACTACAAATATGCACGTTAAGTTTACTTTATGTATTTTTGTCTTTGTAGTAACAGAAATTCCTTCTATTTTGTTTATATGAAGATAATATAAATGTTGGTTAGATTTAGACCCCAAAAGTTTATAAGGGATATGAAGTTTTCAATATCTTTAGCTACTTATAAGGGTGACTGTACCTACAACGTGAATAAGAATCATCCGTTTTATTAAACAAAAAAACGATAAAGTGCCGACCTTTTTTTAAACCATAGCTTGTCACTGGCAGGTAAAGATTTCATATATTTTTTTATATAGAAAACGCCCAAACCATAGATTGTTACTGGCAGGTAAACGGTAATCAAGTTTTAAAAAGAATCACGGATGCTTGTAATGTTTCGGTAGGTAACAACTAGCCAACAGCTAAATTATCCGTTCTATTGATAAACATTGTGTGTAGAATTTAGGTGAGGAATGCCTATTGTGCGCTGGTTGTAGCCACACAATACAGCCCTAACGAAGGACTCGACAATCACTGACGGAATGTGATTGTTAAATTTTATACTGTTAGATTGAAATTGATTACAATTTAACTTGTGTGACAAATATGGTTTCTGCATAGCCATTATCGCTAGAATGCTAAATTAAATCTTACATTATTGGTAAGGGATAGATTTAAAAATAAAATATAAAAAAAATTAAAAACATTTCTTAAAATTTTTTCGTTAGTCGATAGCAAAACTGTCTACAAATTTATTTAAATGAAATTATTTGTTATGATATAACTCCAGCAACATGTAGCCAAATGGGATTTAAATATACACAGTCAACAGAATAGATAAAAAATACATGATTATATTTGCATTCCACACGTCGCGTCAGGTATACCAATCAAATGCTAAGACCATTGTTGATAAATATCTCAGTCTTTCTTTTGTTTTCGAAAATAAACAAAGTAGTTATATATTATTATCTACAGGTAAGGTCATGGTTAGGCTTATCAAGACTCTATACAGTATGTCTAAACGATAAACTGCGAAAGACCACTGAAGTAGGTTGTAAACATTTTTCCTAGGTAAAATTAATTCTGCGGTAAAATTTAATAACAACTATGTGGTTCTAAGACGAATTTTTAGTTTTCATATAATGGGCTTAACCCGAAAATATAAAAAAAATATTGTAAGAAACAAACTTCGTTGTTAATTCTCTATATGATTTAATTCAGAACATATTTTTTGGTCCTCTACAACGAGGTATCCAACTAATAATAATATCACTCACGTTTAGAATTATTATTGTTTCGATATCTCGGGCGACAGATTATGTTATCGGATACGCCGCGTGTTTACAATCTTCTTTCGTGTTATATAACCACATAACCTAACACTGCCACGTGACTATGTTAATGTTTTTTTCTTACGATGACTTAGGAAGTGGACTTTATAGCTTAGGTTTCGAAGTGGGCCATCATAAATATTTTTTGTCGGTTCTTGCATCGAAAGGGGCTAGGATTTTAATAAAGAAATCTATTGACATAGTGAATAGACAGTGAATACCCGTAAAAGTAGACGCATGGAGCGACATGGTGGTCAATTTACGACCAAGCTCCTAAATTAAAATAAAAAATATCAGGAATTGAGGATTAGTTGTTGTGATATAAGTATGTTTTATACGAGTTAATTCACTGTTTTATTGCAGGTTAATTAGTTTGCATGTTTTTATTGTTATTTAGTATAAGTCTCGCGAATAAAATTATGTAAAAATAATTATAAATAATACATAAAATTTTACAGTTACGCTCGAGGAATTGTAACCTGTACGTTCTTATTAATGTAAGATATTTTGAAATACACGTGCTTTGACCGTTCTACAAAAAGAAGTGTGTGGTGTACGGTGAACTAAACACGTGTATTTAATTAAATTCGGACGTCATTCGGCCTCGGATAATTCCGATATCGCATCGTTAATAAACACCGGTTTTCTAGTAATAACCTAAATCGATTTGAATGGGTAAAGTTTCTGTAAACAAATAGTACTACTCCTATTTAAATTAAAATTTAATACTTTAAAAGAAAATTGAGTCTCACCATATCTATAATGGAAAAAGGGATTAATATTATGAGATATAATAAGCCAGTTTGGAGTTAGTGTCTGATATGATAGGCTTGTGCCCTATCATGTTATAGGACGTAATACAGGGCGATAGTGGCTGCACCAGGGGCCTTATTATCTATCCCGCACGTTATTTTAACAATGCGTAGCAAGCACGTAACACAACGCATCATGTTTAGGACTATAGAAATTTGGCTTACAGAATACCATTCCACGCACATTTCTCGAAGATAACATGACACGGCCGCGTTACGCGTTTACACTATCATACAGAATAAAGGCCCAGTTGTGCCTCTGCCTACCTCTTCGGGCAAAAAACGCGTGTATGTGTGTGAATGATAAACGTGTTCTATATCTCGTATATACCATGTAATTTGGCCTACTTCAGAACTAAAATACATATTGATAGTTACGGTCAAAATTGAACTTTCGATAGAGTCGCGTAGAGTTCGATTTGATTATAATCAAGATATGTAAAGCGTGAAAACCGTAATAATAAAAGGAGCACACCAATTTGAAGTTTATTTTCGTCTCGAAATCTAACAAAGAACGTTGTTAACGAAACATTTCGTCACAAAAATATGTTGAAAATAAAAAAAAACACACACACAAAAGTTTACAACAAAATTCTTAAAAGGCCATTACCAAGCTTCAAATAATTCCTATTTACGGAAATAATGGGCGTGTTTATGTAATAAAGAAACGTAGTAACCAAAAAATACAGAAACATGTAACCAATTATTATTTTAAAATAATATTATGTATGGCTTTTGTGACATGGAAATGTTACACCATGGAGAATTTTATCACTTAATTTACATGGCTATAGTATCTCTTAATAGGTGAGATATTAGGATATTTATATTAACGCCACTTCCTCTTAGTATATAAATTGTGAATACATTCGGGTATCTTACGAAGACAATGTGTTGATAGTCGTAATAAAATTTCTTATGGGTTAAGAATTAAAATTGCTAGTAAAATGGCTTATGCGCCCCAATAAAAGTTATTTTGCAGAGTGAAAGTAATCAAATTAAATACTTGACCCAATGTTATAGAGGTATCATGTAGAAATTTGGTCTTATTAAACAATTTTTTAGATTCGTTCAGCTCCAAAGTTTATCCTTTTAAATATTCCTGTAGATTTTTATTTGTCCAATTAATTCTAATTATGTTTTTTTCTGTATTTCAGGTACCAGGATAGTATACGATCGGTCATTCATGATGTCGCTTAGACAGTCCCCGATCTCACAAACCCCACCGAAGTGTTCACTGCCTGCAGCTCTTCTGAGGAATCCGCCAGCAAATGCTCAGTCCACACCAGTGCAGGCACCCAAACCTTCCTCTAATTCAATTGTCTTCGACGAATCGCAGGAGACATTCAGCATGGATCTCTAAATAGTTCTAAGTTTAAATAAGTTATTTTTTTAATCTGTGTACATAATAAAGATTAGAAATTCTATTTTTAAGCTATTCTGTCTCTCATTGTTTAAGATATTATTAATGTTAGATGTTTTGGCTTATTGGAATTATATCATGTACGCAGATTTTGTGTTGCAGAGAGAAAAATATTATTATTGTAATGCAACATTTTAGGTTGTAGGTTTTTAAGCGTGACTGAACATTATAAATGCGTTCAAAACGCGATCCTCCGCCATGACACACAAAAAAAAAATATAAAACCATAAATAAAAAAAAATAACACGAACTTTTTAATGGAAAGGCTGCAATGAATGTGTTTAAAAAATGAAAAGGAGAATGGCGGCGGATTTTTGTAAATATAAATTAGTTCTCTGCGTTTGACGCACAGTTTAGGTGCAGTAGTATTTTTTATTATTAAGCAAGTGCCATTTAATGGAAGATGATTTTTATATTCCTCTTCTCACATTGGAGTTGCTAAGAAGCTATGAAATCTCACTCGAGATAAAGGCAAAGATATTGAAATTACTTTGAAGTATTGGTCACAGATATTGTCATATATTTTTTGTTGGTATTGATTAGTTTTTTCCTATAAGAAACTATAAGTAGAGTTTTTGTTTTTATTCCCAAACATCACAACTTCATTTTGGAGTTAAATAATTAATAGACTGTTGTACTCAGCGCCATCTCTTAGTAGCTTTTGAAAATAATCCTACAGGTCTCATTAAAGTCGCATTCATTATTAAAACGACTATAAATTACTTTATTGATGAATTTTTACAAGCATTTAATATTATTGTGAAAATGCAAGTATTGTTTATATAAAAGGATTCTCTAACCTACTTTTAAGTGGATGCCCGATCGCTTTTTGTGAGCGCATGAGAATTAAGAAGTAAAACTACAATTCGACTGCCAGAATGCCAGTATGATAACAATAAAAATGAAATAATAATTAAACTTTGTTTTTTTATTCGAACCTTTTATAAAGAGAATACTATGACAATATTTTTCCTTAAATGGTCATGGCAATGTGACCCTACTGTATGTCGACTGGCGAGAGATGATTACCCCTCGGCGGTTGACACAATTATGCCGGCCTGTTGTAACCGAATATACATAGGTTGATCGCGAAACGCGACACACTTACGTGGATCACTATGGCGGGTTTTAACACCTTGTGTACGGTTGTCGCTATCTGCGCGGATATAAAATATAACCTAACACCAGCAGTATATAATATGTAAAGTTGCATTTCTTTTTTTTTTTTTATTGCTTTGAATGACGAGACGAGATGGCCGTTCGCCTGATGGTAAGCGATACGACCGCCCATAAACAGTAGATACACCATCCAACACCTCGAATTACCAAGTATTGTTTAAAATAAATAACATAATTTCTGCTAATGAACGAGGTATAGATACGTATTTCTACGCATTATTGATCCTGCTAGATGAAGATGACACGAAGCGAACTGAGGTAAACAACCTCTGACCTAATTTTGAATTATGTTTCTCTCTCCAATCGGTCTCTCATTATTGAGAATCGTAACTCTCTATTATCTTTATAGTGACATCTCTTCATCAACTTCGGTCTTCTGTCTGATGAAGCTGTATTAATAGAGACAGGCAACGCATTGGAAACCTGGTCTATCCATCTTTTGGAGTTTCGTCCTCTATGTTAAAATCAATTATAATTCAGTAAGGTACTAGGTAGGACGTTCTGTATACCATATAATGGGGTTAATTGAGTATTTGTGTTGGATATTGATTTATCAATTAAATAAAATACAATACTCATTGCGTAGCCTAGTTGGGTGTGGAATGTACTACCGACACGAATATCCGCAGGTTTAAAACTCACGGGCACACAGCTTTGATTTTTCTAAAATGATGTATATGTGTATTCTTTGTGTATTATCGCTTGCTTTAAAGGTGAAGGAAAATATCGTAAGGAAACTTGCATACCTATGAAATTCTCTATAAGAATTTTGAGGGTGTGTGCAGTCTGCCAATCCGCACTAGGTCAGCGTTGTGGGTTAAGGCCTAATCCCGCTCAGTAGTAGAGGAGACTCGGACTTAGTACTTGGACAGTATATAATACAGGGCTAATATTATTATTATATTAAAATACTATGCACAAATATAAAAAACACGTAATATTTCTGGATTAGGATTTTCAATGGGTTTTATGTGTTTGGTTATTTAGAGTTCAGTTGAGTAAAATGTAGCGTTTGTATCTACGCCTATAGGCGCTAGAGGTCGCTAATGTTTATGGACGTCTCGTGGCGTTTTACATCACGTATATGATTTACTCGTCTCGTCATCACACTTATCATTGAATCTCGTCTCTTGTAAATGAGTCTTAGAGTGTACATAAATTAAAATATGTTCAAATATACTCACATCTCATTAGATATTATGTAAAAGAAAATAATAAATAAATAAGACATAGACTGCTCTACGTAACCCAAAAAAGTTATTGAGTACTATTGAGTACAATGTAGAATCTACTTTGAAGAATCAAAATTATAATTATAATTAGTTTTTAAATGTCCCACTTTTGGGCACAATCAACACTTGTATAAATAATATGTCACGCATTTGTAATATTCTTATAGTATTGAAGTCAGCCTCTCTTGTTGCGTGCTGTCTCTTGTGATATACTCACCTATTCGCTATGAGAAATTAATTGTTGCTCCCGTATTAGCAAGCCACTTGCTCTACCCTACACTACGTGAGTAAGGTTTAGTTAAAAAAAGCTTATAACAAACATCCTTTGCCTTTTTTAATGCGGTAAATAAGTCAAAGAGTAGTCGACCCGCTTTAGACTTTGAAAATGTACTCTACATTTCGATCTTATTTACGTCAACTGGGTAAGTAAAAATTGGGAGATAAAGCTTAGTTAATACGTCTTGTAGTCAAATTGATACATAAAGCAATAAAGTATTGGCTAATATGCAGGTATTGGCTTCATATCCGCCTTGTTACTTTGTATAGAGTGGTCAATTTGGTGGTGCTTTGCTGAGACAACTTTTTATGTCTGCATTTAACTGATATTTACCCACGCCTACGGATAAATAATAGCAACTAGCATCATCCAGAAACCTAAAGTACTTGCAAAGTCAAACCGTACGAACTGTAATGGACCTAGATGTAAACATCTCAAAGCTCAATTAATACTGACGTTAATGTTTTTCAGACCTGAACTTTCATTAAAATAAAGTTACTCACAATAGGTTATTAATACAATCACAGTAGCAATGCGTTATAAAATACCTCTAGAGGTCAATGAACCAGTTGCAGGGCGTAGGCAGGTGAATAAATACATGACGCACGTGCGAAATTATATGTAACGCATTAAATACCTTACCCTCTTGAGATAAAGTTGAATATGTAGCGTGGATGTGTCAGCCCCGTTCCACCCTCACCCTATGTCATTGTAACGCGTTTGGAACTAATCCGTTCTGATATTTGCTCTTGTTTCTCCATCATATTAATACGATCAGAATTTAAACATTTCACGTGTTTCTTACGTTATAAAGTAGCATAACATTACGTCATATTTAAAAGGCCCTTTTCATAACTTCTGAATAAATGCTACTCGTAACTAAAATGTATAAGCCGACCAAATACAAAAGTCATAGTCCAATCTATGCTCCTAAATATATCGTAATAAAATGAGCACTATTTACATTAGCTGTTTCATGCGATAACTGTCAAAGTACTGGAAACTTGTTAAACACACCCTTAAAGTTTTTGGCGTTTTTAATCAGCTGGTGAATTTAGGGCTTAACTAATGGTTGATTTTCAATTAGATTTTATTCTACGGACGAATAGTTCAGTAATTTTAATAGACAAATATCTTAAATTAGTCAAAACATTAATTATTGCCAATAAGACAAGCCTTGGCCTAAGCTTAAAAATATAATTACATATCAAAACATCGTGTGTTAGTTTTTTGAAATCATGAAATCGTTTGGAAAGTAAATTGGCGCGTAGGAATTTCCGGAAGTTGCACTCCCCTGACTGGCTAATTCGAATTCTTAGAAATAAAGCAATGTGTGGTAGAGAGTTAATTTTGCATATATTCAACTTTGATCGAGTGTTTCTTTTATAAAAGTGGGGGAGAGATAATTACAGAAATATATTGCTAAATTCATGATACTAAGGTTTTTTTATTACTTTTGCCATTATTAATTCATAAGGGGCTTTCTTAACGTTCATAGAATTGCATGCCTTATAAGATGTACTGTTTTGTATTCGGTTTCAAGTATAGGCAATTAAAATTACTGTTTTAATTAATAAAAAGGACCCACATAAGAGTTTTCTAGGATACCAATGTGGGAAATGTTAAAAATAATATAGTTTTCAAGTTGCTTCTTTAATAAATTTTCAATCTAATGTCTATTGTTCATCGTTGCCAAATTTCGTCAGTAATTTATTCTTCTTCGCTTACGCATTTTATATTCCATTTCATGCATCAATCTAATGTGTCATTGCCACTAGCATTTATGCTCAACATGTCGTTTAGGATCATAGTACCCAACTGAAGCTACATTATAGGATGGGATTTGGGAATAAGTTTTGTAACTACAATATTTATCCATCTGCCCTTCTCGCATTCCAACGTAGGGACGAAACACTCCAATGTTGGGCGATGCAAAACAGTTTTTCACACATGGCTTATTTTTTTATGATTACCCACTTGCCTGTCATATTCAATAATTCCGTCTAAGGAATCCTGGCCCAGATAAATTGTTCCAAAAAGCCTAATTGTTGATCCGAGAATCGAACACAGGTTCCCAGGGACAGTTCGTAAATTAAAGGTTCGGAATTTGTACCAGTCCAAGCATTGGCTTATACGTTTCCATTAAATTAAGGCCGCGTTTAGCCATAACAAATAGAATAAAATCCAACTAGACCCAAACAAATCGATCGCTAAGAAGTAATTGAGAAGAAAGCTACTTTATACGTCTATAAAATGTTGAGATTAGACTATCTACCCTCTTTTGAGGATTATAGCAAATGACTGCACGTCGCGTGTTCGCTCTAAGGTTCAATTCCCCCAAGCACTATAAACCATAGACTATCCTCTGTCGGTGTCCCCTCAGAAATTATTTTGGCAATAAAGAGGTCAAAGTACCCACAACAACCCTTTGTACATCCGACTAGTGGTTTGATGAATTAATAATCGTGTTTGCATACATAAACTCTGTCATTAAACAGTATAATTTGTTATAAACTGGACGTCAGGATCAAATTTGTATTCCAAGTTATTACCAATTATAATTGGTTAAAATTCGTCTTATTTGAAATGTTCGTGTGACGTCACAGTGTCTTTATACATTAATTCAAAGATATATTTACAAAAGATATCCTAATATGGGCTTTAAAAACTAGCAATTACATTAGTTTTTTGCTAATTCATGATAGATTGAATTTGAATCTTTCCAATATCCACTCTATACCATCTTAAAACTATTCGCATAAACTAGTCACACTAATCTTCTGTAATGAATTCCTATATATTATTTACAAATACTTTACGATACCGTAATGTAGTTATTAATACTGCGGCGTAGAACACAGGGTAAGTAATTCCGAAAAGGAATCGGGATCTTGAACTTATTTGTACCAATGAAATTCAAATCGGTATACTATGCGCAGCCGACCCTGCATGGTGTCGTTTGGTGCAGCCCGTCTCCAGTGTGGGCTCAGAAGCCCCCGCGCATCGAATGACGCTCTCAGCGTCGAAGGAAACATGAGATCTACTTTCCACGCTGCCGTCCTTCTTGAGGATTATCATAATGTGCTCAACACGCACCACGTTTATTAACGGACTGCCGCCAGCCTAACCTAACCTAACCTATCACGAAAAGTAATAATCGAGCAGCCCTATGTCAGTAAACAATAGATTAGTGAGTGGGAGCATACGCAGCACTTGCCGGGCTTCGACTAAACAAATTATCGACGGCCTCGCGTCGGCCATGGGCAACGCTCGTGTTTTGATTTGTTTCACTACGACATTAGGATTAATCAGATTTGTTTTGTATAACTTTTGTTTGTCACTTTCTTATGTAAGAATGTGAGACAACGATTATTAGAAAAAGTAATAAATCTAAATGGGCACGTCAGGTATAAATTTTGTCTTATGTCTAACCCTAGAGTGCGTGGTCGGATGCATCTATTTTGCCGTGTTTTTATAATGTAGGTATAGGTATATCAATCTCCGTTAGTTGCTATATCATTGAGAGGAAATAGAAAAGGTTACTGTACATTCCAGAACAGTAATTCATAATTATAGTAATAAGCCAAATATGTAGACTTAACCATAGAATTTAAGAACCAGTGGAAGGTATACACAGTTAAAACAGTTACTGTTATTCTTTCTTCTACAGGCGTTATACCTCGCTTCCTACATACCAGTCTCCAATCTCTTGTAAATTTGCCTTCAAAAAGCAACAATCTTTTTAATACTTGCAGAATTGTTAGAGAATTTCTGTCTACATAGATTTTTCATTAGTCATTTACAAACTGCCATTTTTCGCTTGGTTAAAAGCACATAAAGCCATTGGTCTTGCGCTCGATTTCTCTCCGGTCATGTCGGATTGCTGTCTCACCGGAGTATGAGAGTGAAGGAACAAAGAGTGCACCTGTGTATTGCACATACACTTATGCACTATAATATCTGCTGCGTAGTTGGCTGATCTCTGTGGAGATTAGTAGCCGAGGCCGTAATTCGGTTAGGAAGAAATCAATCAGGTTTATATTAATTATTAAATTATCAAATGATTGATGTATTTTCAAGAATCTCTACATAGAGTTTCTTGAAAATACAATCAATGAAGACATCTTCATAGTTGTGTTTCATGAACAGAATTTTAACTTTGTACTTTGCTTCAATTGACAAGAAAATTCTTCTGTATTCCGTACATTCTTAGAGATGACAAATGTTCATTACAGATTACAAGGACGGCATAAAGAGAGATTTACGAGCCTCACTAACGTACCAAAGAAATACCGGAGTCCTTTGTTGGAACGCTTTGACGTAGGGAGATATGGCCGATTCAAACATTTTAGGTTAAATTAAAGCATTAGCAGACGACCTTCAAGAATGAGTGGGAGAATTTAAAGGTCGATTCAGAATTTTAGATATAAGGTGCGTATTTTAATACTTATTTGTAGGCTAATATAAAGTAATATGATTGCCATGACTGCAAATATCAAAGCAAATGCAAATTAAATTTGATATAAAAGCATCATAAACTCACTATAAGTTATAATTTGATTTACAATTAGAAATTTTGCAGTATGTTCATATATTATAATGTCGACCAAGAGGAGACTGCTTCGCTCGGTGTTATTAATTTGCTATTATAGCCTGACTAGGAAAAAGAAAATTCGAATTAGGGCGCTATTTTTGATTTTCGTCTTAAAGTTGTCGGTAAAAGAAATATGTTCCATTTTTAACTTCGCTATGGCGAGGTTTTTTATATTCCTTTTCAGGTTAAATAATATGTAATTTATGAATAAAACAGGTAACTACATTTAGTAGAGCCCGGATCCAATCCGATACACAGAGATATTAATCGATGAGCGTCACGAGTGAGCGTCTATTTGCTAAATGTCAGACAGTGGAGAAAAGGACACATTCAGGCCATTACTTTAATGAGATCATGTGCTGAGGAATTAAGAATTAGTTACCATCGTCGCGAAAATCAATCGTAATTCAGGTTTGGTTATGGTTCATTATTGCTAATATGCTTTTTTATCTATTTTCTGAATGACGATCCTATGTAACTATATTAATGTTTTAATACTAAATATGAAAATTAAATACTTACCTTTTTAAATTTATTTTTTATAAGAGGAATGGTATGAAACGAAATAGATTCATTCAACTAAGGAATCGCTGTGACGTTGTTAAGCTGTTCCAGAGAACATTGGCTAGCTAGTTGCAACACCAGTATTATAACACGTATTTACTGTAGTATTTTTTGGCAACAAGCTAACAGCATTTGCGCGGCGTCTAAGATATTTTTGCCTTCTAAAATGTAGAGCACATGCCATACTAGTCTTTAATAATGGAGAAATACTATACATTAATTTAATGACTACAACAAACAACATGTAACAATTATGCATGCGAAACTTTACACCATAATTTGCAGCCTCACGGACTGAGTGCCGACAAATTGGCGTAAACAGAATACCTCGTTAAAGTGCGGGTACGTTCCCACAAGCGGAAAGCTTTTAGCGTACCGGCCGATGTTTCATAGCGTTGTTTTTAATGAAAATTGTATGTAGGTCGCTGGGACGTCAACCTGTGCGGACGCACACGACCGTAATACATGCAAAAAAGTCGAGTTATTAGGTAGGTCATTAAATACTTAACAGATGCCGGGGAAAATTGGAGTTACATATACTGAATGTCTCTTTAACGAAGATTTTTCCACTGAAGGCTAGAGCAATGCTACTTTTATATAGCTAAATTAAGCAGCCCTGCATTATATATTATCCTTCTTTGAGTACGGGCCTCCTCCAATTCTGAGAGGGTTTTGGGCCTTAGTTCACCATGCTGATCTAGCGCATCAGACTTCACATATCTTGGAAAATCTTATAGAGCATTCTTAGATATGGTTTCAGCAAGATATTTTTCTTTATTGTGAAAGTGGCCGATAATCAATAAACAATGCCCACGTAACTTTGAAATGTCAGAGGCGTGTGCCTTTGGTTTGAACCCGGGGATCTTTGTCTGAACGGAATAAGAAAGTTTTCGAATGAAAACAACGTACCGGGAAGCGTAGTATACATCTTCCTGCAAGGTGTACAACTTGATAAAGCTTTTGACTGGTCTATTTGCAAGTCTTTAAGAGGGGTCTTTGTTCAGAATTCATGTGGCCGACGATGTTGATGACGGACCTTCGTCGACAGTTCATGCCTTACCCAATAGGAATGTGTTGCACTTGGATAAAGAGATGTCTTGAGATTTTCTAATAAGACTAACCCGCGACTGGGTCCTCCAAAGGGAAAGATCAGGTAGGCAGCTGATCATAAAAACTAAAACAAATCCTGCAATATGCTTGCTATAGAATTTTAGCTTATTCCATTGTGGTATGCGACCAGATGGAATACTTGTATTGCGAAAAAAAGTCGGTGACGATTAAAAGTCGGTAGTGTGCGTTCACCTTAGTGCTCGAAATAGACTAGTGACCCGTGTCGTATTGTGTACGTGTACGAGTAATTAATAGGCGTTGGAATCAGATCGTATGAAGTGGGTTTTTTCAGCTGAAATGTTTGATGCAGTTTAAAATAACCTAACTTTATATGTACCTATTGGAAAATTTTATGTGTCGTGATAAATTGCTATCTCATCTATTGATGAAAGGATGAAAGTGGTTTTAAAAGTAATTGTAAGCGTTTCAAGTATTTTTAAATTTACGCATTTTCATAATAAATTAAACTCTAAAACGGTCATTTTAAATAAGATTCATAACGGCCATGATATTCACATGACAACCAAATAAACATTAACGTATAAATCGAAAGAAAGATACTAGAGGGGCAAATAATTAGAAATTGAAACATAAATAATGTATCAAAGGACTAGTGGTGAAAGGTTAAATTGTACGGAAGGGAACCCGATACAACATATAGGTACTAATATGCATAAATGCGATCTACAAATCGTTCTTATGGTAATGAGATTCTACATAAACTTTACATAAGGGGCAACCTGTAGGGATCGGTTTGATGCAACCATCGGCACTGCAAAATACAATATAATTTTGTACCAACAATGACAACCCTAATTTAGCTCATTACTGCAATACGGCTTTACCAATACTGTAGCGCTGAAATAAATTGTAATCACTTTTCATATTCTTTGGTTGTTAATGGCAGGCATGAAGTAGTTGAATACAATTTACGACTATGGTGCAGATGGTCACTCGAAAATTATAATGGCTGTCACCCCTACAACCGAGGAAATTAAGTCTGGTTGTGGCAACCCTAGCGGTAGTAGTAAGGGTGTTAAGAGAACATAGCCTCACACCTGCACTTGATAATTAGTGCTGCGTTTTGTTAAAGTTATTTTAGTTTCATTTAACTCTGGTAAAACTTCGCACTAGGTTAATTAGTATTTTTTTATTAAACTTAACTAATGTCAATTGTGTCACAGGCGAAATGCTCCACTGAAAAAGATATTTAGGAACGATCTTTAGCAAGTAATTTTATTTCAACTAGCGAGCTAAGTGTCTTACAGTAGGTCAGATGATAAGTAACTCCCAAATTATAATATGTCGGCTATGACATTGCGTCTCTACAGGTGCTCAAATTATGACGGTCTGTGTTATTATATGAATAGCAGCTGCCTTACGTACGAGCCTATTTAGCTAGTTTTTCTCCAGAGGTATAGTATTCGATATAGTAAGTAATAAGGTGTAGTGCGGCGATAGCCTAGTTGGTTGTGGAACGGACTGTCGAGATGAATGGCCGTAGGTGCAAAACCCAAAGAAACACACCTCGTGACTTTTCTAAAATTATGTGTGCAATCTTTATGAATTGTTGCTTGTTTTAACGGTCAAGGAAAACATCATGAAGAAACTGAAAAATTCTATATAGGAATTTTGAGGGTGAGTGAAGTCTAACAATCCGCACTAGCCCAGCGTGGTGGACTAAGGCTTAAGGCCTCTGTAGCAGAGGAGGCCCATGTCCAGCAGTGGGACAGTATATAATACAGGGCTGATACGATTATATAGTCAAGTCTTCACTAACCGTCTCTAGTCTATGAATAGCCTATAATCACAGGTAACGATTAAGCAAATTTGACCTCAGCGGTCTTCTAACTATTCGTGTCAACTGCGAGGAAAATCCATAGTGAGCAGAAAAGTCATGCATCAACCGGCCTCGGAATAGTCGCTAACAACCGCTGTGCTAACTAGGCGTAGAACTGTCAGGTAACAAGAGAAATGCGAGGAACAGAGAAAAATGTGCAGTTGTCTCTTGTGAAGCCCAATATATTGTTGCTAGGGTCAGAAATATTTAATTTGGAATCATCGTTCTTTGGAGTTGGCCTTTAGCCATTCGATGCTGTGACAACTAGCTATGGAACCGTAGGGTAAACTGAGAAATGCAAAACACGGAATATCGTGTGTAGGTCTCTATTGACAAATATATTTTCTGTAGTTAAGGTTTTTGAATTTAGAATTGGATCTGTTGGTTTTTTGTTTTAATTATTTTTATTAGCCAGACCGTCCATATTTTGCCAGTATATGCTTATAAACTTGTTTAAAAATATCTTTTAATGAATTTTGTTGAATAAAATAAATGATACAGTCAAGCTCGTGAAAATACAAACTAATTCATAGAAAACATTGAATAGGTCTACTACATCTGATACGACTTTAGAGCTTTAGTCCATTGGTTAACGACCTTTGAAGGTTTTACATTTACATGAACCGCTGTCGCCCATTACCAGCGTCGAGTACATTTTTATTACGCGTCAATTATAGGGCTATTTGTCGCCGGTCTGTGTCGGTGGGGCCGGGCGGCGTCTCAAACGGTCCTTATTGTGCCGCCCGTTTGTGCCGCACATTCCATACACTGCATTATTACGCAATATCTGCAATTTACTTTGATTATACAGTTAATTAATATTGGATACATTAGAACACCAAAGAGTCCGTTTGGATATGAACGGTGGTCAATTTCAAACGCCTCTGAGTTAAGTTTGTTTCGATTCTATTATAATCGTTAAGCAGTCCAATCTCTACAATAATCCTTTAACCATTAGACGGCAATAAGATACAATGATCTGACAAAATGACGCTTTGATTTCAATTCCGTGCAGTTCGGCGCAGTAGAAAGCCTACGGGGGCCAATCGGAATACTTGTCTATTAAGCCCGTTATCTTGACGTCTCCACCGACGTCGCGTTGGGACTTAATTAAAATTAATAACCGATAAGTAATTCAGCGATTCAGCTTGCAAGAGCCAGGGGTTTGTTTACCGGGGCGGGCGGGGCAGCGCTGGCAGGCCGCGGCAGGGCGGCCGGGCGGCGTGGCGTGTCAGCTGGTGCGCGCGCACCGGTCGATACGCGGCGCCGGGCCGGCACCGCGCACGCGCCACCCTATCGAGCCCACACGGGCCCTCGCCGCCGCCGGCCGCGAACGTGATGCATGCGGGGACCTAGCGACTGCACGCGCGCGGGCCTCATGGGCACCGTGCTGAGCTTCAGCCCGCGCGAGCGGCGCCCGCCCGCCGGCGCGCCGCCGCCCGACCGAGCCGCACTCGCCTACTCCTACGAGCGTCTCAACAACGCCAAAAACCGCGAGAATCGTGACGCGCCGCGCGACGAGCGACGCGCCACACTCGACGACGCCGCCAAAATTATCTCAGAGAAAACGGCACTCGAGAAGAATCTCAAGAAACATTCGCTGTTCATCAACGCGCTCTCCTGGAAGAGGTTTTCGACCGCCAACAACAACAAAAAGAAGCTGGAATGCAAAAGCAAGAGTGTGGCGACGTTCCGTGCGCCGCTCACGGACAACGCGCCGCTCGACCGCAACAAGAATGTGAGCGTGCCGGGCGTGCCGAGCGTGGGGGGCGTGGGGGGCGTAGGCGGTGGGTACACGCGGCCGGCGCCCGTGCCGGCGCCGCTGCCGCCGCCCGCCGAGGTGGCCCGCACCAACGCGCTCAACAACAACGTGTGCTACGGGGACAAGTTGCCGGCCGCCACCGTGGGCCCGGTGGTCGCGCCGCGGAAGACCGTTATCCAGGCATCCACGTCGGAGCTGCTCAAATGTTTGGGCATGTTCCTGCACGCGCGGTGCCATCGGCTGCGCGACTTCCAAGCGGGTGATGCGGTCATGTGGCTGCGGACCGTCGACAGATCGCTGCTGCTGCAGGGCTGGCAGGTAAACACCACGGCGCATCGCTAACAATCGGGCGCAATCACTCTGCGCAGTAGATACGACGCATCGTTATCCCTTAAGAAATATAAAACAGTAATATTTTTTTACGATCCCGCAACCCTAAGCACATCGATAAGCATGTAATTTCCTAGGCCTTCTTAAACTACCCGTGTTTTATAGTAGTTCCTGATTAAAGAAAGCAATTATGAACGGGTGGAAATCGCGATTAGCATCCAAGGACCTGCGTGACACCTTTTTATGTGGGAGTCAGGCCAGCTGAAATACGCCATTGTTAATGAACGCGGTTGATTAGAGTTAATTAAAATTTAACACGGCCGCCCATGCGTCAAGTTGTTAAAATATTTGTTATAATTTCAGGAAACTAAATTTATGAGTTTAAATTTCATTCGTATTCATTATTTAGTTAGTTGAAAATATATAGAAAGCATTAGGTTTTAATATTATGTACAAAACCATTACCCTAGATCTATTGTTAAGTTTACTTTACCCCACAAAAATATTCTTCCAGGGTGAGATCATAACACAAACTTCGAAACTGTGACATAATGTGAACATTACGAGTACTGTCAACTCGATTACTATACCTTCCTTAAATAGCTCTCTACATTTTCTCTGTCTTATCTATCATAAAATAATAACATCTTTTACTCCTTTTCGTTGATTCCTAAACACTAAAATCATCCCCATACATTTAGTCCAAGCATAGTCTACTTATAAAACATCAGTTTATGAAATCATCATTTTGACGGCAATGTCAATCAGTTCGATAACGTCGACTCACGGCCACTCCTAACCGTGTCACGGACGGACCAGTGCGACCGACGTGTGCAGCCGATCGGATTTATTATAACATATCGTTCGCATTGGTCTAGTGGCCTCAATAGTCAATACATAAAGTTCTAAACTCACTCTAAAATATGTCTTTAGATATCAGGAACTGTGATTGGCTCTAACGCGCAGGTTAAAACTTATGGTTATTAGAAAATAATTATACAGCCTTGATATGAGGATTAAATTCCTCAATAAGGTGTTTTTTTTAAATCTTGATAAAATATACATCTATAAAAAACAATGAATACTCTCCATAAACATAGTATAGACAGTCTACGTACCTCTATAGTCAATACCTTTTTTCAATATCACACCTAAGGTGCGCACCCTCAAAGGTGGAACAAAACGTGGGGTAACTCGCAGTCATTTTAGTGTTGCGCGTAATTTGCGTCGCCACCACACCTTTCATGTCAAGAAATTAAAAACCAAGGCGGAGATTTCAATCGGGATTCACCAGCGAACGAAGGGGTGATCCCTTCAATGCCATGGGGACTTCTCTAAGCACTAGAATAAATGCTTTGTGCATTTTTTGTTTATGCAACACCTGTAATATCAGAAATGAGTTGGGACACTAGGGGTAAGTCGACAAATTCGCTGCTAGTACAGAACGCACAGAATTTGTGACCCTTTGGTTATTTTTGAGGGACTGTGTTATCACTTGGTTTTGACTTGCTGTTGATAATACAACGTGGTTCTACATTTATGTTTGTACATCTCTATGGCTAAGTGTGTTTGGTAGAGGCATTTGCATGGGTCTAAATGGGCGGCTACTGCAGTCAAAATCTCTATGATTTGTCAAGTATAGATAGTTGAAAGTAAAATTATGAGAGTAGAGTCTAAAGATTCAAAAACTGGCAAGTAGAATCCCTTAACCGTAATTAAAGCGGATACCATACCGACGGTATTGCCGTTTAAATTGTACTTGGGAAGTTTTACCAATAGATGGCGCATATCTTAATTATTCCAGTAGAGATTTTTAAGCAAAGACCATAATACAAACTACATAAATGTTCAAGTTATCGAGTGTTAATTTAATATTATTATCTCTAAGACTTTTTTTAAATGGAAACAATGAACAGAATATTATAATGAATCGGAATCCTGACGTTCAAAACAAAACGTAACAAAAACAAACATTGCCAAATACTTTACCCGAAAAAGGCCGCCTGCAAAAGACGCAATGCAGATAGACTTCAAGTTTGGCACGGAGATTAAATTTTTATACATTGCTGTACAAATACTATTGGTTTTTAACTTGGACAATTTAGACAAATTGATTTTGGGAAAGCAGAAAAATTAATAATTAGGTATTAATTTTGAAGCCTGAAATTAATGTAGAAGAAGTACGGCAAATAAAATTGGTAACAAGGGTGATAATTTCATTTGCCCATAGTCTGCTAGGCTCTCCCCTACTCCATTCTGCGTACGCTCATGGTTTGGAACTAAATTACTGCAATCATATATATTTGGGGATAATTATTTGCCTAATAGTGGGCTATTTACAGGGTACAATATATTATAGTCTATTTTATGCCTGATATATTTTTTTTAAAGTGGTGATCGATATATATTTTTTTAAAGTGGTGCAATCCGTTTACGTATTTCTGCGAAACTTGCCCGTTTAAACGATCCTAGTGTTAAAACTCTGCTATTCTACTGTCTCCCTTATATCAAAGGTCATAGGGTTTATGCAAGCCACCGCAACCCTCGCAGAAGTCGGTTTTTGGGTATCCCTCTCGCAGTCCAAGGAATAAGACCTCGATTAGGTCACAGGCAAAAGCAGCGATAGCCTAGTTGGTTGTGGAACGGACTGCCGAGACGAATGTCCGCAGGTTCAAAACTTAAGGCCACATACCTCTGACTTTTCTTAAAAAAAATTATGTGTATATTCTTTGTGAAGTATCGCTTGCTTTAAAAGTGAAGGAAAACATCGTGAGGCAACCTGCATATCTGAGAAGTTCTCTATAAAAATTTTGTAGGTGTGTGAAGTCCACCAATCCGCACTAGGCCAGCGCGGTGGACTAAGGCCTAATCCTTCTCAGTAGTAGAGGAGGCCCGTGCCCAACAGTGGGACAGTATATAATACAGGGCTGATATTATTATTATATTATAGGCACAGGCGTGCATGGAAATATTACGCCACCCTCTTAGGCATTATTTGCCCGGTAGCGGTCGCCGGCCTGCTACCTACAGGCTCCCTTATGGATGATATCATGACATAACTTTTTTGTTGTTGACAGACCTGTTCAACGTCAAATGTGGATAGATGACAAATAAAAATAGGTCGTAAAACAAATAAGTACTCATGTTTTTCCCTTGATTGATTGTCTGGTGAGTCAGGATTACTCAAAGCTAGTAGTGACCCTGACTGACCTCAGTGACCGCCAGAGGAGCCCCACCTTAAAGGGCTGGTCTTTGTCAACATTACTCACGACATTAGAAAATCAAAGTACTGACATTTCATGTTGTCATCTTGCTGATTAGGGTTTCCTATTTTAGATTTTCTTTATTTATGTTATGTTTCGTACGTTGATATTCTCAAATGTCAGGCTTCTTGAAGAATCGACGTTTAGCTTGCGGTTTCACCTTTCCTCGAATAAATTTGCACCTCTGCACACCCCTTCGGTGATATCGGGATGATGTATGTTTTTTTGTTTTGTATTAGATACTTACCGGGATAAAAATTGCCTATAATATTATACAAGACATAGTCTATCCAAATCCATGGTTTACACTTTTAGTTCTAACAAAGTAAACATCAAATCCAAATTTGGCTGAAATCTATAAATCCGTGAAGAAAACCATTGTGCCCCTTTTTAAGTAAACTGCGGGCACAAAGTGTGGGATTTGGCATAATTAAAGTTCATAGAGTATAGAAAAATAAAACATGAATTTCGACTACTAGTTCCGATTTTAATACTAATAGAATTACGTTTCGTGTCACGCATCCATATTGTCCAGTTGGCATGTTTGTCCTTGGTGAAAGAATTAACGTTATCTAATCTAAACGAGGTTACACATGTTTTGTTTTTATTAATTTCCTTGACCACACGTTATTGTCAAGTTAGACAGAAATGTTGCACGTTTTTTAATAATTTAGTCTATGATGATTGCTCATTCTTAACTACCTAAAGAAGTTCTATGAGAAATTTCATTCGTCTAGAAACTAGATTCTGGTTTATACGAGTTGAAGACTTAAACTTTGCTTAGTTTAGCTCGTTTAACTGAGATATTTTTTCACACTTGTTTGCAGATCATAAACTATATATTTTTTGCCCTGAACTATATATTAATTTAATTATGCATTAAGTGATATTTACTCAGCTATGAGAGCTAAGCGAAACGAACTTAGTTCTGGGTCTGCAACCGGCTTTAGGCTATGCATTGACTATCAATCATCTTACGATTTTTATTAAGGAACTATATTAGGTTGAAAACAGTTTGCTTTTGACAGTTCCGTGTGCAAATGTTTATTGGAGGTCTACGTTCAGCTTAATTTAATGATGTTACAGAAATAATATAATATATATCGTCCGAAAAACGTTAACGCTAAGGGTATTCAATCCCAGGCAAGCCGCGCTAGAATAAACCACATAATGTTATCCGATTTGCAAATCGAGGAGGAACCCCGGATACTCATCTACTGATTCTCCACAAGCGATAAAATATGTTCGACATTATAAACTGCTGTTGGAACAACGTTCCTAGAATATTTTATGAGCAATGCTTTTAGGTGATTGCAGGGAAAATGTGACTTGTGCGAGGGGTTAAGATAAACAGCTCCAATAAATAACACGCTTACAGCATATTTTAGTAAAGTTTACTCGAGGTTTACACGATTTAGATATAATATCATGCTATATACCTGGAAATGCCTGGTACATACATACATGCATAACATCACGCATTTATCCCCGAAGGGGTATGCAGAGGCGCAACTAGGGCACTCACTTTTCGCCAAGTATGTTCCGTCCCATGATGTGATAGGGGGCGAGCCTATCGCCATATCGGGCACAAATTCCAGACTTCGGGCTGATACTGAGCAGAAAAACCTAAATATCACTTTGCCCGACCCGGGATTCGAACCCAGGACCTCAGAGCGCTATTGTACCGGAAATGCAATACAACTACGCCACCGAGGCAGTCAGAAATGCCTGGTGCTATGTGTTAAGTGATTAGAGCTTATCAATACATTGTTAAGGCTGTATGTTGCTGATCATTATTAATGATAAGTAATAATATGTATAAGTATGATTTTAAAAATTAATATCAGTTCTGTATAATGACTGTCCTACTGCTGGGCACGGACCTCAACTACTGATAAAGATAAGGCTTTAGTTCACCACGCTGACCTGATGCGGATAGGAACACTCCCATAAACCATTGAAAATAATTATTATATAGAATTCCTAGGTATGTAAGTTTCCTCATGATGTTTTATTCATTCTTAAAGCGACCGATCATTGACAAACAAAACACACGTAACTTCGAAAAGTCAGTGATATGTTTGGGTTTTGAACCTACTTACTTCCGTAGCAAGCCGTCCCTTTCCCAACTAGGCTACTGGATTTGATTTGATGCAAATTGATGTTCCTGACGTCGAATCGCCACTTCAATGCCCTTATCTCCACTACTTTTGCTAGTCTGGCGGAGAGTGCGGATATGGTTATAGACTACAGTGTCCATCTCCGCCAGGATGTCCAAAGGTAGAAAGCGCGCCAGGATTGTCGCCGCCTCTATGCAGGAGTCGTGAGATCGATGGCCCTCTACGGCGCACCAATTTGGTCTGAAAGATTGAGAGTTCGCCGCTGTAGAACTAAGTTATACCGTGTGCAACGCAAGTTGGCCATCAGAATCGTGCGAGGATACCGAACAATATCCTTTGAGGCGGCGACAATCCTGGCGCGCTTTCCACCTTTGGACATCCTGGCGGAGATGGACACTGTAGTCTATAACCATATCCGCACTCTCCGCCAGCCTAGCAAAAGTAGTGGAGATAAGGGCATTGAAGTGGCCATTCGACGTCAGGAACATCAATTTGCAATTGCGACGGGGCAGTCGAGGCTCCACGTGGAGCCTTATGTGCATAAACGCGTCGTTGAAGCTATCCTGCCAGTCTTCCAATCTTGGATGAAACGCAAAAACTGCCGATTAAGTTATAGGCTTACTCAAATAATTACTGGGCACGGGTGCTTTAGTGATTATTTGAATAAGATAGGGCGCGAACCGACGGTGAATTGTCACCATTGTAGTGGCCAAGATTCAGCAAACCACACACTATCAGAATGTCCTGCATGGGAAGAAGAATGGCAGACTCTGATGGGTGTGATTGGTGGAGACCTCTCCTTGTCGGCAGTCGTGCGGAAGATGCTAGCTGGGGAGAGAAGTTGGAACGCTGTAGCCTCCTTCTGTGAATCAGTAATGGCAAAGAAGGAGGTTGCAGAGCGGGAACGCGAAAAAGCTAATCCCACTCGAAGAAGAAGGCGCTGAGAAGATACTTCTTCTTGGTTTGGACATCCAAAGAGCTTTGCCGGGGGACCAAGGATGTTCCCCCGAGTCGCGCTTAAAATGCTAGCACTGGAATGGCTTCGGCGTGTTCGGTTCGAGGTCCCGGAGTCATTCTAAAGTGCTGATGGAGACCACCATGGGGTTTTTAGTCGGTAAAAATCCGACATACCCCGTCTACATTGCATATGCACGACGGGAATCCAAGATGACTTTCCCCATGAAAAAAAAAAAACAAAAAAAACGGCTACTGGATTTATGTAGTTGTTTTGTTTTAATTAGGTACTGTAAAATTAATGACACTGGGGAGTAGACTAGTGTAAATAGGTTTTTGACCTGTGTAAATGACTATTATAGCTCGTTATCACGATTATAATAACCTATTTTTCTGTATGACTATGTAATATAATAATTATCTGTGCCATATTTCCCCGCCAATAAAGTATAATATTACTAACGTAATTATTATTTTAAATGCGACCATTAAAACATAATAAAAAATAGTGTTAATTGTGTTACTGCTTCCCAAAAGGTTCTTGCAATCCTCTAAAAGAATCTTCCATCAATAATTAATCTGTAGTTTTCATCGCAGATATTTTTTTTACTAGCACGACCAAGTAATTCCGTTGCACCTGATGGTAAGTGAAATAGGGTCCACATAATGCACGTGGGAATGTATTTTAATTATATGTATTGATTGCCTCCGTGGTGTTGTGTGTTTGATACGAGCACCACTACCGCACTGAGGCCCTGGAGTCGAATTTCGGGTCGGGCCAAAATTAATGGATAGCGTTTATTAATTTTAAAAATAACAGTTATAGCTCGGGCTCAGGAGGTTGTCGCTTTCATACCCTCGTGGCGCGGAAAGTACGTAAAGCCGTAGGTCCTGCGCCTGATCTCTTTCCGGTCATGTCGGATTGCCATCTCACCGAACTATGAGGGTGAAGGAATGGAGAGTGCTTGTGTATTGCGTACACACTTGAACACTATTATATTTCCTGCGTACGTGTCCGATCTCCGTTCAGATAGGCCGCCGTGGCCGAAATTCGGCTAAGAGGGTTTTATTCGTTAAAACAAAAATAATATTATAATACTAAGTTCTCAGACATGAAGAAAAAATTGTTTCTAAGTATTACTTATTTCAGGTAAAAATTGTTTAGACTAAACACCTACGCTTACATTATTCGTAGAAAACACACCCACACATGATTTCTCTTCTATTTAACGCCTATGATGAACTTTCACGGAATATTTCTAATATTGGCTCCATTAGAGTCCTTAGAGATGAAATAAAATAAATAAAATATTATTTACTTTGAAATGTGAAGATATTTCGCAATATTTCTTTAGAAAGTATATTTTTAGGTTTTCCTTTGAAGGAAAGATTTTCTTTTAACCAATGTTAGGAACTGGAGTTGTTTGAAAACAATGTTTAGTCAGTCGTTATGAAACACCTCTTTGAATAACATGAATTAATATGTCAGCCCTGTATTAGAATAATGCGTCTTGTGACTTGTCTCACCGCTGGGGGCACTGTTTCTCTACTAAAGATGGGTCTTTCACCCAGTAATTTTAATACAGGAACACAGAAATTGTCCTATTTTTATCTAATAGTTTTATATTTTTCAGTATAAGTAAAAGATACGTATATTATAATGATCATAATACCACACTGTCATATACTGTCCCACTGCCCGGCACGGGCATTCTCTACTACTGAGAGGGATTAGACCTTAGCCCACCACGCTGCCTTAGTGTGGTTTAGCATGCCTCAGAAATTCTTATTAAAAAACCTTAAGTATGTATGACTGCCTCGGTGGCGTAGTTGTATTGCACGTCCGGTACAATAGCGCTCTGAGGTCCTGGGTTCGAATCCCGGGTCGGGCAAAGTGATATTTGGGTTTTTCTGCTCAGTATCAGCCCGGAGTCTGGAATTTGTGCCCGATATGGCCATAGGCTCGCCCCCTATCACATCATGGGACGGAACATACTTGGCGAAAAGTGGGTGCCCTAGTTGCGCCTCTGCATACCCCTTCGGGGATAAAATGCGTGATGTTATGTATGTATTTATGTATGTATGTAAGTATGTATGTTTCCTCACGATGTTTTCCTTCACCGTTAAAGAAAACATGGGGAATTTTAAAATTACCTATTACAGAGGTAGTTTTATAAAAGCAGCAATACTCTTTATCAGTTGTGTTGGCGCAAAAGTAAAAAGTAGAACATGGAAAATATCGATTCAGCCAAAAATGGACCACTTAAATTATTTAGAAATGTTTCGAATGTGGGTCAGCACGAATAGTAAACCTGGCTCACGTATTCATGTTAATGATTCTTGAAATTCGAATGAACTATATAATCTTGATAAAAATGTAAATTGTGAGTACTTATATTCTCATGGCAATTTTTGTGCGCTCGGTCTTCATACCGAATGCACGGCCATGCACAGAGGGACATTTGCGGCCTTAGAGTCATACTTAACTGTATACCTCGTGGCTGTAAATTGACATTGAAGCCTATAAGCGCCCGCGAACATCTACCCTCCTTTTCCCCTCCGCCCATTCTAGAAGGTTCCCGTCCTTCCCCTATTTCCTTCCCCATTTTATCGGGTATTCGCTAACCCTGGGAGATTATAATTTTCTATTTGCAAGTTTCATCCGGTTTTGGCTGCGAAACGCCTACAATAAAGTGCTTTAATGTATGCCCTAACGTAGGACATAGATTTATCAAAGAGATTGAGTTGACAAAACTTGTAATATCAAAATAAGTTTATGGCACACTAATATACAGAGCCAAGTTATAAAACTTTGTCGGTTCATCCGTGAACGGTTTACTTTCTCTATTCTAGTAAAATATGGGTAGTGTAAAAACTTTCCCACTTTCTAATATTTCTTATTCTAGTCTCTGAAGTAATACAATTTTCATATGGATTCACATGATAGTTTTCGTTCTTTACGGGTTCAATAACGGAAAGTTTTTAAATGATTTTGTTTTTTTTTTAAATTCTTCAAAAGAGCACTCATAACGTATGACCTATTGTTTGCTTCAGTTTAAAAAAATACTTTTATTTAATTATGAATAGACTTGGGGTTTGGCTTAAGGCCTATGCTTGCTTGTTTATTAGCAAATAAAGTAATTTTAAAACTATTGTTATCCCTAAAAGACATTCAGTATGAAATGTTAAATAAGCCACTCATTCTATTTTCTACAAGGACAAAACCTTTTAATAATGAGACCTAAGACTTACATTGCATAAATACGCAGGTTGTTATACAAAATAACGCAATCCCACAAACAAAGCATTTTCGCAACAGCACTCCTCGTTTTGGAAACAAAAGAAGCCTAAATTAAGCATTCTTTCAATTATGTAACTGTATGTGTATATTTACATATTCTTATAAAAACTGTTTTTTTTTTATTCTGGAATCAAAATGTTTAAATTTAGAATAGTGCTTCGATATTTAAAACAGTTTGGTACACCGTTTAATTTAAAAACAAAAGAAGTTCAAATATAGAATCACTTTAATATTTAAACGACACAAATGTCAAATTGCGTCAGAATTTGAAAGTTTCGTGGCCTTTCCAATTCCAACCCCTGTTTCAATGAGTAGCGCCGTCTCGCTCTAAACAACCTTCCCTAAGCGATAAAGAACACGACGGGAGTTTTCGGTGGCGGCTATAGACTTATCGATTACCCCGGCTTGACTCATCGCTCTGCGCAGCTATTTATTATTTAATGGAACGTTGGAAAGTTTGTTTTCACGTTGTTTGCAATGGTTAAGATCGTTACTGTATAGGTGCATGCAAATGAGTTTTTAATATCAGCATGGGTAGAGAACAGAAAGAATAATAGCTGTTATAGTAGTTAATGATTTTCAGTATTTGTTCATTATATATTTATGTTATTATTGACACTTTAAGTTGACTTTTTTCCATAACATTAGCCCTATATTTTAATATACTACAGATAATTATGAATAGATAGATAAGGCTTTTGGTTCATTGCGCTGGCCGAGTTCGTAAATTAAACATAGCTTCACAATTTTTTTGTGGTTAACTATTAATTTTTCCCACGATGTTTCCTTGTCATTCAATAACGCTACGTCATTGAGTAGTAAAAGATCAATGGCCCTTAAAACTCAGTTCTTTGTCGTCAAAGTTTATAATCGGGTTGGAGTTTTCGGGTTTATTTGAGTATTCTTACGTTTGAGTCTATTTTTAATTTAAAATAACATTATTCATGCAAACATTTTTGATAAAATTGTATTCTCTTTTCATTGTTTCTACCGAAATTTTAGATCACGTATTACAAAACAATGGAAGAAATTGCCGCCAGGAGCATTTACGTACAAACATGACCTAACGACTTTGAAAAAGAGCGTATTCCCACGGAAAAGTCCAGCAACGCTTCTTTGCCTCTTGGTATTGCAGATGTTCATAGGCGGCGATCATCACTTACCATCAGATGAACCGTATGCTCATTTGCCCCTATATAACAAAAAAATATGTATAGCCGTATAAAACTGGTATAGTGGTCTGAAATAGTATAATGCGAATTATTTGAGTAATTTATATACGTCTGTATATAAATTACTCAAATATAATATAATAATAGTAGGTAGGTATAAATATAGTACGCCAATAAATAGGATTTTTTATTAGAATATTGATTATTTATTATCGGACGCGATGAATAGCAAAAACGATATAATGCTATAAGAGTATATTATTTCCAACTAGGTCGAATTTATTGACATTATAATTTTTATGCTCTATTTTTCAATTGGAAACAGTGAGACTTATTTGAATTACGAAGGTTTTATTTATTATCGGACTCCGCAGTTAACACCAGGCGAAACCTGCGAATACTCGAATCCCCTGGCTTAGCGACTGCAGGGACCTGGAGGAAAGTTGGAGGGATATCTGGGGAAGGGAAGTGTAGGGTAAGGATAAGGAACCTTCTTAGGATCAGCCCCGGATCTAAGGATGGGGCTAGCTGGAGCCATTGCCCCGGGCTGCGAATTCAGAGGACGGCAAATTCAAACTTGACAGACGAATACACAACTCATCATTAACGCAACTTTGACTACTGAGACGTACAGGGCCCTTATTCTGTATGATAGTGTAAACGCGGGCGTGTCATGTTATCTTCGAGAAATTTGCGTGGAATGATATTCTGTAAGCCAAATTTCAATTGTCCTAAACATGATGCGTTGTGTTACGCACTGTTAAAATAACATGCGGGATGGAGAATAAGGCCACAGTATATTGAATACTAAAATTATTTCCCGCGGGGCGCAAAATGATGATGAAGGTAGCAAAGATAAAAATATAGGTGGGTGAGGGCGCCATTTTCAAGGTTTTGCCCCACCTCGAAAAAATTCAAAATCCGGGGCTGCTTTGCATGGGTGGAGAGGAAGCCAGGAAAGGTTCACGAGCCCTCATAGACGTCAATGTGTAGTTACAACCATGAAGTATACACATTGGACTGTGTGCCTTGGGTTGCGACAAATATCCCCTCTTGCATTGGAGAGCATTCGGTGTGAATTCCGAAGGTTGTAATACTGATTTAAACTTGTAGAGCCAAGCAAACATATTAAATTTGTCTACAGCATAAAAAAGTCGACTCGATCAGACCAGGGTATCTAAATTGTTAGATACTACCGTGAAGTGAGAGCTTGCTGTGGCCTAAACACCCTTTCAATTTTTTTTTTTTTTGGGAACTGCCGTGGTTTTCACCGGGGGTACCCTGCTAAAGGTGTACAAGCGGTCCCCCGGCTTAGCAACCACGGCAGCCCCATGATGAGTTGGTGGGCCCTACCGCTATCACTGGAGGCTCGGTAGCCTTCAGCTACACGGTCTTATGGCCCGGGAGGAAGAAGGGAGGGGATAGAGGGAAGGAAGAGACGGGGAAGCAATATTAGTTCTTAGGATGGTTGGAAGGAAGGGAAGGGAAATGTTCGCGAACCCTTAGACAGACCTCAATGTGAATTTAGCAACCAAGAAGCATACGCGCGAGCTGAGCGCCTAGGGTCGCGGCAAATGTGCCTCCATGCATGGGCGTGCATTTGGTGTAGAGACCAAGCGCACAAGAATTGCCTCGGGGAGGCACCTTCCTTAAGATTGGTGACGCATTCATAACTCTTATGGTTACTTTGGGTGTTTATGGCCCACATCACCTTTACGACATACTTTCTCGTTTGCCGGCCAAGCTGTAAAATTAAACGTTCATGCTTTTTATATAAGATTCCCTACAAAAAGATTTTGCGGTCGATTTTCAGTGGTACTGGGCCGGTCGAATCGAGCCATTCGTTCTGTAGACAGCATAATATTGTGTTGCTAGGAATTTAAGAAATAGCCTGTTTTGCGTAGACAGAGATTAGCTTCAATAAATAGTTTTATCATCGCAAATGTCACTCAAAACGAGAGAATCATTTTCATAAATATTTTAAACCAATCAAGACGGTTTTATTGATTCCTTCCTAACCGAATTTCGGCCACGGCGGTCTATCTCAACGGAGATCAGCCAAGTACGCAAGATAATATACTGCACTAGTGTGTGCGCAATACACAGTGTGTACTCCTCCTAGTGCACTCCCTGTTCCTTCACTTTCATAGACCGGTGAGACGGCGATCCGAGATGATCGATATCAGGCGCAGGACCAACGACTTTACGTGTTTTATACACTGCAATCAAAGCCGCCAAAATAAAACAGAGGTTTTTAGTCCGTTGCGCAAGCGGAAAGAAGCTATTGCTATACAATACTGTCTTTACCATTAAATCACTCTATTGCCTATGGCTACCTAAGCATGTGTTCGTTTCTTCATTTTTTTGTTTATTGGTTAGTAATCAACATTTTAAAAATGACCTAGCTCATTGCATATTTCAAGGTTTTACCTAACTCTGTAGCCTGTATCATTCTTTTACATAAAGCCGTAATTAACCTGTGAAATAGTAATATATAGTTTCGCATTTGCAATATTATTATAGATTTTCCTTCTCTTCCGGGATTCCACGCATATGAAAGACAAATATTATACAGTATTTATGTATCGTGTGCGAAAAGAGCACAGTTGTAATGCAGGTCGCTGCGAGGTCACAGCCGGGAGAGGGCGTTGAAGGGCGATAACCTGGTTTAGAACACCTAGAGCTCAAAGGTTACCCATCCGTTCGCAAGAGCATTTCAAAACGTCACTCGCTTTTGTTCGTTTTTACTTTCCCGTGCAAAGGGATATGAGCACAAACAGCCATGACTGCGAAATTATATTTGCTTATTAAAAATATGTACTGGTGAATTGATTTCATGTGCGTAGTATTTTACCTCTGCGAACTTTATCGTAGTAAATAAACTATGCGTACAAAAAATTATAAATGCCCTAAGTAGATACGTCAAATTTATTGTTATTATTCTTAAAAATGGTTTGTTAGTAATTTTCGACTCTATGTAACATTTATTCTTCGTGTGCATCGCCTATAAATTGTGACATTATTAAAATTAGGACTATTATATCAATAATACTCATTACTAATTTTATTATATGTCATGTTGGCGATCCTTAAATAAAATAAAATTACAATCACTGATTACGAATAAACGAACAGTAATTAACAAGTAACATGTAAACGATGTAAGTTTAGTTAAAACGGATAAAAGGGAGTCAGATTTGCATCGTGTCGTGGACTCTGTAAGACAATCCAGCTTTGATTATGACAGCATTAATTCTGTTCTAGTTACGAGATAGCTTTGAAATGCAATGGGAGGGAATTTAATGATGGTTCATAACGATATCGATCAGTTTAGTGACGTAGGTATCATTTTACGTACCGTGAAGTGTTGGATGCGATTTCTAGTTAGGGTTACTTAAATTTGGCTGAAGTATTAATTTGACAAAATCCTTTTTTTTTATATGCGGGTTTATGAAACTTACCCCGCTGCACCTAATTGCATATGGAGTAGGGTCCAGGTAGACTGTCGACTGGTGAGGGATTACCCCACGCAAGTCGACACAATTATGCCGGCCTGTTTAGAGTTGCCTGGAACTGAAATATGTTAGGTAAAGAGATAAACTAACGCCACATTATAGGGGCAGGTTAAACGCTCGGCGCCCTGTGGTTACATTACTAAGGCTTCTGCGTAACGCTTTGGGGACATAGACTTGAGATTATGTAATAAGTATTTTATCTTCTTCTACTTAATGGCATGTATTTTATTGTTTTGTATTGTTACTGTCGGATGCCAGTTGTACAATTAATTATCAAAAATCTTATTGACATATTTTGTAATATCGAAAACCTATGCATAATAGAATTCCATGCTTGTCAGCCAGTAAGTTAATTATAATAGACTTCAATTATTTTAAAATTAAATTTTATATTATAATACTTGTAATATTTAATTTGATAACGAAATGCTATATTGCAAATTTCTATTTGGCATCGTTTGGAAGCAAATTATTTTCAACTAACTATTAAATGTCGAGATAATTTCGAAACAAATAAAACACACAGAAAGTAATTACGAAACGATACATAGAAATGCATTAAATTAAAAATATCTCTAGCATACCATTTCCAACTCCATATGCCTTTCATAGAGTTAAAATATAATTGTTCAAGGGATAAAAATGATATGTAAATCTATATTTTTGTGATTCCAGGATGTGGCGTTCATTAACCCCGCGAACGTGGTGTTCGTGTATATGCTGGTGCGCGAGCTGGTAGACGGCGAGCGGATAGCGCGTCCGCAGGAGCTGCAGGCCGTGGTGCTCACATGCCTCTATCTTTCCTACTCCTACATGGGCAACGAGATCTCCTACCCGCTCAAACCCTTCCTCGTCGAAGACTCTAAAGATAAGTTCTGGGACCGTTGCCTGCTCATCGTCGACCGGCTCTCGTTCAACATGCTCAGGATCAACTCGGAGCCTGGTTTCTTCACTGAAGTGTTCACGGAGCTGAAGGCGTGCGGCGCGGTGGACAGCCCCCCTCCCCCGGCGCCGGCACACCCCGCGCCCGCGCCCCCTCATGCCCTCACCGCTGCCTGACATACGGAGGTTGCCGTCCTCAGGTTGGCATTGACTGACCGCCCTAGTCGTGTCTGATGTCAGCTTTTCATGTGCGAAGGTCTTGATCAAACGTTTTTGGAGTAATGTCTGTGTATAGATTGGTTTCGGAGCCTGGTGTGCTGGGAGCTCAGCGAGCTGGAATGATTAATTGTGAAGGAGGCTGCAAGCTATTTATGATTTGTTGAATATTTGTTGTTATTCGTAGTGTTTGAATATTATGTATGCGCAATTATGGTTGTTTAAACTTGTGTTATAGTAACGGCGAAGGATTAATAAAAGTGGATTGAATGTTGTTACTAAGCTTTAAGATTCTTCCGATAAGATGCGTGCCGATTTAAATAACTATCTAAGTATTAAATAAAAAAATGATTTACATTCCCACGTTTGCATTCCAATAGATAATCAGAATATAAGTTTAATTAGCAAAGGAGAGTAGAATGAAGTGTTTGCTCAAGGAAATTTCATCGTATTGGAAATCAAAGAAGTCGATTGACCAAGACGCTCGCACATACCATAGTGGGAAGAGAAAGCGGTAGAATACTGTACGAAAACGTCATTCGGGTACGTGTGAATGTGATAAATCTAGTCAAAAATAATCGAAAAAATGTCGAATGCATCAGTAGAAGCTTTCCGACCGCGATGAAGTCCACGTACTGTATGTAACTATGCAATCCGACGCGCTACCTCTCGCCAAGTGAACGTTGGTCAAGTGTACCGTGGCGCGTTACCCACGTTAAATAATTTATGCTGCACTTTAATATATGTTTGTATTAAGTATTTGTCTGGTACTCTCGAGCCGCGGGACGTCGCCGTAGCGGCCCTTAGTCCAATAGAACAGCTGTAAGTTAGTGTGTTAAGAGTTTCGTAAATGTAGTGAAATGATCGTATTGCCGTATATTTAGTGATTTAAATCAAATGGGGTTGCTGATACTGCTTGGTTCACGTTCAGAAAGCAAATTATTACCTCTTTGAGAATTATCTAGCATACGAATTGTCCAGTTAGACGCATAAGAGAAAATAAGTACAATAATAGATGCCATATGAATATTAACGGCGAAGTGGTTTGTCACTGTCTACGCTGTGAAGACAAAAACGTTCCGGCTATAAAGGTATATGCGTCTAGATACATCATAAGACAATGCGACATATTAGACATATTCATGAGGAAACAGAGCGGTAAATGCAATCCCATTATTATTTGAATCACATACGTAGTTAGATGATACTAGTGAAATGTCTGGCAGGCGGGAGGATGCAATAAACCGACAACTATATGGGAAAATATTCCGGTAAACCCTTCTATGAAGTGTACGTATTATATGGCCGGCTTAAAGCGCGGGATGACTTGTTTGATATAATATAATGAAATATATTAACAAATAGGTCAAATTTTGCGAATGAATAAGCGTTTTGTACAGTAATATCGAATAACATAAGTCTTAAACGTTAGTATAGTTTAGACAATGGAGGGAGGCACTCGGTTGGTGATTATTCTTCCACGACGCGCTTCGAATATAGAAATGCGAAACGACGTCGTGCGATTTATTTCTTCTGCATAGGTTTGCTGTTGTGGTTGATGAAGTTGTCTAGTTTAAAGGATTGCGTTTCTTAGTCATCATAACATTCAGATTTGCGCATAAAATAAAATGATATCACTTCAGATAGATCATGGTTTTAAAGACATTTCAAGTTAGAGGCAAAGATAATAGAATCATTCATTTTAGTTATCAGTTATGATAATTTTAAAATACGAGATTTAGAAGCCGCGTGCCGCACCGAGTGCCGTAGATAAGTTAAAATTGTTTAGTCGAGTGAATTTCACGAGATGGAGTGTACGTAGGTATTTATTATAAAAATATAAAAAAAAGGAATCTCATAAATATGTTCCAAGTCATTAATATTAGGTGAAAGTAGACGTCTGTGATGTTATTTGAATCTTATGTTTCGTTCATGATGGATAGTTTCGTTATTTTTTTTACTTTATCACTATTTGTTGTTATTATTGTATTTATTACTGTAATATATGGTTATTGGTGGTGTCATTTATTTTTTCCGTGTTATTTTGGTAAGCATGGTAGGTATTTTATCCGTCTTCTTAATGTACGAAGTAGTTAATGGATGTTTCTTAATTGAAATGACCATGTTGTTGCGATTTTAAGTCCATTTAAGGGTCCGTAGCCATTAAGGATATTTAAAACTTCTATATTTTGGAAAACTGACTATCGTGAGAATTGTACGGCGTTGTGATGAAAGGTGAAATGGTAATTATGAAGGATGCTTTGAAATAACATATTAATAATTTCGTTAAAGATTTAAACAAAATATCTATCATTGTTTTAAAGAGATACATAAAGAAAAATCAAATAAAAATGTCTGATTGATAAAGTTTTGTTGTTAGTAAAACAAGATACATATTTCACTAAAATTCAAAGAGTGTAGAAAAAAAAACATCTTTTAAAATATTATCAAGAAACTATAATTCTAAAAACGGTGGAACAATATAAAATTAAAAAAATATCGTCGCAGCTACGGAACCCATTGTGTCCGACACTTCAGTATTCCTTACTCATAAGTCTTCAATAAGTATTTATTTCGCTCCACGGAGAGTCGGTATGCATATGATGGTAATCCAATAATTAATTAAGATATGGCCAGGTGTAACGAATTTCAAATATCTCTCGTAAGATATTATACTAAGATATATTGAGTGTGGATTAATGTTGTCCTGGCCCGGTACTCGTACCTCCTCGATTCATGTAACTCAAGTTTGTTAATTAACCTACTGTAAATATACCCAATTATTAAAAAAAAAAACTTTCGTATACATACAACTGTTGTTTTATTTTTGTCTAACCCTAAATGTAGACATAGGAAGCTGGATTTGTCCAGAGGCGGCTCGAGCTCATGTACCGCCCATGTGCAAGCTATTCCTTGCGCCCCTTAGGAGACAATGTCATCTTTAATAAATTTGATAATAATCAAAAGATATTGTGTAAAGTAAAGAAGCCGCTCGCCGGCTTTAGCATGGGCGCAATTTGTTTGAGAGCGCCAGTATCGCGAGGGACGCTCGGCGTCCCCTAACACAGTGCGCCCGTGTGCAGCGCACACCCTGCACGAAAGGTAACGCCGCCTCTGGATTTGATGTTTCTTTATGACTTTTCTATTGTAATTGTCTCTTGTGTGTACGGGGTAATTTCTGAACCTATGAAACTGTAGTCTATTCATTAATAAAAGCCGTATAGTTGTTAGATAACACACACAGATTTATTTAATTTGTATTGGTACTTTTGTTATAAGGAAGGATGATTATGCAAGCATGAGTGGTACTACGACATTAACATTAAGATTAAGAAGAGATTAACAACAACTTACAACACTAAGTTCAAGGAAATGAGCTTTCATCTGAATAAGTAAACTTTGAAATTATTTTTTTACCTGTCTAAGATTTGTTGAAAGGGTTTCTGATAGGTAAGTAAAATGGTATTTTAGAAGTTCCCTAAACGATTAATCCCAACAAGTTAAAAAATAAGAACCTATGCAGGCAGTCATGCCAATTCTTACTTATCATTCTGCAGATCATTGCAGATACAAATAATATTATTACGTACCACCAAAAGAACATAAGTACCCAGAGAGTAAGCAAAATTCTAAATTATATTTAATATTAGGTATGCTTCACTGGGAAAAGTAACTCACCTCAATTACTGACTATGATAGGTAACAAACGCTTGCATCTAAGTTATTTTTCAAGAAAAATCAGATGCTTCAGAGCCTGAAAAAAATTACTTGCATGTTTATGAAATAGCAGGTTCGATAATAAATTAGTAGTGGCAAGATATCTTGTCATTGGCTTGAGAATACTTTTTATTTGTAGGGTACCTACATTTTCATTTATGTTATAATAAAGTAATGCCATCTTGTGGCATAATGGGCTGTTTAATTCCACTTTCAAAATCGTTATGAGTTTTGGTTACACAGATTGGATAATGGTGGAATCTTATTTCTAGCGAATTTGTATTTATATAATACAAAATTTATTATTATGAATTTTACTTCATGGGATAAGTCTATATTATTTCTAGCCTAAATACTAGGTAAAATGTTTTAATGTTACAACAACGACCTCTGTAATTTAGTAAATATTTTTTTATTCCTCAATATTGACAAAAGATTAGTAATTGTACAGCCAACATAAAACATTCTGACATTGACAGCACATACTGACATAATATAGTGTCAAGTTGACAGTTTTAAATTTATATTTTGTAGGCGCCTTTTTTATTTTGTGTTTACCGATTTGTTTTTATACCACAAAATAATTACATCTTTATTTATCCATAAATGAAGTAAACGTAATTATCGAGCTTTCAACTAAATTAAGTATAATAGTATTTGGTGCGAATTTATTTAATTGTAAGGAAAAAGTTATCAAGATGTGTGACTATCCTGATCCAGACGAAGAATATGAATTAATGTACGCTGATGAACTGGAATTGATGAATGAACAAGAGGAGCACGCTGGTAAAACAATTTACCTTAGATATAGCAATTTAAAAACTTGTTTAAAAGTAATATTTAAACTTATTAACATAATTTAATTCCAGAAGCTAATGTAGTCAGAAAACCGGCAGCGGCAAAACGCAGCTTAAATTTCTCTAGTCCATCGACAAAAGTGAATAAAATTCAACTCAGCCAACCCACTACAAATCCCGATTCACTATCACAAAATGGTTTCCATTTATTACCAAGTTCCCAAACATCATTACCTCCATCTCAGCCTATCGAAAACGAATCTACAAACAAACGTACTGCTGATGAGTTATTTGGTGACATTGGAGACATAGACTTTGATGACTTGCAATTGCCAAGTAAAAAACAAAAGACTGAAGAAGAGAATGATTTAGATTTAATCAATAAGATACTTGAAGGAAGGAGGCTGCGGCAGATGCTAGCCGAGCCTAATCTGGTGCAGAGTAATGAGAAACCCCTGTTTGATTATAAAGAGAATTTGTCAGTGAATATACCAAGGTAAATTGTTTACATAAATTTTGAATTGTTTAATACATGATTATCTCAATGTTTTGGGTAACAATATTTGATAAGGCTTTAGTGTAACATTATTTTTTCAAAGTTGTATTTCTATGAAAAAAAATTGTAACAATCATCTTTGAATAATTTTTTTTTAAATTCTATAAAAAAGAATCAAGACCGTAAATTGTAAGTTTATTTTAGCAATTCTTCTTTGTATGATCTTGAGGGCACATTTTAACAATTTACCAACTTGACTATTGTGATTTAAGATAAAATATGAATAATTATTCTGAAAAATATTCTATACAGTTTAAGTATACAAAAATTTAATATGTTCATGTTAATTCCAGATGGGCCTTCCTCCCCCTCACAAACTCTTACGGTGAGCGGGTGTATGTGAAGCTAGAATCAGAGGATGTGTGGGAGAAGTCATTGGAGGAGGCACCTGAACAGCTGAGTCTGCATGCAACATACAAAAGCACATGGGATGAAGCTAGGAAACTTGTGAGATATTCATTTTTTAATAACTCTTTTATAATTAGTTTTATTACTTCTTGAATACTGGTGGTTGAGAAAAAGGCTAAATTATTAATTCTCTCCAAGCTTTGAACGGAATGAATTAGTAGTACAGATAAAAATTGGATGTGATTAAATTATTTCTATCTTTACAATAAAGAAAGACCTTAAACTGCTACCCATTACTCATTTTAGACAGGTGAAACTTCAATGGACTGTTATAAAACATGCTAAATATGATGTAGTATTGTTAATTTAGCAATTATGTCTACAAATTATAAACATTCATAATTAAAACTATTATAGACATGTAATTTACATTACAAAGGTAACATTAAATAAAAATGAAAATCGTAACCATAGTGTAAGAAACATATTAATTTTCAGATAGAGTTGAAACTGCAGCGGCAATTAGATCAAGAAACTCTTGCTCAGACTCAAGCTCAGGTGCAGGCTGTTGATACAGAGCTGTGGGTGGACAAGTACAGGCCTGAATCTTATGTGGATTTACTCTCTGAAGAGCCAGTGAATAGGGCGCTGTTGCATTGGCTTCACTTGTGGGATAAGGTAGTGTGCAATTCGTGAAATATTCCTTCAAATAAGCCGTTTCAAGCCATGCGACTGCATCACTATAGCCACACTGCTGGTTAGAAAGTGTCTTCAGAGACTTAGGATAATAGAGATTAAATTGATTATTAAACTTATCAATGAGGTCTTCTATCAAATGAAAGATACTTAAAATATCTTTGAGTAATAAACAATGGTTCATTTGGAAGTTTTAATTAAACTACAGCTGGAATAATAATAATGAAACAACATGTTAATGATAAGGGTAAATAAAAATCTTCCAACTACTTTATACTGAAAGTATTATCTTCGGATTTTATATCATATTACAACCAAATTTACTGACAATTTTTTTTTTACAGGTGGTATTTAAAAAAGAGTACAAATCTAAAGACCCTCAACAGCGCAATAGCTTTAGCAAGCGTGCTGGCCAATTCCAATTGACTAATAAATGGAAAGGCAAGAAGGAGGCCGAACCGGAGATGGATGAAGATGGCCGCCCCCACCACAAGGTGGCGTTGCTGTGCGGACCTCCTGGTGTCGGCAAGACTACGCTGGCGCATCTACTGGCTAAACTGACTGGTGAGAAAGTTAAATGCCAGGATCAAAATAATTTTGAATGATATCCATGGATTGCTTGTCGAAATGGACCAATGAGAATAATGTTTGAAGTAGACAATCATTTTAATAAGATTGCTATCAGTAATATGTTGTATATTTTGAGACACTGTTTAAGTATAATCATATCTTGTCTCAAGCAATCTCCTCGCTGTTAGTTTATTAAAAAATAATCCTTGACAAATTCGAGCATGAATACAACATGCAGATTAATTTTTAACCCGCTTCAAAAAAAGGAGGAAGTTCTCAATTTGACTGTATTTGTTTTATGTTTGTTACCTGAGGACTGTTGACTTGGTGAACCGCTTTTGATTATTCTTTTTCAGGTTACAGGCCAGTGGAACTGAATGCATCAGACGAGCGCAGTACAGAAGCTTTTCGCACAGCGTTACAGAATGCCACTCTTATGCGGTCTGTGTTGGATGCTGATCGGAGACCCAACTGCCTTATACTAGGTTTGTATTTTATGTATGTTTATAATAAATGTGTGCACATGTACATATGGGTATGGTGGTATGGGTGAAAGAGGAAAAAAATTACAAAAGCAATAATTTGTGTATCTAAATATTGCAGTAAATATTAATAGAATCATGATGCATGCAAACACAGATTTTGTGGTAAAAGCATAAGGTAATTTTGGGTTATATTCGTCGCGAGATTTAGTCCAATTCGAATTAGACATATTATTGGCAATCTAGACATATTAAGAAAAACGTCATTCAAGGCATTGTGGGGTGTAAGTTTAATACTTATTTATTTTTTAGATTATAAGTTAATTGGGAGTGGAACAGATTGTCGAGACGATGGTCCGATGTTTTAAAATCTAAGGGCACGCGCCTCGTGATTTTTCTAAAGTTTACTTTTTTAAAGTAAATGTATGTAGTCTCTGCTTTAACGGTGAACGAAAACATCGGAGGAAACCTGTATACCTGAGATGTTCTGTATAATAATTTTAAGGGTATGCAAAGTCTCTCAATCTATACTAAGCCAGTATGGTGGACTTAGGGGTAATCCATTTCAGTTGTAGAAGAGGCAAATGCCTAGCTCTGGGACAATAAATATAAGGCTGATATTACTATCATTTTATTTCAGATGAAATAGACGGCGCGCCATTGCCAACGGTAGAGTTGTTAGTCAAATGGTGTACGGCCACCTTGGACAGCGGCAAGAAGAAAGGAAAGTCACAGCCTCTCCGCAGGCCTGTGATAGCTATCTGTAATGACTTGTACGCGCCTTCGTTGAGACCACTCAGGTATTTTATTGTTTTTTTTTTAAAGATATAATTTTTGTGTTCTTGTAATATGTGTAAACTTGTCTGTTATGATGTGTTTTTACTTATTAATTTACTTTCATTTTATTAATTGCATAAAATTCGTTCAGCTATTTTCAGCATATTTATAAGATATGAAGTAAGACTTAAGTTCAAGACTTAAGTTAAGACTTAATTGTTCTGATTAGTGCTTTCATAATTTCCTAATTGTTAATTGGTATGACAAGGACAGTATACAATTGCAGGCCAGTAGCGCTGGTGGTGCGTGTGGGCGTGGCGAGCGCGGAGCGGCTGGCGGCGCGGCTGAGCCTCGTGTCGGCGGCGGAGGCGCGGCCGCTGGGCGCGCGCGCGGCGGCGGCGCTGGCGGCGCGCGCGGCGGGCGACGTGCGGCTCGCCATGCACGTGCTCAGCTTCGTCAAGGCGCAGGTAGTGTGCAGCTCGTGCCTGTAGTACTCGTGCCTGTAGTACGAGCGGCGCGGCTGAGCCTCGTGTCGGCGGCGGAGGCGCGGCCGCTGGCGCGCGCGCGCGGCGGCGGCGCTGGCGGCGCGCGCGGCGGGCGACGTGCGGCTCGCCATGCACGTGCTCAGCTTCGTCAAGGCGCAGGTAGTGTGCAGCTCGTGCCTGTAGTACTCGTGCCTGTAGTACGAGCGGCGCGGCTGAGCCTCGTGTCGGCGGCGGAGGCGCGGCCGCTGGGCGCGCGCGCGGCGGCGGCGCTGGCGGCGCGCGCGGCGGGCGACGTGCGGCTCGCCATGCACGTGCTCAGCTTCGTCAAGGCGCAGGTAGTGTGCAGCTCGTGCCTGTAGTACGAGCGGCGCGGCTGAGCCTCGTGTCGGCGGCGGAGGTGCTGAGCGGCTTGAGCCATTAAGTCAAATCACGTTAATACTCATTTAATAAATTAAAAAATGCAATTGAACGAACAAGTGAATGATTTGTTGTGTGTTGCTTGAAAGCATAACAGTCTAAATATTGCAGATACAAGTTGTGAATAAATGCTGAAATTTATTCTCAGTGGCCATCTCAGTACTACTACAATTTTAGAAATTACATCTTATCCCAATTATGTTTTCAGTTAAACGTAGAAGACGTAGAGAACCTCGCGATCGGCACTAAAGACTGCAATAAGACCCTGATGCAAGCTCTGCAAGCGATATTCACCATTAACGACAAGGAGCCGGACAGCGTGCTCAAAACTGTGCAAGCCGCTGGAGAATATGACAAGTACTCATCATTTCATCAATTAATTAAAATAAACAGATAATCTTGTAATAGTGAACCAGCGATAGAATAAATAACATTCTATTTTATTGCCTTATAAATTAACTATGTCATGAGAACATTAACTTCGTATTGAACAGTTGCATAAAATATTAAAATGTCCATAACTGGTTACTTTACAGTAAATATTTTCAGAATAGTAGACGGCGTGTTCGAGAACTATCTGGAAGCTCGTGTGGACGCGCGGCTCATGCTCGCGTGTGAAACTCTCTCGTGGCTGCGCCTGTACGACTCCATCTACTCCTGGACCCTGCAGCATCAGAACTACTCGCTGTATGGCATGCTGCCGCTCTGTCTAATGCGGTGTCATAGAGTGCTGGCTTCCAGGGCCCAGCAGAAGCTCAAGTTTCCTTCGCAGGGTTATGAGGTTAGCTGAAAGTTACTGTTATGACAATAGGATGCTTACAGGAAAAAAATCTTCCCCAAATATTTCTAGATGACCCTTTAGAGGTGAATTGCCTCTAGCTACTTCTCGCATCAACGAACTTGGTTGTACATAAACAGGCGCGCGCGCATCTGATATTTAATATTGTGTTCCGCACACCGTAACGTACGATATTCAAAACCGAAGTTTGTAACTATTTTACTTTCTCAGCGTTGAAACCTTGCCAGATTAAAGATAAGGTCTCCAAAAAAATAAAAAAATAATCTGTTTTTGGTTCCCCACATTTACTCTTGAGACCTGTATTTTTTTTCCAGATGTACCGCAAGAGTGTAGAGCTGGACAGCATCGTGTCGTCGGTGTGGCGCGGCTGCGCGCCCGCCGTGTCGGTGTCGCGCGCCACGCTGCGGGTCGATGTGTTACCTTTACTGCCATATTTGCTATCGCCCACACTCCGTTCTGCTAATGTGCAGGTATAATTAGTCGTCACGTCACGTCGTAATAGACTTCGGGTTTGATCCCTAGTCGGTTAATGTGATATTGGGTTTTGGGAACCAAAGTAAAAATGTCCGATATGGCGATGGGTTCACCCTCTATCATATGCGACAGAATATTTATGGTGAAAAGCGAGTGAACTAGTTGCGTCTACCTACCCGTTAAGGGATATATTTTTGGGGATAAATTTTACATCCGTCTACATAGCGACCACCGTAAAAAAGTTGTTAAAACCCGTCTTAGTGGTTAACGTAAGAGTGGTACTATTAGATCATTACCATATCGATATAACAAAAAAAAACTACGTATAAACTGTTGTCCCTATTCAACCCATTTATTGTTATATAAACCAGTGCATGAACATTCCAGTTGTGCAGCGAGAACGAGAAGAAGAGTGTACGGACGTGCGCGTCGGCGATGTGCGACTACGGGCTGCAGTTCGTGCAGCAGCGCGGCGCCGACGGACTCTACACGTTCGTGCTCGAGCCGGACGTCTACAAACTCGCGTTTTTTGGTAATTAGGGGCGCTGTTCAATTATTATCTAACGTAATTTGGAGGGGGCGGGGGGTCTTTTAAAACGTTACGATGCGTTACAGGCGCGGTGGGGGGGGGGGGGGGGTCGTACAACGCGTTTTGTAACATTGGATTTTTTATTTTTAAACAATAACAAAGGTATTTTAGCGACTTTTCGGTATTTTGCGTAAAATTATTGTGAATATTACCAAAATAATTAAAAAATCTTAAAGGCTATTCAGGGTTTTTGATTCGCTCTGCGTATGCCTGTTTTTTTTAACAAATTGCGAAATAGTTTAGAATAACTGAGTAAGTGGGAATTCATGATGCTTTGCGGAGTATGTGTGTTGATGGATAAATGATGATATTGATTAAAATTTAAGTTACTTTTTATTTTGAAGTACAGATACTACAAATCGAATGGGGCTGTGAGCAGTAATTCAATAGTCAGTGTTTAATAATTCTAGTTCATTTAGGCCTTACGCCTTAACTATAGATCGTTTATACAGCAGCTTGGATATAAAATGAGTAAATTAATATATTTATTTATATTGTAAGTTTTTATAGAATAGTCTTTAAACTCATTTTAAAGATCCATCAATGATTCTACGATAGTGTGCTATAAGGCGCGTTGGGGTAAGATCGTAGGAGGTGTAACATCGTATAAATGAAATAACTTGCAATTGTGTTATAATTTTTGTTTTTAGACAACACTGCCTGCGGCCCCATCTTATTCCCTACGTTCCACTAGTTCCCATGAATGATTCCGTCAAATAAATAATCTTTACGGTGCTAACAAACAGAATATCGGCATTTCGTCGTTCCCTGGCAGATCCGGATTAACCCCATGCAAAAATTTGCCTAATTTTAATTTAGTATTTCCTGTTTTCGATTACTTTTGTAGTTATATAGTATCATAAAGGAAATAAATCTTGTGACTTGTTTATTCAAATTTGTCGAAACACCTATATTCCCTGAGATCCGACCTTCACGCATACAATTATTTGTCGTTAAAGAATGGATAAAAATCGTTCGACCTAGCACTTGTAAAATATTGCAAGTTTGTGTCCAAATTTACACACGAAAACGTCTGAACTCAGTAATTATGTATTTTTTTATAGCTCATGGGAATGATAAATTTTGTTTATTTATTACTAGCTTTTGCCCGCGGCTACGCCCGCGTTACAAAGTTTTTCGGGCTAAAGTATTCCGTTATAAAAGTCACGCTATATATTTTCCCGGGAGCCTATGTTCTTCCCAGCGTCTCAAACTGTCTCCATAATAAATTTCATCTTAATATGTTGGGTAGTTTTTGAGTTTAACACGTTCAGGCAGTCGGATGCAGCGGGGGACTTTGTTTTATAATATATTTTTGTAGAACTTTTTTAAGAGGAACAATCCCGTCATACATCATTGTTGCATAACTTTAACTGTTTACGCAGCGCACGCAACGGAAGCTCTCAAAACTAATAAATTTTCCCCGTTTTTGCAACATGTTTCATTACTGCTTCGCTCCTATTAGTCATAGCTTGAAGATATATACCCTATAGCATTTCAAAAACAAAGTGCTATCCAACACAAAAATATTTTTTCAGTTCGATCTGATAGTTCCTGAGATTAGCCATTACTGCTCCGCTCCTATTGGTCATAGCGTGATGATATATAGCCCATAGTACTCCACGAACAAAGAACTATCCAACACAAAAATATTTTTTCAGTTTGAACCGGTAGTTCGTGAGATTAGCCATACTGCTCCGCTCCTGTTGGTCATAGCGTGGTGATATATAGCCTATAGCACTTCGCGAACAAAGGGCTATCCAGCGCAAAAAGAATTTTTCAGTTTGGACCGGTAGTTCCTGAGATTAGCCATTACTGCTCCGCTCCTATTGGGTAAAGCGTGATGATATATAGCCTATAGCACTCCACGAACAAAGGGCTATACAACGCAAAAATAATTTTTCAATTTGGACTGGTAGTTCCTGAGATTATCGCGTTCAAACAAACAAACAAACAAACAAACTCTTCAGCTTTACATAATAGTATAGATTTATTTACACGTGTATGTACTATTTCTTCGAATATTTTTAAAAATATCTACAGTGTCAATCGTGAGGGGTAAGATCGTATGCCCAGAACTATTAAAAAAACAAAGTTCGCTTCTAAAAATATCTTACGAAATTTATTAATTTTTTTGAATGTTTATAAATGACTATCTAGATCAGAATATACTCTTTTTATGGATTTTAGAATCCTTTTAACATATACGGTTTTAGAGAGTAGTCCGAACTATACCTGTGAAGGTCCTATCTTTCTCACACATTTCTAAAAGTATTGTACTTTTTCAAAGCCTTATAAAATATTAACTGTTATATTTAAGAAATTTAAAAAATATATACCATTTAGTATATTTAATAATATATAGATAACGAATAATTCATTATTATAACTTCTATAGAATTCTTGTAAAAAAATATTTTGAGAACACTGTTTAACACGTTGAAAAAGCGTCCGATTTAACCCCAACGCACCTTATACGGTGTGTTAGCACGGAAGTATGTACTTTTGCTTACCTGAGTGACGTAGTTGTAATTGTACACGATACGAGTACGACTACCGCATTGAGGTCCTGGGTTCGAATCCCAGGTCAGGCCAAAATAGAAACTACTCAGTCGTAGCTTGGTGCCAGGAAGTTTTCGTTACTCCGTGCCTGAGAAAGTACGTAAAGCCGTTGGTCCTGCGCCTGATCTGTCTCCGGTCATGTCAGATTGCCGTCTCACCGGACTGTGAGAGTGAAGGAACAGAGAGTGCGTGTGTATTGCGTACATACTTGTGCACTATAATATCTGGCTGATCTCCGTTTAGATTGGCTGCCGTGGCGAAGGAAGGCATCAATCAATGTATTTTAAGTATTTATAAAATAAACATGCAGGTAACGAGGAGCGCGGCCGCCCGCCGCCGCCGGTGCGACAAGCCATCGCGAGGGAACAACAAGCTGAACTCATACGCAGGAACGAGGACATGGTGGGACTCTCTTACCTTTGCTTAGTAATAGTTGTTTTGATTATTTGAAAACGGATTTATTTATTTTTATAAGGATCGCCAACATGGCATACAATAAAATTCGTAATGAGTACATATATCAATTAATAATAGTTTTAAATAATCTGACTCACTAATGTTATCAATCAATGCGAAAGTTTGTGACAATGTTTGGATGTTTGTTAAAAGTAAACGTAGCATCAGCTGAACGGATTTTGATAAAATTTGGCACACATGTAGACCATGTCCTGGATTAATACATAGCAGTGGCAAAGCGTCCATACATCCCGATTCCTAGTGCGAATTGTCACATATGAGAGACCTACAAGTTAACTAATAATTAATTTACAAAAATACCTGTCATAAACCGATGGCTTTAAAACGCTTGAAATTTTGTACTGAAGCTCTTTACGTTGGCGATCAACTGACTACTAAGAAAACAGCTGGTTTCGTATCATTTAAATTGGCATTGTTTATAGTAACATATTGTTTTTTGTTATCTAGCTCACTCGCGTAGCAGCTAGGACTGGCAAGAACGAAGAATCAAAGTCGAAGGCGACGTCGAGCAAAGAGGAAGCGAAAGAAACGCGCATTCCCAACCATTTGCAAAGGTTGAAAGCGAAAGATGTCACCAAAACTGCACCCCAGGTATGTTTTATCAAATACTAACTGTATCGCACAGTTTCGCTCACATAGAAAAGATTTTCCAAGCTAAAAGTCTAGCTAAAAAGCAGGCTTTGTCCTTCCCAGGGTTTCATACTATTTCTGTACCAAATTTCATCGAAATCAGATCGGAAGTTATTTATTTTATCGGGTACAGACAAACGCGGCGACAGACTTTGTTTTTTTATATTATTATGTAAAGATCATTGCACAGTTTGCAGGATTTTTTTGACTGCGGTTACTGAAATGATAATAATTTTATTGAAATAAATGTCATTACTTATGACATAGTCGCAGGAGGTCGCCTGATGCGGTTCGCTTCCAATAGGTCGATCTGGAATTCTTTGGGGGAGGCGCATGTTCAGCAGTGGACATGCTGCGGCTGATGATGATGATAATAAAGTACTATATATTGTTATAGAAGTATAGTCATGTATAGCTAGGCTACAGCACAACTGATTGCTTAGTTCGGACGTAGAAATTGCATTGAATGCCGACGTATACCAGTTTTGCTGTCATTCATATGTCAATCTGAATGGAATTTGTGTTCTATATGGCGATAGACCCCTATCACATCATGGGATGGAAAACACACGGCGGAAAGTGGCTACACGTGTTTCGCCTCTGCCTACCCCTTAGGAGATAAACGGCGTGAGTGTGTGCGTCTGTTTGTGTGTACATATGTCTACAGTATGAATGTATCGGCTCGATCGTGATTGATTTTGTCTGTTTGTGATTCGTCTGTGGCCGTTTGCGGGCTGTGAGGTCATTTACCTTGGTGATTTTGTCGCCTTTGCTATAAACAACGGGTTATATTCAAAATTTGAGGTAATAACGTATAAACGTCATGTTGTCATTAGAATAATAAAATATAACTTATGATTACGAATTCAGAATGCTATAATGGAATGAAGTTACAATAAACGTCTATAGTATAGTAGTAATTAACGTCTCATAATGCATTACTTTCGACTTAAACTTGCATTTATATCTACTTAAAATATCCTCTTAACCGAATTTACATCCCAATATCAACCTAAAATCGTCGTTACATCGAATTAAAATAGCCTCTGTATGGACTTAAAATAGATTTTGCATCTATTTAAAATCGCCTCTGTATCGACCATAGCCTCTATATCGACTTAAAATAGACTTTTATCGATTTAAAATCTCCTCTGTATCGACCTAAAATAGCCTCCATATCGACTTAGAATAGCTCCTGTATCGACCTAAAATCGCCTTTATATCGGCTTAAAATCGCCTCTATATCGACTTAAAATAGCCTCTATGTCAACGTAAAACCACCTCAACAACGTCAGCATCGAATTAAAATAGAAATGAACTAACGTCGGTGAATAGAGGCCGGCATAATAACAGAATCAAGATAACAAACCCGCGCGCACAATAAAAGTGTGGCCGCCGCTAACAAGGTACGCCGCGCGGTAAAAGAGCTCGTTACCGACTGAATGCGCGACGAGGGGGGGAGCGGGAGCGGTAGGGGAGCGGGAGGGACAGAGGAGGGGCGGGGAGGGGACGGCAGATTGAAGTTTACCCGCCTGATGGAATATATTAACGCTGCTACGACATGAGCCAACTGGGTAGTGGATTGTGGGTAGTTTGTCATTTTGTGACCGTGTATGGGGTTTCTTGGAGTGGTTTGGGTGGATTCTTTGTATGTCGGTGTAAGATGGTAATGTTTATAGGTGTCTATGACAATTTGTAATCGTGATTGCATTAATGAAATTTACCTATTTCTCAGTCAGGTGAAGTTTGATATAGTATATACTTTTCAGGACCATATGTGCAATTTTTTCCTAAACTTACGGGCATTAAAAAATGGCAGGGAAGGGTTAAAAATCCAATTAAAGTTCTTCGTGAATTAATTCAATTGAATTAATATGTTAGTTTAATAAAATCACAATTAAATATGACTTTGTCTAAACATTTCTAGGCAAAGGAAAATAAATAAAACCAAAACTGTGTTCAGTTTAAACATTGTAAAAGTTTTGTAAAGATGTTTATATGTTCAGATGTTTGTTAGAACTTAGACGTAAACGCATATTTACACAGCGAAATTAATTTCCATGAAAATGTACACACAAACTGACCAAGTTCTGTATTAAAATATATATTTTTTATCCCTGTATAATTTATATTACACCATTAAGCGAGTGAAGCCGTGAGCAAGACCTCTTATAACTTTTATAAATACAAGCATTCCTTGTATCAAGTACATTACTTCATACAGTGCTTGTTTGACTGTCTAAAACTACTTAAATTTTTGTTATATAAATTTATTTATTTCATATTTATTTTTTTCTTTAAGTGTTGCATGCAGTGTCTCCTTAGATACAAGATGCAAATTTTTTTATACCAAATTTTTTATTGGTAATTTATTTCATGTGTTATTTTTTTTGGAGAACTTATAATCTATCTTATATACTAATGAATGTACATTTCCCTTGGTCACGCCATGACGCGTGAACGGCTGGACCGATTTCACTATTTTTTGTTGTTTTTTTTGTTATTGTCAGGTGAAGGTTCTTATGAACGAAAAAAATGCACGGAAAATTAGAAAATTTAAGAATACTTAACGAAAATATTAATTTTACATAACTGTTAGTGGTTTGAAATAACTATCAGCGATCGACAGAATGCGAGCATACATAGTTAAGACAGGACAACGTCTGTCGGGTTAGCTAGTATTAGTATAGATTCAATAATTAGCGGTTATTCAGACGACTTGAAATAGGTCCATAGTCCATAGAATATTCGAAACAATTTACCATCTCCAAGACAGTGAGCACATAACACACGCACACAAGCACGTTTCAGAAAGTGGGAGTGCTCTGCGAATCTCGCTAATTAAAACTGTGTTTGCTAAATCCGCATCGCGTATTGTGAGAGCGTGAAAGCGCTCTGCGCCAACTTTACAAAGAATATGTTGCAGAAGGGACGTTTGCTTTGTATGTGGTGGGTATGGTAGAATTAATTTTCCCTAGTTTTGATATTGGTTCTGTCTGGGTGAATGTTGATTGAAATTATTTCCAACGAATCTATTTATGCGCATTTCTCTAGATCACTGATGTTCAAAGTGGTCTAGGTGGACTCCCAGGGGTGACCCCTATCAATGTAGGCAGATAATAATGATAGGAGTCGTAAGTGGCACAGTGACCGGAACATAAACCCCGCGATGACTGCGCGGTAGTTGTAATGCACTTTCTCTGCGCTACCTAAAAATAAGGCAAACGTGATCAGCAAAATCGTGGAAGTGGTCTATAAGAATTGTTCTTTGTTATTTGTATACTAGCGACCCGCCCCGGCTTCGCACGGGTGCAATGCTGACTAGTTAATGAATGTTATTATTATACATATAAACCTTCCTCTTGAATCACTCTATCTATTAAAAAAAACCGCATCAAAATCCGTTGCGTAGTTTTAAAGATTTAAGCACACATAGGGACAGAGAAAACGACTTTGTTTTATACTATGTAGTGATTTAATATTTTGAAATATAAATAGCTTGTATCACTCACTACACTTGGGAATGAAAGCCCTCCAAAATTGGTTCAGCGGTCTCGAATATTAGTCTGATAAAACAATAATCATTTAGCTACCCTGCGCAATGACTCACGAATACTAAACACTACGAAGAATGCATGATTCTAAACGCGAAATACACTGATAGCGTGAGAGTCTTTATATAACTTTTATAAAATAAAAATTCGTAAAAATTCTAAAACAGAAGAAATCATTGGAATCTGGTGTAAATCGACAAGTTATAAGCCATTGAAATTAAGTAGTCGGGGTGAATGTCAAAGAACAGAAAATGCACGAAATACTTGAATGTGACGTCAGCCGTCATGACGATGTGCGCGAAAGAAAGAGATGGAGCGCTATCCCCACTCTACGTCCACTCTTGCACGTATCAATATTTCAAATTTGAATTACTGCCTCATTTCTCATCGAATTTTAATACTGTTTTCACAGGATTTCTTTTTTATTCAAATTGCTGTTACATATTAAAATATGCATAATAAATTAATAAATAAAATCAGTAAACATGTAAAGATCTTTAGCCGTTGTTAGATATGAATACAAAATCAACCGAACTGTCGCCTCTGCGCACATAATCAACGCGTCTAAACAGTTCCTAGCGCGAACTCATGTAATCACGGCAATCTCACGGCGTGGGCTCATACAAAAAGAAAATAATTAACCCATCCGACCGTCACTTGTCACTGCGCCCACTGCGATGTTTATAACGCCCCACGGTTAACAGCACTTGGGTAACATTTACTTTCTAAATAGGTTTTTAATCGTCTCTCTATGTGACTCTTTTATGCCGTTATTTTTGAATTCTGCGGGAGTATTAGTTTGTTTTAGAGCTGAATGTTCGTGTCTGTGGATTTGTTTTTTTAATATCAATGCTATGACTATCTGTCAGTGGTGGAAGGTGACATTTTTCGAAATGGAACCTGATATAACATATAGGTACTAATATGAATGCGGTCTACAAATCGTGATGATAATTAATAATATCAGCCCTGTATTATATACTTGCCCACTGCTGAGCACGGGCCTCCTTTACTACTAAGAGGGATTAGGCTTTAGTCCACCACGCTGGCCTAGTGCGGATTGGTAGACTTCACACACCTTCGAAATTCCTATAGAGAACTTCTCAGATGTGCACGTTTCCTCACGATGTTTTCCTTCACCGTTAAAGCGAACGATAAATTCACAAAGAATACACACATGATTTTAGAAAAGTCAGAGATGTGTGCCCTTGGGATTTGAACCTGCGGACATTCGTCCCGCACGTCTGTTCCACAACCAACTAGGCTATCGCCGGTACTCACTATGATAATTAGATTCTACAAAAGTTCTCCATAAAGGGAAGCCGGTAGGAATCGGTTTATATGGATTCTTGAGGTTAAAACGCCTCCTTAGATCATGATTTTGTCATCCGCATTGCTATGGAGGGAAGTGGACGATTGATATTTCCAACTCCTCCCTATCTTTCTATTTGATTAATTTCGTTGCGGGATAATGACATATTAGTTTTTTTTACATATTAGTTGTAGTGGTGTGTGTGAGGGCGGGAAAGTCTCGTAGCTATGCCCGCGGTTTCGCCCGCGTGTAAATTAGTTTGTCAAAAAGTTTCTTTCGCGTTAGACCCTACCCACGAGATTTTTTACACGCGACCTCTTCAATAGTAATCGTTAGATTTCAGTAAATTTACATAAAACCGTAATATACGTAACATTAACTCTCCTCAAGAATTGCACTATCTTTTAGTAAAAACGGTACGAAAATCCGTTCAGCAGATTTTGTAAAAATCGATAACATACAGACAGACAAAAAAGGGGATTTTGTTTTATAATATGTAGAGATAGATTTGAAACTGAATTACATCTTACATACGCCTTTTATTCTAAAGGGATAGGTAGAGGCGCAACTGGTGCACTTAGTTTTCGCCGTACGTATTCCGTCCTATGATGTGATATATGGTGCGGGCTTATTGCCATATCGTGCATCCAGACTCCCGGGTGACATAAGACTGAGCAGAAAAATCCAATATCACTTTGCCTGATCCGGGAATCAAACCCGAGACCTCAGCTCTACAGTCGTACTGCAATACAACAATGCCACCTAAGCAGTCCGAATCACATTAATCTATGTAGATTGCATACTGGCTTCCAGTAGAAATAAAGTAGGGCGACTATCCACATGGATCCTAGAAGAGTCCAACCATAAAGTATTAGGTAGCTTTGTCTGCCTCTATCAAAGTATTTGCAAAATTTATTCAGTTTTCAATCATTTCAAATGATTTTTGAGACACGAAGAATTCGAGAACATACTAGTACAGGGGTATTTTGACATTGCCTTACTAAATAAAACCACATACTTTTTTATCGAAAAAAAAAACACCTTACAATAAGATTATCTAACCGTAAAAGTAAAATAAAAAAAGTGTATGTGGAGATCAAAATAAATAATATTAAAATTATTTTAATTTCATATGCATAAATGCCAGTACCTACTAATCTAGAAGAAGTCATTAGCGTGGCAACATCACACTTACAGTCAGATATACTCTCCCAAAACATATTCAAATTAAACTATAAAGATAAAAAAAAAAAAACTAAAACCGGGACTGCCAGTAAAAATATTCGTTATTCATTGATGATTATTCGCACTATTTAATAAAAATAAAAACAAAAATACAAGCCATCGGGGTATTATTTACTACGAGAAAAGTAAATTTCACAAAAAATAAACATTTTATAATTCCCTTCAAAAATTCCAAACTTATCCTAATTAACCCGTCCATTATTTAACGGGGCCGTCAAAAAACGGCACTAAATCAGAGGTATCGTCAGAATAGCTGGCAGAAACGTCGGGGCGCGTGGAGCGTTTTTAATTCCCATTAGCGTGCCAATACAGACGGCGCGGCGGGCGGACACTAAGACCACCCCGCGTAAACAATAACTAATCACAATAAAAGGGTTGAGGCCGGCTCTCTATTAAAAACTCGGTAAGAATTCCGCAGGAGGGTTGGATTTCGGCGGCGCACACTGGGGCGATTGAGAATTTCTTTAATAATTATTATTCTTTCTGGTGATATATTTTATTTCCGACTGGATTGCGACCACCGTACACAAGTTGTTAAAACCTGCCATAGTGGCCTAAAGTGAAGAAAAGTGAAATCAGCCTGTGTATATCGGGTTCCAACAATAACATTATTCCTTATTTTTGGGAAATAATTTGCAAACAGATTACTAAGATTTTTATTGATTACCGTCTTCGTGCAATTGTAATTGTAAAGGATATAAGAAGTCGGGTTGGTTGTTTTTAGTTTAAGTATGTCCTACCTTACCCATAAATAGCGTAATATAAATATAATATTTTTATAATACAACATAATATGTAAAAATAAATAAATAAAATATTGTATTGAGTCGACCCAGAGTACGTCGTTCTCGTTGCAATTTTTATTGTAACTTTTCCTCTCCGCTAATGGTGTATAGGCGGCCGTGTTGAATCAGTTTTCTCATTTCGTAGACTTTTACCATCAAAATAATTTATAAAATGGATCATTTTAAAATAAAATAATTCTTCTTGGATACTTTCATGTTTATTTTTGTACAATAAATTAAAACTTTAAATATGTGAATTTTATATTTTTTACTATTAAACATATACTTGATATTCAACAATTGTTATTCAACTTTTGTTATTCAAAAATATACCATAACATTTAACAAACAATAACACATTAAAATCAATAAACTCATTCACATAAACAAATTCCACATCGGCCCTTAATCGACGAACATAAAATCACAGAGCACTTAAAGGCGGGTGCAGGCCGTCGGCGGCCGGCCATTCCGGACCGGTCGCGTGCCGGCGCGTCGGCCGGCTAACAGCGGCTAACAGCAGCTAACAGCCAGCGGATTTATAGCGTGGGCGTGACGTAATACCCATTGTAATGTATACAGGGGTGAGCGCCGAACATAATCACTGACCAACCCTTTATTCGATTCGATAGGCTACCTGCATGAGTTTTTTTAATTGGTTATGTGATGGGATGTTATTGTGATTTATTTGTTTGTTAGAGATTGTTTTGAGTGGACATGATGTATTGGTAATCACAGCGGGATGCGTGTTTGCAGGAGTCGGGAAACATTTGTCCCGAGTTTAATGGCGGAGTAGTCTTTCAATGCTTCTGATGCTTTTGTTAGTTGTTTTCCTGAGTTTAATTGCCAAGACAGTCGTAATCTCAACACGTCTATTATGGTTTATTGCGAGTTAAGAATAGTACACACGTGTCAATTGCGAAGCGTTGGACATGCGAAATCAGCTGACACACTACCGAGTTGATTAATGTTAGGCTGTAAAAGAATTAAATTTAAAAAGTAAATAATATTTAAAGAGAGTTAAACTTACTCCGAGCACTCCGTTTTATCGACCTCAATTAAACCTAAATAATCGTTTATTCAAAACTGAAATTAATAAACCGTAAACACACTAACGAAACGAATGAATAAACTACACACATGAACACCGCTTAAAAAGATTTCCAAGTAAAATAATTTCCAGTGCATTAGACGTACGTTAAACACTGACCGTTGGCAATAAATAGCCAGGTTTTGCCATTAAGGCGCCGCCGCGGCTAAGTGCCGTCGTTTCGTTGTCTGGGACGGACTACGGCTGCCCAGTCGCGTTAATTGCCCCCGAATAGTTCTGGCCAGTTTGTTTTTTTCTTTTTTTTTGTTCTCGCTGAAGTTAAAGGTACCAGTGTTTTTATGTAAGGGAAATGGTAGGTGTTCTTTTGTTTTTTTGTTTATGAGTGTGTGTGGTATGAATTTGTGAGCATATAGATTATATCCTTATATGTGTGTAAATAGTGTTCAAAATTGTGTATACTGATGTTTTTGAATATCCCTCTGATGGATAACATCTCAATTTTTCACGAGTTACCGTTTTTTGGATTCTAATCTGTTTGGATTTTTTTTTGGAATGAAAAATATCTAATTAAAAAAAAAAAAACTATATTTTATCGTAACATAAAAGTGACATCAGAGAATAAGAAATAAAAGCATAAAATTTATCAACACAAATCCGTCTAAACCGGTGAATCGTTATTAAAAATGCACAACAAAAACACTTAAAATCTTAGAAACAACCGTCCAATCCGGTAAAAGAAACCCGTATCGCTACAGCCCGTGGCATGTAACGAATTGGCAGCATTAAGCGGCCGGCTCGGTCCGTAATAAAGGCAATAACACTCAAACTCGGAAAGAGTGCTCGTATCTCTGTAAACGAATATGCGGGGAAATTGCCTACCAACCAACAGATGCCATTGATGTTAGGGTTGCCACTGTGGAGTTTTGTTGTAATCATTTATGTTTAAGCAAATTTTATCGTAAAATAAGTGTGATTTCAGAGAATAAGAAATTAAAGCATAAAATAAAACTGTTTTTCGATTTTTATTTTATATTTTTTTTCACGAAAAATGAATGAATTATGAGAGAAAATTATATTAAAAATCGCGAAAAATCCGCATAATAGTTTTATTCCAATGAGGTTTGTTGTATGAGATATATTGGTGTGGAGAATATGTTGCATATTTAGTTGACGAAGGTAAGCGTGCAACCTTATAGTCTTGGGTTTGCAAAGATGTTTGGCGACTGGAAAATACAGCATTTACCCAACTATCTTAAGAATTGGTTGTTTTCCTAATAAGTTGAAATTCCTTGTTCGATGTAAGATAGGTTTTTAGAAATCGCACAAGTCGCAGGTTATTTGTGTCTGATTAAGTATTTAATATTACCGTCTGATTGCAAACATATTTTCTACTTCATTACTTTGTAGTTGTTTTCTTCTAGTTAGTGTAACTATTGTACATAATAAGACTTCAACATCTCATGTGTCAGGATGGCGAGTGCAGTGGAATGCCAAACAATACTTTGTAATTTAAGGTGTTAGATGGTCGTATCACTTATCACCAAGCGAATGGCAAGCTCATCTCGTCATGTAAAACAATTAATAAAAATTAAAAAACATACCTATTGTAAATTAAGGCGATACCTCAAGGTCCATTTTCATACATTTTGTTTCACCTTTAATCTGGGTAACTAGTAGTAAATTTAATTAAGTTAGTGATTAGACGTAAAAATAATTAATAATCATGGATATTTCGGCCTTTAAAATTTAATATGAAGAAATTTTAAAGGCAGTAATATCCATGATTATTAATTATTTTTACGTTTTTCTTTCAACTGCGAGAACTAATCACTAACTAGACGTGAATTTAAATTCTTTACTTGCCAATACTTGTTTAGTTACCCAGATTAAAGGTGAAACAAAATGTATGAAAATGGACCTTGAGGTATCGCCTTAATGTCCGATTGCGTAGACTTTTTATTAACTTCCTACGCTAAATTTGTACACAAAAATTCAAATATATTTACTCCGACCTGCAACCATAAACATAATCGCGTCCAACAATTTGGCACGCGCAAAAATGCTAACCCTAATTTGCCTTCGGCCGGATACAGACAATCATCAATCACCCCCGCTCCCCCGCAGCGGGCCGCTCGTAAATCACGCGTACAATGGCCGCAGGAAGTTCTTAAGAAGAAAAACTATAGGTTATATCCTTCCGGGGCAGCGGCCAATCGGAAGCGGGCCCGACGTGCCCCCGTCCCTCGCTCAAGGGTTACTTGGATTATGTAAAGAGACTGGGGTGGTAATTGATAAAAATCTTCCAGTATCGTGATGCTTTATTGGCGAATGTGGGCCTAAATGTGATGATGGCAGAGTTGATTTATGGGTTTGTTGTTATTAATTTCAGTTTTATTATTAACTATTAAAAATCTTTACGTGAATAAGTTTGTCAAATATATTTTCTTAGATAGAGCAATGGAACTGTGCTCTTTGGCTACGTTAAAATATCTGTTGAGATAAGTTCTACGCGAAATCGTAGCAGCTATCGTAGCTGCAGCTACGACGCTCCCACTCGTAGCTTAAATTAATGAAGAATAAATTATACTACTGATAAAAGACTTCAAAAATGAATAGAAAAAGATTTCTAAAGTTATTAAATAAGTTTTCATGTTAAGTATAGAGAAAATATGAACATCAAATGATAGCATTCATTAACTACACATTTCTAATACCTGTATACTAGTTTCTGCTTGCGGCTTCGCGTGCTTGGAGTTCGTTTCCATAATAAAAAATGGAGTGGAGCTCCCGGATTAATATAGCTTTCCATTAGTAAAAAAAAACAAAGCAGAAATATAAAAACAAAAACTTAATCTTTGTAATATTGGTATTGACTCAAATGATTCCAAAATAATATAAATACAAATTCAATAAGCATATATTTGTTAGTTATTACCAAGCGGTGCTGGGAACTCTAGTAGAGCAATAGTTACTTAAAGTAAGATGTTTCCAAGTCTCTTGCGTGGCGCGGACTCGTTCGTCATGCACCGTCTATGCGGATTACCTCTAAGCCTTCCCGTTGCCCTCCAAATGGGATGTGATAGGGGGCGCTGCCCCTGAATTATTTATATAGATGACTTGCCCACAAATCTGTATCGTGTCATATATGTTCTAAAATTTAATTAGAAGTTGATTGGACAGAAGGAAGTGCTTAGGTTATGATTGAGTCTATGGTAATTAATTGTTTTTTTTTTTCGACAAGTCTTATGTTTGTTAGCCTGATAAGAGTCCGCTTGTACAAACACACCGGTGCTCGCAACTCAATGATGTAAACTAATATGTTTCATTGAAGAAGGCATAACAAACAATATCACTAACTACTAATTTATTGAAATATACAATATTATTAATTTTTTTACTGCCTCGGTGGCGTTGTTGTATTACGGTATGAATGCAGGGATAATTTAATTCTTGGGTACTAAAATGGACGTATACCTACTCATATTTCACTGAGAACAAAATAAAACTAAATAAAACATTTTGCATCAAAGTAAAATGCAACTCAGTTTTTGAGGAAAATAATCTCCCACATGCGAAACCAATGAGATGCTATTACGAAACGAAATTTTCTTTTTCTAATAGCATTCGTTTGTGGCTGGCAACACTGAAAATTTGAATTTAGAACGCGCTCCCCGGGCGCGGACTGTGGCGGGCGGTCGGGCGGTCGCAATTGTGAATTAGAGGGCCGCGGGCGCCGCTCGCGCACTGCCGCGCCGCTTGTTAGCTAGTTTTTACGCTGGCAACCCCTTTGTGCGCGAAATTAGATCAATGATATAGTTGGCGCGTTATTTAGACGTGTCGAGTACTGATTGTGCGATCTCTGGGTGCGATTTTAAGTGTTGAAATGAAATTGGGTTCGATTTATGCTGTAATTAGTATAATTTTATTTAGAATAATAAGAATATGTTTAGAAATTCTAAGTTACTTTACATATTCCACGCACATCAATTGATCAGATAACGTCTTATTAAATGAATTTAAATATGCATTTATGCATTGTTATTTTTTTGTTATAAGCAATTTTGACAAATACTTAGAGTAACCAAACTCTCAAATGAAATGGGCTGTGTATTGGATTCCGAACAATCTTCTAATAGGGCGGTGGTGTCCCTTCGTGATGTATTGACGCGAACATCAAATTTCAAATGTGTCGAGTATGAAATTATATTAAGGCGATACCTCAAGGTCCATTTTCATACATTTTGTTTCACCTTTAATCTGGGTAACTAAACAAGTATTGGCAAGTAAAGAATTTAAATTCACGTCTAGTTAGTGATTAGTTCTCGCAGTTGAAGAAAAACGTAAAAATAATTAATAATCATGGATATTTCGGCCTTTAAAATTTAATATGACGAAATTTTAAAGGCAGAAATATCCATGATTATTAATTATTTTACATTTTTCTTCTCAACTGCGAGAACTAATCACTAACTAGACGTGAATTTAAATTCTTTACTTGCCAATACTTGTTTAGTTACCCAGATTAAAGGTGAAACAAAATGTATGAAAATGGACCTTGAGGTATCGCCTTAAAAACAAATTCGTTACAAAAGATTTGTTTCTTTATCTCTATTGGATATAGTCTTAAAAGCAATTAAGATATTTTATATGTACCTATAAATTCATTTGATAGCTCTTTTAATAATACATTATCATGAGTAATGAAATGAGAATTTATGTTTTGTTTTCCACGTGATTTTAATAGCCATTTTGTATGCGACTGCATCACAAAAACTTCGTCTATTATCGACACCATAAAGAATTGAAATGTGTAATAAAAAAAAATTACCAATAAGTTTAACACCATACTTTAATAGCGATCATTGGCGCCAACCCAATGTCTCAACGGGATAAAGCCAATAAAACCGTTTATTATCCCCCCCTCAGCCCCTAAGAATATATTTGCGTTCCTAATGTACGTTTAACCGGTCCCACTGTTTCGGACCGCGCGGCGCCGAAAGCCGAAAAAATACGCCGAAGGCGACGCACATGGCGTGCATTCTGCCAATTTGTGATATTACACGCGTGTTTAAATTTCGTACCGCGTTATTTAAGCCTGTTTGAGTTTGATCCCGGCTTGTAATCGCATTGTCGCAAGACTGGTGGGTGGGTACGCCAATTGGGTTGCTAATCCACCTAATTATTGTGTGGGTTTGGATTAGTGGTAATTTTAAAGTATCTGTTAGTGTAAATTCTCTTGTTTTTATGTTTCAAGTTTCGTTATTATATTGCATAAAATATGGTAAAATTAAATGAGTTTCAAAGGCTAAATATCTCCTAAACTATTGAACTGAATCGAGCATTTTATCATTAAGAAAAAAATACATTACCAAGGATATAATATAGACGATATTTTATTGCGGTTTTATGATAGGCATGCAATACGGACGTGTCGATATCTATATCTATACTTATAATAAATCTGTAGAGAAGTCAATTCTGTACATGAAATATATTTCCAAAATAACTATCAGGGGGTGATTAGGGATTGATACTGATGCCAAAAATGCAATTAGTAAAATTTTTGTCTGTCTGTCTGTCTGTCTGTCTGTCTGTCTGTCTGTCTGTATAACCGTTATAGAAACAAAAACTACTCGACGGATTTTTAACGAAACTTGGTACAATTATTTGTCATACTCCTGTGCTGGTTATAGTATACTTTTCATCACGCTACAATTAATAGGAGCAGACCAGTGAAGGTAAATGTTGGGAAAACGGGAGAAATTATTCCATTTTTTAAGCTTCCGTCGCGTGTGCAACCTTAATGGTTAAAGCTACACAGAAATCATGTATGACGGAAATGTTCTCCTTAAAATTATGTAAAAAATATCCCACGACAGCATATGTCTATCTTTTATGGTTGACTCACAATAACACGTGTAACTCCCGATAGCTTAGCAGTTCGAAGCTTTCTCATTATATTTGTCTACTCTTACGTTTATAACACTCCCAGTCAGCCCCGGATCTAGGGGGGGGGCAAGCCAGGGCCCGTGCCCCGGGCGGCGAATTTAGAGGGCGGGAAATTCAAACTTGGCAGACGAATACACATCTCATCATTAACGCAACTTTGACTACTGCGACATCTATATACTATCTATACTTCTATACTATTATATAAAGCTGAAGAGTTTGTTTGTTTGTTTGTTTGTTTGAACGCGCTAATCTCAGGAACTACCAGTCCAAACTGAAAAATTCTTTTTGCGTTGGATAGCCCTTTGTTCATGGGGTGCTATAGGCTATATATCATCACGCTATACCCAATAGGAGCGAAGCAGTAATGGCTAATCTCTGGAACTACCGGTCCAAACTGAAAAATTCTTTTTGCGTTGGATAGCCCTTTATTCGTGGATTGCTATAGGCTATATATCATCACGCTATGACGCAATAGGAGCGGAACAGTAATGGCTAATCTCTGGAACTACCGGTTCGAACTAAAAAAAATCTTTTTGCGTTGGATAGCCCTTTGTTCGTGGAGTGCTCTAAGTTATATATCATCACGCTATGACCAATAGGAGCGGAGCAGTAATGGCTAATCTCAGGAACTACCAGTTTGAACTGAAAATTTCGTTGTGTTGGATAGCCCTTTATTTGTGGGGTGCTATAGGCTGTATATCATCACGCTATGACCAATAGGAGCGGAGCAGTAATGAAACATGTTGCAAATACGGGGACAATTTATTAGTTTTGAGGGCTTCCGTTGCGAGTGCTGCTGCTGATGTATGACGGGATTATTCCTCTTAAAAAGTTCTAAAAAAATATATTATAAAACAAAGTCCCCCGCTGCATCCGTCTGCCTGAACGTCTTAAACTCAAAAACTACCCCACGTATTAAGATAAAATTTGGTATGGAGACAGTTTGAAACCCTGGGAAGAACATAGGCTCCCGGGAAACTACTACTTTTATAATGGAAAACTTTAGCCTGAAAAACTTTATAACGCGGGCGGAGCCGCGAGCAAAAGCTAGTAAATAAATATATTATTTACTTTCGTTCTTCAACACATACTTGCGTGACGTTAATACCATAAAAAGATAATATAATCCATATCTAAAGACTTTAAACAGTATAGTTAGTTATATACCGGAAATCAGGTTAAAATTTGTGCTCTAAAAGTTTGGTAATTGTTAATAAGTCGTCTTATTTGAAATGTCCGAGTGACAAAATCTCACAGCGTCCATAGATATTAATACAAAGATAACATATATACAGAAAATATCCTAATATGCGCATTAAAAACGTGCAAATCACGATATGGAAAAAATATGAAGTATTTTACATTGATGTTTTGTTATTACACGGTAAATTTAGCAACGATCACATGACTGCAAAAAACTATCTGACAATATTCCCAATGTCGCTATATAATTTAGGAAGTCTTTCCATATCACTACATAGTATAAAACAAAGTCGCTTTCTCTGTCCCTATGTGTGCTTAAATATTTAACTACGCAACCGATTTTGATGCGGTTTTTTTTAATAGATAGAGTGATTCAAGAGGAAGATTTATATGTATAATAATAACATCCATTAAATAGCCAGAATTGCACCCGTGCGAAGCCGGGGCGGGTCGCTAGTATTGTATGAAGTGTAAATAAATAAATGATTATCAATATTGATGCACATAATGTGTTTAAACAATGTCTTTTGTTCAAAAACCAGCATTTGTTCGGCATAAGCGGCTCAGTGGCCGTGCATTGTGCGTAATGCGGCATATTGTGACTGATTACCGCAAACATAGTGTGCCCCGCGGCGTTGCACGTTGTAGTGTTACAAGCAATGTTACCCCTTACATCTTTTAGTTGCAGCTTTTTATAAAACCGACTTCAAAGGAGGAAGGTTTGTCTATTCCTAGTTTTTTTTCATGTTTTTTAGCGATCATTTTGTAGTATATAGGTTCTGTTTGACAATAAAATAACTTTGCAGGAAAAATGATAGTATGTTTCACAAATATTACTATATTACTGTATTACTATAATTTAAATCTATATTTTGATCGTTTTGTGAGTCTTAGAAGTGCTTTGTCTATTTATACTGCTAAACAACAGTGTTCAATTTAGTTGTAAAGTATAACTGGTGTAATTACTGCTTATTCAGAGATTATGTCGATTCTGGGTTTAATTACTATTTTTTGTGAGTAGTTATACGGTTTAACAAGAAGAAAAGTTCGGACTTCTGTAACACAGGCACCTAACTCAGAAGTGAACTTAATTTGTATTGTTAAAAGTTGTGAAAAATAAATATATTATTAGTAAAAAAACGCAATAAAAGAGACGTGGGTACGTAAAAAATGTAACGTAAACTCTACACTTATTGCGAAAAAAAACTCAGACATCCCAAAAAAGTCGCGAACGAAAGTAACTTTCCTTTATAAATTAAACAAACGCTCTCAAGGAAATTACATTCGGCCGAAAAACGATTTGTTACTCAAGTTAAAATTGTGAATTATTGGTACTCCCGCGAGACGAGCCGATGATCGATAAGGTATAAGTGTCAATAGTACAAAAATGAATTTGTAAAGGCATCCGAGTGCTTTAACGTTTGAGACTTTTTGAGCCGTGGGATTTTAACCGGATAGCATGGCTACTAGGTCGGTTGCCTGACTGATTTGATTTGTAGTTATGGAGGTTTTAGGTTCGAATACTAAGTCAGGTAAAACTACCTAGTCTTGCCATAAATATTGTAATAAAGAAAAAAGAAAATTGTTAACTGCAAATAACATTTATTACTTTTACAGTGTGTCAGTTTAATACATAAATATAAAACAATTAAAAATATAAAAAGCTTATTCGAAGTGGTCTCCATTGGCTGCAATACAGTCCTTTAAACGATGAGGCCAGTTATCAATAGAAGCACGCACTCTTTCCATGGGAAAATTCTTCACTGCCAATCGTATAGATTGTTTTAGGGACTCCAAATTATCATGGCGTTTAGAGCAAGCTGTACTCTCTAAAACTGACCACAAATCATAATCCAGCGGATTAAGATCGGGACTAGACGACGGCCAGTCTTCAGCTCTGATGAAGTCCGAAACGTTCGATTCCAACCAAGACTGCGTGGACCGAGCTTTATGACCCGGCGCCGAGTCTTGCTGGAAGGACCATACTTGGTTATTGAACATGGTGATGTTAAGGGGCTTAACTACCTTCTCAAGAATGGTATCTTGATACACTTGTGCCGATGTTTTGATACCTTTTTCACAAAAATATGGCTCAGTCACTCCTTCATAGCTAACACCCCACCAAACCATCACTGAAGTCGGATAATGTCCACGTTGCACTCTGTCGACTAATTGGGAAGCTTCCTTAGAGCTTTGAGCATAAATACGGTCATTTTGTTTGTTAAAATGTTGCTTAATTGTAAAAATTTTCTCATCCGTAAACAAAATTTTTCTGTGACCTCCCTTTGCGTACCGCTTCAGTAGTTGTTTCGATTTTACCACCCTATTCTTCTTTAAATTATCAGTTAAGAAATGGCCAGTGCGTCTCTTATAGGCTGCAAGTCCTAAGTCATCTTTTAAAAATACGCGACATGGTTCTAGGTGCTATCTTCATTTCCCGAGATAAAATCTTTTGCTTTCGGACAGGATTTCTTCGAATTCTTTCCCTTACTGCTTTGACCACCTTTTTCGTACGAACACTACATGGACGGCCAGATCTTTTTCTGTCACAAACAGAGGAGGTCTCATTGTACCTATTAATAGCCCGGTACACAAACATTTTACTAATACCAAGTGTATGGAGAGTTTTAAAAATTGCATTTGGCTCCATACCTACTTTGTGTAATGCTATCACAGCGATTCGGTTCTCTTTATCACCCCACACCATTTTAATATCGCAAAATATTTTACAATGTATTGGCGCCAAAATGAGAAAACACAATGAACAATCGTATAAAAATGACAGATTCGAAATTCAAATGTAATATTTTTTTATAATTAAGTGTAACAGTATTTATGGCCAGACTAAGTATATGATTTTTGTAAAGATTTTCCAATTTCAATTTCAATTTTTTTTTGTTTAATTTATCCCATTGTCACAAGTGGTCAGATTACAAAGGGACATTAACATGCTTCCGAAGTAATACATTAGCTTTGAATCTAAAGTTAAGCAATGTCTTATGTGGTTTAAAAAATAAAACATTTCTTTTATTATAAGGGAAAATAACATGTGTCCCAAATTGAGTAATTTCTTACGTGCTAGCTAAAAAAATAATTAAATTGATTGTTCGTCCTATTTAGAGGAACGTCTTATGTGGTTTAAAAAATCATTTTTTTTTATTATTCGTCCTATTGACCATTAATCGTCAAATATATATCGTAACGTACCTAATGTTAAAATGAACCTATACTTATTTGTACTGCCTACGTAGATAAACGAGCTGTCCGCCTGATGGTAAGCAGCATCCGCTGCCCATGGACATAAGCAATGCCAAACCACAGCCTAGAGATTGTCTATCCTTTTAATAATTCATTCTATTGTCCACTAGTCGACAAATATTGTAAAGAGTACCGATAACATAAAGGCCAACTAACTCAATCGTCAATCACGTCATGAAACAGCAAAATTAAACTTTAACGTATATACTATTACATTCCACATTACCTCAGACAGCGACAACATTCAGCGCCGACCCACTTTAGCTTTCAGTCAGTGTTATTAAGTGCTACAGCTATTCTCTGTGAATTCCTTGAAAACGGGATTTTTAATTCAACAATCTTCGTATTGTCTTGTTTTGTTAATGTATTTTCACTACAAAGGGAAATCTAGTTGCAGACAATTCCTTATTCCAGTAGTTATAGCTCTGTTTTGGTTATGGTATAAACTCGGTGTATATAATTTAGACTACATGGATCAGCACGACTGGGGCTATGCCACAGTCAGTAAAAACTGATGTGAGATAAAAGTATTGCTATTAGAATAGCAATATATTACTTGCGGTTATTAGAATTTTCTGAGGGACTGTTTAAATATTACGTAATTGCTAAAGGGTGGGTGATCTATTCTTTACTTGTTAACGTTAACGGCTGGACAGTGACTACGTTAGATATATTTTTTCATTTTTTTTTATAAATAAAAAAACAATAAAGAAATTTGTACACATTGTAAACATTATACCAATGTTTAGGTAAGCCTAGACGGGGTAGAGTTAGAGGTTTGCTTGCTTGTGCTGACAAAGGGGTTGGTGGGGAGGGAAAGGCGGTTTAAAATTCTAATAATCTACTTAGGTATTTGAACGGCCCCGGAGGCTCAAATATCTTCTTTATATGTATATATTTTTATCGGCAAAGTGACCGTTTTTATTGTTATTTTGAATATTTAAAATGATAGTTAAGAACAAGTTACTCACTCGTACATTAATACTATTAATAGTTAAATCAAGCTTGTTACTTTGAAAGTTTATTTAACTACAGATATCATTTGTATTTACAAAACTTTAGATCTCAGATAAAAGTGTATCACACAAACGATTCTTCCGGCGCGGGATCGAATTCACGACCTAATGCACCTTTTAAAAGAAACTATACAGTATATATTTTATAAATCGTTTTTGACCACAAAGCGGTACAATTTTCCCTTTATCCGTAAAAGAATCGCTGAATTCTTTATATTTCTGAAGTCCATTTGTTATGATACCATTCGGCAGACACACTATTGTTTGCTTTTATTACTTCCACCAAACTATGAAATATATTTAACCTTCTATTATAAGTGTATCAAATATATATTTCTCGGAACAAAAGGAATTGATGTTGTGTTCAGTGATATCGTTTTTACGTTGTAATTTATTATGTTTTCTGATTTATAGAATCTTGTATTGTGGTTGTTGATGTTTTATACTTAATATACAAAAAGGATGGATACTAGTATTGAACATTAGGTATGTTTGTGTGTTTCTTATGTGAAATAACCAATTAAATGAGAATGAGGATTTGTCAAAAGAAATGAAAGTAACGAAATAGTTTTAACGGTATTGTTACGAATAATAATGTTTCCTTTGTATGTTTTTATGTTTTTTACAGTCGTTGTATCAAATAATACGAACGAGTAGAATGATTGTTGTTACACAATCAATAAAAATAGTTTAGACCGAAAAAAAAACGTTACGTGCATTTGTTTGAGAAAAACTCACAAAATTATCAATAACAGTGTCAAAAAAAAACTTGTCCCCATTCTGTAATCTCTTCCTATAAAATGTTCCAAGTTAATTCAGTAATTGATCTATATACGTCTTAAATCGTATCAAAATCATCAGTCTATGCTCTTACTGTCTTCGTCATTTATATATATTAGTAGGATTTATTTGAACTATGTGTCTCGCGCGGCTTCGCCCACGTGAATAGCCTTTCCCCTTACAAAAGTACGACGTTAGCGCCATCTATTTAAAGAAAGATTAAAAAGCTCCATTGTTTCCCATGGGAATATAATATCGGGATATAAAGTACCCTAAGTGTTAATTCAGGACATGGTCTACCCGTATGTCATATTCCATCCAAATCCATTCAGCTGTTTCTGCGTTTACTTCTAATAAACATCCAAATATTTTTTATAAACATTCGCATTTATAACATTAGTAAGATTTATGTCAATAAAAACGTAATTCTCACGAAACTAAATATATACCAAAATCATAACATTAAGCGGTAATATCGTACAGGAAAATCGAACCTATCTACTTGTTATATGTACACCATTAAAAAAATACAGCACAGGTTAGACCGGCGATATACGGCCGGCATTACGGTACAAATGGGCAATTTGACGATAAATATATTTCGTGGCGCGCACCGCGTTTTATACATATCGCCGAATATTCCCCGCGTGCTCTGTATTTTAGTGGGAATACGGTTTTGATTGAGATTAAATATTTTTTGGATTGGATAAAATAAATATGCGTGATAGTCAGTTTTGTGTTCAAATATTTAGATTGAAGGCGGAGTTTTGGTGTTACAACAAAAAAAAAATAAAACAAGTGTGGTTCATAAAAATGTTTGTATTATAAAAGAAGTAGGGACATGTCTTGTTCTTAGCCAGCTCGTTGGTGCTACGGACGCTTTCGAAATGTCTGTGCGATATATTTAAAGACCAATTTTCAATCTTACAGAGCGACGTGTTTTAACAAAAAAATGGAATCCTTACGTACGTGTTGTTATAATGGTTATTTCAAATCGCATTATATTGACAGCGAATTGCTCTATCTCCTCCGCTGCATCTGTCTATCTGTTTGTTTGAATGCCATAAACTCAAAAACTACCGAATGGATTTTGTTGATATTTGTTTTAGAGATAGTCCGAGACCCTGGGAAGGACATGGGCTATTTTAAATCCCGGGAAAATGTATAGGAAGACTTATCAAAGAAAAAGTATACCACGCAAAGCTGCAAACGTTAGGTACAAATAAAACCTATTTCACACCATCACAGTTTCTAACGCTCTAGATTCGCCGAAAACACCTCATAAACACAAAGTGGGCGCAAGTATCGACTTACCCCCAGCGTATTTACGAGTGAGCGCAAATAACTATTGGGATCGGCCCGCGGGCCTCCAACTCGAAACAATGAAAAATGACCGGCGGAAAATTGCGCGGATTCGAACGGATCCGCCCGCGAGACGCGCCGCGATCTTGTTCGAGAAAACAACAGGGGGGCACTTAGGGACTTCGCTGGTGGTAGAATATTGTTGTAGAATGTAACCTTTGTTGTGACTAATATTTTTTATGTGTTCAAACTTGGTGAGCTAACAGTAGACTGACTAAGGCGGTTGGTCAAATAATAGTTTGGATAGTCCGGTTATGACTTGATGTGGCGTTCTAGGGAAGCATTTGATGTGAGTATGATGGTCACGGATTCTCGTAAACATCCACAATGTCAGAAAAATTTAGATACTTGTCGACCTTTAAGAGAAAAAATAGAGATTGCGAAGGAGATAGCATTTATTCCTAGGATATTAGATCCACAAAGTACAACAGTAAAGCTGCATTTAGACTGGCTGTCTGCTGTCTGTCCAGCTGCACTCAACTGATAAGTGTTGTACGCGTCATTCAAGCGTAGGTACGATCTTCCAAATACTCATATTCTAGCTGTAAGACAATGAAGTATGAACATACAAAGGAGACAGTGCGGGTAAAGTAATCAATGAAGATATGTATACTTTTTCATTTTTCATTTTCTAATTTTGCCAACAGGCTATACTAAACACAAACTTACTTACTCACCCTCATTCCTTTATTCTTAATGAATACACGATGTAAGAGTCCTCCTACAATATGAGATGAGTTTATGTCTTGCGCTTATTTGTGCGGCCCGCGCCCCGAGGCGGCCCTGCTTCGTCGCGCAGTCTATTTTCCTATTTGTGCGGCAGATTGGCTCTGATTGTATTGTTTGCTGCGGGGCGGGGCGAACTGATACCTATGCCCCCCGCGCCACAACCCCCCCCACACACTCCCCCCCCGGCCCCGGGGCGAAACCGCGCGGAAAAATATTATCTGCAACGTGAAATATTGTATGTTTATAAATATTTGACATCGGATGAATGTTTAAATTTTTTTTGCGTTAGTACACTATGTTAGTTGCGGTCCGTAGAGACGAGGACTGATGTTTGTTTAATGTTTATTGGAAATATTGTGGGAATAGTGTAGTAGAAATAATTTTATACACGGTTATAGTTAATAGTGCAATTGTCTTTATCATATTGTTTCTGGGGAAGTCAAAAACCTTCGTAATTTTAAGACGCATGTGATTGTTTGCATTCATTCAAATGGCAATAGATAGAACTTGGATATTATAGTAATATGCTTGACACAAAATAATGTTAACTCGGTTTCGAAGCATCGTTAAACTTAGTTCCATGATTGCGCGAAATAAAAAGGAATCTATTATTAATCCAACAATTTATCAGCGAAATAATAATCTCTCCTCCTACAAATCTAATCGCGAACAACAATGTCCCCAGCATGAACATTGAACAGTGATTGTCAATACTTCCCGATAAAGCTGGTGGCATCATCCGCGCGATAACTTTTATGAGTGCGAAATTGTGTTTATGCGGCTATGTGTCGCGATTTACCGTCGCCGTCGCCGCGCCGCCGCCCCGGCTCGGCGTAATCGGAAATATTGCGGGCGAACGAAGTTAGGACGTGTTCCAAGTCACGAAAGGCTGAGGCGTTTGTTCAAATTTTAGTACGGGGAAGTTTTGTATTGTGCTCGGTAAATGACTATAGACCGTCAATAAGAAAGGTACATGTAATCCATTCTAGCCGGGGTATCCCTTTCGAAATTTATGTAAAATCGAATTATTAACGCTTTGCAGGCCGCATGCATATTATTAATACTATGTAGTGGCGGATTCCTGATCGGAAAATTTCTCCCTTAGCCATTGATAGACGTTCTTTATTGTAGAACATATTATGGCTGACGAAATATGCGTGTGATTCATGTTTTTAAATACCGATAGCTCTGACAACATAAATGGACTTAAATCTTGAATCAACAAGGCAAAAAGTCTTCCGCAACTATCTTCAGAATCGTGCTGATTGCCGCCTCGCTGAATGACTACTATTTTATAAAGCGCATATATATACATCATTATCATTATTTAGTATTACTTATACCTTAAAGTCGAAAATATTTGTATACCTAAAGGTTATTGTTTACGCCACAGGGCAAACCGCCGATACTCTCAACCCGCGTTATTGTCGATCCCGTTTCGCTCGGAGTCGCGTGTAACAAACTAGTAATTGGTTTGCTATCGCGCCGCTCGCCGCGCATTGATACTGTTTGCCGATATATCCTCTCTACTTTATGTTTTATCTTTTATAAATGCTACTATGTGATGCACGTAAATAAAATTGGTGAAAATATGTAACGGTGCTACGAGTTGCGTAGGACGGTGCTACGACGTAGCTCCGTAGGCTACGCAATAACGTAGCAACGTAGCTTCGTTTTGGAGATTCGATGAATCTCAAATCAATTTTATGTTTGAATAAGACTTAGTTTTGGTAAACTGCAAGTCGACTAAACTGTGCTGCTATTTTCTAAGTTCTTTATTATTCTATCCAATTTTACTAACACACCACCCAACAGCGCAGCATTCAAATTACTCGCTTTTCCGCCGTAAAACATAATATCTGTTCTGCTACATACATATTTGAGTGTAAGACGGGCTGTAAGCATATCCTTGACAATTTCAAAGCTGAGCACGTGTGTATGAGTGCGTGCTCGTGTGCCATCAGCGCATCGCTATAATGACGTATATTCACCGCAATCGACGCTAACGACGTCTCGCACTGTTGTAAACAACAGTTGCATTGTAGCTGTTGTGCGAGTGACGATTTTCAACTTTACTACTTTGTGATAAGGCTGGTTGTGTTGGTGTTTTATGTGCGATGTAAGATGCAACAGTAGGGTATGTTTTACGGGTGGGAAAAAATGAGGAAATTTATTTTTGTCGAAAAAATATGAGAAAAGAAATCGGTGATTTTAGTCTTTGAAAGCGTTGAAGTTCAATGGAGGAATTGGACAATTATTTTTTTTACAATAAGGGTCAAATATTATAAATCGTTTGATGTTGCGTAACATGACCGTAAACTATTTAAAAAAATAATACCAGGTAGCATCGCTCTGTTAGACTTAAAATTTTTACGCTCCTCGTCTGGGAGTTGTGTTACATTACGACTGCGGTGCTGAGATGTCGGGTTCAATCTCCGGGTCGGTCAGTGATATTGGGCTTTTCTACTCAGTATCAGTCTAAAATTTGCGCCTGATATGGCTATAGGTTAGCCCCTTATTACATGTTGTGATGGAATATGATAAAAAGTGGGTGCTTCTATTACACCTTTACCTACCCCTTTGGGGATAAAAGTCGTGACTGTGTGTGTAAAATTTTCTTAAGACACAGGCTCAGCCTAATGGGAGAACCACAGCAATTTTTGTACCATTCTTATATTTAAATAATAAAAAAAAAATCAATTTGATAGTAATAACATCTAATTGATTCCCTAATTATTCAAACCACAAATTTTCACACAAAAACCAATAGGCGTGAGTGTGTGTGTATGTGTATAGTTCATCATCATTTTCTACTGATACAATACCAGAAAAGGTGAAAACGACTATATGGTTTCATTTAGTAACGCAATTTCAAAATGACCCTGTATATAGAGAACTACATCTCAACTGGTATGCAATACTGTCAGACTTTATAACACGTATGCTCGACGGAGAGTCGTCAAGTCTAATTGGAGGCCGTGATGCCTTGAGCATTCCTTTTTTTTTCGCGCACCAATCTTGTAACAACGTGGCTTTATTTTTTTAATTGTCACTAAAGAGTTCTATGTCACACCTACATGTTACAAACGTTTTTGTGCGGCGTATTGTACTTCACGCGGCATAATGAGAATACATATTTAGAGATTAATTATAAGTTTGTTTTTTAATGTTTTATAGATAGACATAATCCTTGTTAGTAACATTAATGTAATAACTATGCTTTTGGTACCTATTGTTATAACGCAGCAATTGAGCAAACATCAAATTCTAAATAGATATAATCAGTTTAAACTCCATATGAGAGTTTTACAGGAGAAATTCACGAACCAAATGGGTCTCTAGTTGCAAATATTTTAGTCATAAAATTAATTTGTTTCAGGTACACAAAGATTTCTTCGGCAGAATTGTTCCCCTGTCACAAGTGCAGCGATCAGGTACGATTAATAACAATGAGTATAAATTAAGTATAAAAAATATTTTGAAGGATTTGAACAGAATAATTATTTTGGTAAAGTTTTAAATTATTTATTGACTTGCGGTTAATATCTTTTGTGATTATTTGTACTGACAGAGTACAGGAAATAATATAATTCTAATTAAGGAGTCACGGTTAGAAACCTTATTATCAATGAAAGGCTCACTAAAATACAACTGCAACTAGTTACTTAATGTAAAAACGGGTATTATCGATGCTTTGCTACATTTAATTTATATAATTTCTTATTTTTACGCGAATGTTAGACATTAAAATAAAACTTTTTTGTGTATTTGATCGCGGTTTCTTTCCGCAAAATAGTTATCGCGGTAAAAGTAATCGTTAGTTGCAGTTTTTTTATTATAACAAAAAAAAAACGATAAAATCCGCAAAATCGTTTTATTTTAATGTCTAACATTCGCGTAAAAATAAGAAATTATATAAATTTAATGTAGCAAAGCATCGATAATACCCGTTTTTACATTAAGTAACTAGTTGCAGTTGTCTTCTAGTGAGCCTTTCATTGGTAATAAGGTTTCTAGCCATGACTCCTTAATTAGAATTATATTATTTCCTGTACTCTGTCAGTACAAATAATCACAAAAGATATTAACCGCAAGTCAATAAATAATATTTAAAACTTTACCAAAATAATTATTCTGTTCAAATTTTATTTTAATTAAATTTATAAATTCTCGTACGTTTGACAAAAAAATTACTGAAAACAATAAAAGGTTTGCCAATATCATTCAGGAACTGCAGCGCACACGCCACGAACGCCTTCACCCACTCACGCAAACCCAATCCCATAATAAACTGTGGTTAAAAAAAACCTCCACGGAATCCGCAGTTTTATCGCATGACGTTAATCACGCGTCGAATTAAGGGGACGCCTATTATTTTCAATTACTATCGCGCGGGCCCAGAAAGGGTTGTTAATATTCATTGAGTCGACGCCCCGCGCCACACCTGATCACCGAGCCGGGCCGTAATCCGCCGATTGTCTACCATTTTGTTATTAATCCAGTATAATTTGGTCGGGAATTTTGAGCTATGCATTTAAGCAGGGAATACACTTGTCATTAGCTGGCTGGTTAGAAATGTTATATAAATTATGTAATAAATGTTATTCATGATATATATTTTAAATCAATTAATGAGGTTAGCTGGTCGCTTGTTTGATGGTCAGTGTAGATGGACTGATGGTTGCGTTTCTCTATAGAAGAGAAGATCTCCAGTCAGGCAGATGTTGCTTGTGACCGGCCGCGGCCCCTCCGACGGTTCCTGTAATGGTATATATACTGCGCGTCGCGCAAATTCTGCTACCGCAATTCAGGATTGTCTATCACGTGTGATCAGACCAGAATTTATAATTTGTGTCCGATATGGCGATAGACTCGCCTATCACATCATGGGACGGAATACACACGGCGCAAAGTGGGTGCACCAGTTCCAGCTCTACCTACCCCGTATATAAAAGGCATGACTATGTGCTTTGTTAGAAAGTAATATCAGCCAATTAATTCCCAAATTATACAAGCCACAAAGACAAAACCAATCAACACACGCCGCAATTAGAAACTGCATACGTGCATTGTACATCCGGCTTAAATTAAAATGTTCTGACGCCTCCTTCCCGCACTCCGCCCTACCTGCCCCGCTCCCTCTCCTCGCCCGCCGGCTCCGCCGTCACAATTCTCGTTAAGGTGACTGTTTAATAATCTCAACGCGATTTGTAATGGGATTGAGTTGAAATTCGCCGGAGACGTCTCAACTGTATTGTTTCTGCAGCTCGGTACAGTCGGCGGGTTAATTTTGTATTATCACAGCTGGAATCGGATATAAGCATGAATAGATAGTGGTAACTTTTGACTGAATAGTTGAAATCCCTATCGTAATCTCTTTGATAAATATTATCAAATATTAGAAATCCAACTAATTAGCCCGTATCCACCCATTGTAGAGTATAGGCCTCCTGTTTGTCATGCTACTCTTATTTTTATTAGAAATATCATGTGTTAAATACGGTTTCGATCCTTAACTTCGTTAGATCATTACTAAAAAGCTACTCCTGAATTCATATTGACAATAATATAGTCCGTAAAAAGCGAGTTTATAATCAAGGTTTTAAAAATGAATAATCTTTTAAGTTTTTGCTATACAGTTATAATTAAAATTTCCCGAAATTCGAGATATGAATATGTAAGGAAAACTATGGACAAATATTGTCGAAACATGAAAATAAATTTAACAAAATAGTTAACCCGCAAACTTTCGTAGACGAACCGTGGAGTCGTAGCTCATTTGCTACGCTTTGCTCTACGATTTTGTTGCAGCTTTATTTTATTAGGCAACTTTGTTTTGCCTGTATCGATGTAGTATTCGTTGCAAGGCAAAAAAAAACTTAATTTGCGACACTTTTAAGTATAGCATTACAAAATATAATCACATAAAATATATATTAAAAATGGTTGCAAAAGTGGATAACTCAATGCACTCGGCAGTAATTCAAAATTAATCTGGTTTTCCGAAGATTATAATTTTTTATCTATTCTGTACTATATACAGTCAGTCTTCGCTTAGGAGGTCGCAAAGGTTACTTGTTCTTTATCTAGTATTATCTAGAAAGATCTACCGTCCTACTTTCACTAAGATTGCCCACATACAATGGTATTACCGCAAGTTTATTTTGCAAATTATCGAGCTGAGTTCATCGTGATTTTGCTTCTCGACTATACGTTCAATTTTGAAAGTCCTAGATGGTCTAAAAAATCACAACCACTATATTCGGTGGCGAGTATACATTCACAATATCAAGTGGAAGTTATAATAAAGGCCCGCCTGTATAAACTAATTGTTCGGTAGCGGCGGGTACGCCCTCCCCCTTCAGTCCCCGCTCCGTCCCGTCCCCTCCGCACCCCGCTCGATCCAATCCACCGTGTTTGCTCTAACCGCTCCGGTTTAATAAAGTTTCTATTGTAATAACCATCTGATTTGTTGATCTTTAATGATATTGTACGATAAATTTGTTTTACGATTGATTTCCGATGTGTAATTAGTTGTAAAGTAGTTTATAGCCTCGTGTATTCTGTTAGTATTTGGTTAATTATTTCCGTTTCATTGTTGTTATTTATTTTTAATTATTAATTTATTAGATGTTCGATTTTTTTTGTTTATCATTAGAATCGTTTTAAATAAAAAAAAAATACATTTTAAAAATTGCCTGTTTTGTTTATAATTGATTCACATATATCGTTTATGCTTTCTAAATTCTAGGCCTAACGTTTACACCTACATTTCCTTGCATATATCGGTCACTTATTTAAATAAAACGTATTTTGAAATATCGCATGCCATTACAATTATTTTTATACACATATCAATTAAGACTCAAACCACACACCGTCATTGGAAAGCAACATAACAACTAAGCTGTCGTCGCCGCGGTAACATAGTATTCCAGAACACTGGGCGCAGTAAGATTAACAGGCGCAAACAGAGCGCCCGCGCGGTTCTACTTAGCTGATTATCTTCTAACGACTGTGTACTGTTTTAATGGCCTATGTTTTAGAAACTATAATAATATGGAGTGGTGGAGCTCGTCAGTTTGTTTGTGGGTTAATTTCTGGATATCTTGCAGTGGTAAAGGGTATTCTATCCCGAAAGGTAAATTGATACAACCTACAGATACTAATATGACTGAATGTGGTCTACGATTTTTTTAATGATAATTATGAAAAGGAAGCCGACAGGAATCGGGTTCTTCGCCTATAAGGGCCTTTCGCCACTGATATCTTGCTCTTTTATAAAAATCTTTGTAATTATTAGAAATGACTCGATACCTAATCAACTATAATATAGTCATTTTGACATTGCATTACTAAATGAAACCACACACTTATCTTCTTGAAAATAACAGTTTATAAAAAGTACAACTTTCGAAGTAAATAAATATCAAATAAAAGTTATTTAATTTAATAAGCCCAAATGCCACTACCACTCCTCTAATATAATTCTTTACATCGGTAACATCACACTTTCAGTCAGAAATACACATTACACACACGCCATATTCGCACTAAACTAGAAAATGATAAAAGTAAAACGGAGATTTTTGGTGAAAAAATTTCTTATATATGAACCTATAAGTTTTGGTACGATATTAGCAGAGGTAGACGTCCAAGCCACAAATCACGTTGCGGAGAAATTATGATATGAATTATGGTATTTTGCTATTCCACTATAGATTGAGTAACCATCGCATGAGCGCAAGATTTTTGTATGACAATTTTCCCAATATCCACTTTATACAATCTTAGAATTCTTAAATTCTAAATATTTTTTCTATATACCAATACTGTAGCAATTGTTTTGTTCTAAAAGATTTTTTTTTTATATGCAGATGCTGTGGCCGATCTGATATCCTCGAGCAGCGTGTTCTACCAGTACAGGGAAGGATTCAATAATGCAGTCAGAAAAAATGTTCGCATGAAGGATATGTTATAGTATATTGTTATGAATATTATGAAAATGTTAACTTATCAAACCTTTTTATTTTTGTAAACAGTATTATCCACTTAAGAAGTGAGATCTATAAAGCCTACTTTGATGTATATCAAACCAGAGAGATTTTTGTTTTTTTTTAATTTTCATTTACTCTTTATTATTGGGAAGGCAAAGGTAAAAAACCAGAGATATGAAAACTCGAAAACATACTTTATTAATTTAAACTGGACTAAGAAAAATACAATTTTATCATATTTAATTTACAAATCTCGGCCTTCTGCCTTAGACTTAAAAGTTTCAGAAATATTACAAAGAACTATGATTCTAATGATTTGGAACAAATATGTATTTGCAAATAACAATCTTATAAATATGAAAATAAAGCCCATGATTTTTTATCGTTCAACTGGCCTGTATACCATAATGTTTATTTTAATTTGTAAATAAATATTTAATCGCATAGTTGCTTTTATTTATCCTTATTAACCACTAATATAACGTAAAACCTTAGTTACTATCAGTGGTGAATGATGGAATTTTTCATAAAGGAACCCTACACAATATATAGGTACCAAAATGCATAAATGCTGTCTGCAAATCATTCTAATAATTATATTTTACATAAGTTACAAAAGAGAAGCCGGTAGGAATCAAGTTATATAGACGATTCGCCACTGGTTGCCATAACATGTTAGAATAAACTATAATATTTTACATAAATTTCGAAAGGAAAGCCGGTAGGAATCTGTTTATATGAATGATTATCCCGTGGTTGCGATATGTTTGAATAAACTACCACATCTCATGCAGTCTCAGCCTAAGTAAAAACACCAACAACAAAAACAACTATTCGACTAAACAGACGCATAAGCGAATAAAGCGCTAACAAGTCTGCTCAACACCTGCGCGGAACTTGGTGCATAAATCTCTAATGCATTGCCTCGTTCGTGTTTGTACGTTGAAACCAATTCTATTTACTAATGGGAATACTTGAGTGCGGTGAGAGTATTTAATGAATGGCATGGGAAACCGACGTATAGCTACTAATAGGCATAAAGCGGTCTGTAAATCATTCTAATGAAAATTATATTTTACATAAATTATGAAAAGGAAGCCGATAGGAATGAGGTTATATGGTCTCTTCGCCACTGGTAAAAAGACTAGTATAAATAAGGTTATCGATACAAGACGGAACTCTATAGAATCCAAAATAAATCGCAAAGACCTCCGACTACCGATCATAGCTGATGCCACGGCTAGTGAGATCTTTAACGACCGATTCAAGGGCGCTGCGCGCGTCTATAGCTCTTCAATACCGATTGCGTTTGTTAACTTCCCCTTTTGTTGCTGTCCAACACGCTTCAGAGTTTTATCCAGTCCAGAAGAGCGCGGCGCTATCGTATCGGTTGTTAAAGATCTTAAAGCAGGAGTGGTATCAGCTATGAACGGTAGATTTTCATTTTAAACTTTATAGAGTTCCATCTTGTATCAATAACCATATTTACACTATTTTTAGCAGTGACGAAGAGTCCATATAAGCTCATTCCTGCCGGCTTCTGTTTCATAATTTATGTAAAATCTAATTATCATTAGAACGATGTACAGACCGATTTATGCATATTAGTACCTATATGTGTTGGGTTAACTTTCAGAATATGTCGCCCTTCACCACTGCTTTCCATCAAAACCCTATATAAATTGCAAATAAATACAAACTCATATACAGAGTCGTAAGAAAACCAAGTTGTACAAAGAACAACTGCGCCATTTAATACACCATTAAACGTTTTGTCTGCGAGACAAACTTAGCACATAAATACATCGCGCGGATATTTACGAGTGTTCGCGTTCGTTCCATTCGGATATTGTGATTAATTGTCGCAGTTTACGAGTAAATCTTTTCTTAGTTTTGAAGGAATAATTAGGGTAATGCAAGGGAGGTGCAGTGGTTGGTATTTAGTATTTATGTTGTGTCTAAGTTTGGAGATTTGTGGGTTCGCTATTTTATAAAATGGTTACCTTTTGGATTTGGGAATAAGTGCGGAACTAAGTCTGTATGGTGACATAGATATAGTGAGCGTTGGTACGTACACCCAGACGGCCCCTTATGTAGTTCAGAAACCTATCATCTAAGTAAGCAACATATACCTTACAGTGGCGAAGGGTCCTGGGGTATAGCTCGATTCCTGGCGGCTTCCCTTTCGTAATTTATATAAAATCTATCGTTCATTATAACAATTTGTGGACCGCATTAATGCACATTTGTAGTACCTATATTATGTCACGGGTTCCCTATAGTGTCAACGAATCAAAGTGGTGATAAATATAAAATGGAGTTCGATAAAATCTACAAAGCAGAATGACTACCAATGAATCTAGTCAAGTCAGTCACTGGCGGTGGTAAGCTTAGACCCCAATGACTTGAACCCGGGTCAGAAAATGTCAAATATACATTATACAGAGTATGTTTCTTGCAAAATGTGAATGTACTATTTTACCTCTGCCTTCCTCTTCGGTGATACTTCGCGTAGCCTTTTTATAATGTACACTAAACGCGATGCGAGTCTTCGGGTTACAAGCTTTATCGAAACTACACTATCATGAGAAGGAAAACAAATAGGAATAACTCTGATTGGAGAAATAATGATAAAAGGTGAAAGCTGGCCACGTAGCTGCTATTATTAACGCGATATGCTATCATCTACGTTTTAAATTCTGTAACGTTATTTTTACACTCAATTTTTTATAACTGAATATTTGGTGAATTAATTTTTTATAACCTACTCAGTACATCAACTCGCAATGCGCTGAATTATAAAAAAATCCATAACTAAAAATGGTTTATAATTTTATTTACTCTTATCAGTGTGTAATAAGGCCTCTGAAAAGGAACCGTAGCAAAGATGCCTTTCTACAATCGAAGCTGATAGAAAATAATAGGATATACATTATACATATAATATATTATCAGGTACTTAGAGTAAAATCGATAGAGTCGTTTTTTTTTATTTTTATTTTTTGAATGACAAACCTTCCGTTGGCCTGATGGTAAGCGATACGACCGCCCATAAACAGTAGAAACACCATCCAACACTTTGAATTACTTAAGTAAGTAATTCAAAGTGTTAAGTCTTATTATGTCCTGTAGTTACACGGGCTACAATGTCTTTCAAACCGGAACACAATAGTGACTACACACTGCTACTTGGCGGCTGTAATAGACATTGCGGTGGTACCTATCTAGGCGGACTCTCACATATGAGAGACCTACCATCAGTAAAAGTAACTTAAGTTGTTTTAAGTCTGATTTGGTCCGCAGGAGAAATAGATGGTTCTAATTGCATAGTTTATAAATGTTAAGCGTATACAAATATATACATAATACGAGTATATCTATATTCTTGATATTATATGTTTAAATATTGTAGTATTAAGTCGTGTGTTATTTAAATGTTACTATATTTAATAGAAACAATATAGTATTAGGTTTAAGGTAAATATATTGTACATTTGAATGATAAAAAAAATGGGTATGATGTCTCTTTGCGATGAGTCTGACACTTAGATATGCCATTCGCATATTTTTTTTTGGTCCCTTCGCGCTAACAATTGTAAAAAGCTATATCTTGGCTATGCCCTTAGGTATACTCGGGATTGCTAAGTCGGTATTCGTTTACAATAAATTTTACTAACCACCTATGATGATTTTTATTAAGCAGCTAGTGGGTAGTATAAACTAATGTCAATTTTTATTATTTTGTATAAAAATATTTTTTTGCATGAAAATTCAACTGGGATTAGAGAAGGGGATGCTTTCTTATGCTCTATGCTTTCTTAGTGTGCTAAGTGCATGTAGAGTATCGCTATTCGGACCAGCTAAAATTTTGCAAGAGTTTCGACGCTGTATTATTGCGCCAGAATTTACTTATCTATATCCAATCTAAGAACAAGCCTTCCCTGATTGTAAACAGGATAGATATTTCGAAGAAAATTGTCAACTTGTTACCGTTAACAGTGGTGAAGTGCGATTAAAAAAATAATTTCGTAATTTAAATAGAAATGTAGAGTAACTCATAAAAATATTATCTGTTTATAAAGTTTTATTTATATCATTATGAATTACATTATTATAAAGGACTTTACCCCACAGCTAATTATATCTCTGGAACTTTCAGATATGTACGGTACCTTGGAAGTACTACGCACATTGGATATTTTATGTCAATATGAACTAACTATATGTGCATACAAAAAATTGTAAATGTAAATCATGTTTTTAGCTAGGAAAGGGTATAATTCAATAAAAATACATTATATCGGTACGTAATATATTTCATAATAATTAAAACAACTAGTCGAGTTACATAGTTAATGCTAACTTAGCTATATGGTACAGAGCGGCCGCGCCAGCAATTCCACACTTTGTGCATAATGCAGTGGTTTCTACCTCTCTTACGCAATTATTTACAAACATGGCGCGACCTCACTAATGTCCTTCCAGCTTGACTAAAATTATTTGAAAAAACCGAGACATTTTGCAGTTTTCTTTTGGGGTAATTCATTTCCGTATTGGGGTAAAACGTTAAATTTAACAGTATGATACCCCATTTGATAGTGTTATATGCAAAATTAGGAATAGGAAGATATGATTGTTTTTTAAGAGCCACTGAATTTATTTACTTTTTTTACTGCTTTGAATGACGAAACGAGCTTGCCGTTCGCCTGATGGTAAGTTATACGACTACCCATAAATAATTGCAACCATCCAACACCTTGAATTACAAAGTATTGTTTGGTATTCCAATGCGCTCGTATTCTCCATTGGTAGAGTAATAACAATATTTTATATTTTTGACGTTGTATACTGCAACTATTTTCAATTATTAATAATCTCATAATTATTTAATTCTTCATCACTTCAGTGCGATGATGATCTAAACAGTTTTGTCAATAGTTTTAGTCAAGCTTACATATTTTTATTAACTAAAATTGTATTCATTTCGTGATGACAAACATTTACAAGTGTATTATTAGGTATATTTTAAGTTATACAGAGTAATTTTCACGCCTCGAATTTTATCTTCAGCCGTTATATGTCGAGAACAATTATACATTGTTCTAATAAAATATAGTGCAGATAAAATGAGGCAAGTTTCTTAAAATAGGGATGTAATAAATTAGCAAAGTTTTAGAAACGATTTAATTAAAGAAAAGAATAACTGAGCCAATTTTTACATATATTTATTTATTTGATGGTATATATTACTAAAATAGTTGAATTGTGTTGAACGAAAATATTTTTAAGTATAGGTACTTAATTTTTCTTATATGATAGGTAAATTTTATTAGAGATTTTTTTTTAAGTTGACAATATTCATTTCAGATACATAGTTGTATTTAAACTCATTATGATTAAGTTGTAGACATGGAATTTCTACAATTATTTATGTTATTTTCAGAAATAAATCGGCCATGATCGTGTACAGAAATATGTATTAAAAATATTTCAAGCTTTTTATGAAGAAATTAATACCTTTTAGTTTGATCAAAGCTAACTTATATTATCTGTGACTGTTCTTGCAAGAAGTTAAAAGTGCACCTCGCGTCGTATAATCAAATAACTTATTTATACTTATCAACTATAGATTTTTAGTAAAATCAAATATATTGTGTTTTATATACATTTGTGTATACTACATACAACATACGAACACCGAACTATCAATACTGTGGATTATATATTTACAATATGTCCATTACTACTATAAGAATTTAAAAAGAATATTCACAACAGTTTTTGGTCGAATACTGTGACGGTGATGTTTATTTACAACATAAAAATATAATCACTAATTTTATTAGAAATATTGGCTATACATGTAGTGAAATGTCTGAAAAGAAAATCCAAACTGGGATTATTTTAAAAACTTGATTCTCCGTATATTTCACCACATGTATAGCAGAACCAAATATAATATTAAATCTGGATACAATAAAACTAAAAAACAAACTTATGGCACATAGCATTGGCACGTATTGTTATTATGGCACGTATGAATCCACTTAATTACTACACATGGTTTGACAACCGACTTGGGACGAGACAGAAGAAGAAAACATGACCTTGTTTTTAATTAAAACAATAAAAAAAAAATCACTTTGTGATTATTTAATACATAGGTATTTATGTATAATATTATGACATAATTAATAAATAAGAATATTTGGTGTGAAAATCCGTTCTCCATCATCCAAATAGATTTTATTTAATAAAAACTCAAAATATTAAATTATTAAAGTACCTCTATGATACTGCATGTCACACACTTACATTGCAAGAATGTTTTGTAAAATAAATGGAGCAATATATCTATAATTTGATCAAGTAAACAAATGGGGTAGAAACAACCTAGAAAAAAATTGAGCATAACATAGAATTACTCTAGATGTTTAGGAGGATCAGGGGGTGCGGGCGCGGGAGCCTGGGTACTATCGTGGGGTAACAGCGCCAGGGGCAAAGGCGGTAAGTGAAGGGGTAAAGGCAGCAGGGCGCGTGATTGGAAACTGGCTAAAGAGTGCAGGAGAGCTGCTGAATGTTCGTGGGCCTTGCGTCGGAGCTCGGCCACGCTGGATGAACGAGCTTCTTCTTTTGGGCAGCAGGGGCAAGGAGCTCCCCATCCTGAGGACAAAAATGATGTTAAAAGAAAACGTTAAAATCATAATGAGCAGAGGAAACCCATGGTCATAAAATTTTAAAGAACTGGTAAAATTATAAATAAATAAATTGTGATTAATTTTAAAAAAAACATTTAAGGTCAAAGTAATTCTAATTGAGGTGGAAAATTTGTTTAATTTTTCACTTACGACAACAATGTTATTTACCTTTTAAAGGAAAGAAAGGTTGAGACAAGTGATTGAGATGCTGTGAGAGATGTGAAAGATGTGGCGGCAAAAACAGAGGCGGCGGCGGTGCGGGCGGAGTGTCGCTCACCGCGCCGCTGGGCGACGAGCGAAACACACCAGAGCTGAAACAAATCGAACTATGTTAAAATGATAGAAAACAAAGCTTCCTTATATCCTAATTTTTAAAGGAGAATATCTTGGGTGACAAAAAAAGTACAGATTCAAATTAAAAAATAATAAAGAAAATAATATAACAATATCGCTATTTTTTTTTAAATTATCGATAGAAACACTGCTCATAAAATTGTAACCAATATTTTAATCGTCACTCGCTATAACTACAAAAACATCTACATATCCTTTTACATCAAACCTCATGTACTCCGAATCCGATTTATAAATAAATTCTCGACATAAACGAATGTATCTAGAATGCCATTTGGCAACATTCCTACTTGTAAACCTAGGAGTCTAGACCAAACTGTCGCAATACATATTCAGTTAAGGTAATGTATACACGAGGTGACATTTAATGTACGAACTTTTCATTTGATTTTTCTGATGTATTATTTAAATCGGCTGCAGCGACGACGGGTGCATATCGATGCGAATACTTTGCTTTGATCCTCTATCTGATAGTAAATCTCGTTTGTGAGCGGCCAAGCGTTGCGAGCCGTCGGCTACTTGCCTGCGTCTCGCGTCTTCATTATGTTTAAATGTGATTTGTTTATTCTCATTTGATATCTTCAGTTTTGAAATATATACTAATATATGGGGTAAGATTGCTTTTCGTAATATTGTATTTAGTTGTTTTTATTGGCGTGTGACATATATAAATATATAATTATTTAGAGAAAAAGTGGTTTAATATGTATTTTTACTAAAATTATATATTAAAATAAGAATATCAGTAGGGTGAAATAATGAAATGAGACCAATAATTGCACGCTAACGTATTTTTACCCCATCGAACGCGTTGATGTCTTTATTACAAGTCCCGGGGGGATTGCGTTCTGTTACTCAAAAACATACCCTCTTTGTAATATTCTTGAATTATTATTATGAACATCTACTATATGCACGTTATTAACTGATTAAATTTATAATTTAAGATAGATTTTCTTGTAAATTACGTAAATAGAACGATTGCCCATAACTTTGAAATTTTATGAATATTAGAAAACTACATTATCTTCAGTTTGTATAAATTTTTTTTTTTTTTTTTGTGGAAAGATCTTTGTTTGAGTGGAACTGCGAGTTACTTTCTATAAATTTTAATATACAAGTTCTGTTTATGTTAACTTAATGATTGCCCATAAACGGCAATGTCTTCCCAAAAAGAATTATGAAGCACCGCATGCACTGTATCAAAATGATTAGTCATTTAAAATTTAGAGAATTTTTTTTATCTCTTTCGACCCTATCATATCGTTCAGACACAAAATACCAGCTGATAAATTTAATCAATTCAAGTTGTGGACGAAATTCAAACATTCAGCAAACAGTGTAGGTAAAATAGTGAAACATTGCGAGCGTTAGAGTCACAGTGAGTGGAGTAGGAGACAATGAAATGAACGGCGGGCCGAGGTGTCGCGCCTCTCTCGCATTCCCTCAGTGCATACTTGATGTACCGCGACGGAACCCGGCGCCGGGCACAGGCGACAGCGGGTATACATATTTATATTATTTTACATTATTAAACTATTGAATATGATACAGAAAGGTAGAATAAGAATAAGTGACATGACTGAAATAGTGAATAAATATTATCCAGGATTTTTTATATAATAATAATACTACTATCTGTCAAGTTGTCACTTTAGATTCTGAAGTATGGCGTGCTCCCACGCAGCTACAAAAGGCATAAATAAAATACATACACTGTGTCCCAAGACATCTGTACTACTTAGTGTAAAAATCAGATATGAAGCCTAGAAATATTAATAACTAAGTGAGATGAAATACTTTTGTTTTTGTGGTTATGCTTGAAAAAAAAGAACCTACTGGTTTATGTTTGTTTGAGTATTAGGAGGCGGCGACACGTATTTGTATTTTGTAGAACATAGTATAACACGTTAAACAGTCAAGTAAAATCATATATTGCTAATTATATTTTGGTTTTTATCATACTTTTTAAAAACTTATCTAAACAAAATTGTATAAATACTTAATAATCTTTAAAACCTCCCATCGTTTGAGCTTTGCGTCTGTTATTCCCGGTGGCACTCGTTCAATGGAATCAAAGGATTTGCGTTCATTACAGGCGGTAATAATTGATGCGCAGTAGTGTCACCCGCCTGTCGCCCGCCGCAGGTGACGCTCGAATGCTTTTACTGACACACTTTATTTCGTAACTAACAACGCTGCTTTTGGTTTGCTAGATTTTTGCGAAACATTTTTTTAAGAGATACTGTAGGTTGAATAGAAAGGGATTAATGCGGCTGGTCATTTGGTTGATAGGAAACGAGAAGAGTGAGAATCAACTACCTCCGTTTATCTCTGCACCATCCAAAGGTGGAGAGAACCTTGCATTAAGTATGCATACAACATTGTATTCGCGAAATGTAAAAAAGTTTTTTTTAATAAATACTTTTATAGCCAAATGTTAAAGCCATTTTTAATATGAAGAAATCATCACCGCCCATAACTGTATTGTGAGTACATCATTCACGTTTGAGGAAAACAATTGAGGTTTACCTTTTATGTAATTCCAGTAAGCCATACAACGATATGTCGCAGACTTATTAAAAGTATTTTTTCTAGGAAATAAAAGGCTTTGGAACCTTGAATGTAGTGCGCATAAGCAAATATCAAATCTTATTTTTATTATATGTTCGTGAACAATTTTACAAACAATGTAGGCTTTCCAATACTGATCAAGATTTATTACAATATAATGTTTACAAAATTACATACAGACACATTAATACTAAATTCAATTAACACAAATCACCCGTTAATATCCAATGATAGATAATTAATTAAAGCGCTAATCTCTCATTACCAATGAAGCACCTATCTGTATACATAACCCTGATATGTTAGCCATCAATGATTCTCCTTGCAAGCGAAAATTCCATTACGGGCGCAGATGTCAAGCCGGCAAGTATGTCCCTCGGCTAACGAACCATGGCCTTATTAATTGATTTGCGAGTCCTGGGGGAGGTGGAGGGGATGGGACGTTCGGAAAATGGTCCTTCAAACTCTAATATGAATATTCAACTAATACAAGAGAACAACAAAGAGAATTAATGTGACGCGTAACATCTTTAATGCTTTGATTAAGACGCCGTTTAAATTGAGTGCTGGATTGTTGGAGCTTGTGTTATAGCGGTGTTTGTTTGTCGTAAGTTTAGTTTGAAGGAATCAAAGGAATCAGTGACAACTAAAATAAGTTTCAAAAGGAATACGCTATTCCGCAAAGTGACATTACCGATGCTTTTATTCAATTATATGGACAAAATATTTCATAAGAATTTTGATGTAAATGATTGATGAGGTACGTTATTTTTATGGTACCTATTTAAAAAAACTTTCAAATTTCAGAGGAAATTATGAATAACATCGCGTTTTACGTCTTTAGGTATTAAAATCTAAGTTTAAATGAGCTAATGAAAAAATATTAATTGATAATATATCAACATACTTCTTCGTGAAATATAATATTTCTTATTTGGGTTCCACAAAGCGGTACCATTGGACAGTAAATAATATTCGCCAATGGTTACCATTATACGTTTCTGTCAACTTATTTCATTATTTAAACTCTCTACTTTTCCCCACTTAAAGCACATATTCACTTGCTAACATTCATATCTCGCACTATTTACGCAAACTTTGTAGTTCAACACATAATTACAATTCCGACACTCAAATTCGCCAAAAGCACTTGCTCTAGTCGGATGTGGGGGGTGGGTTGCGGTGGGGCGAGGCGGGGTGTCGTCCGACCGGCGCTAGTGTCGCTATAATCAGTTAATTGCATGAATAATTGAGCGCGTCATTAGAGATACTAGTAGCTCGCACGTCATCTCGCAACGTTATATTGTTTGTATGTTATTAAATATTCTTATTTTAGGTTTGATGCAATTTAAATTATCTTTAATTATCTTATGTAGTTTTGGGTCATGTTTAAATACAAAGATGTGGTATATTTGGCAAGATATGGCCTATTAAAATGAAAAGTCGTGGCATCTTTTGCAACAAATAGTCTTGGGTTAAGGTAATAAATATGTATACTGATTTTTATAAAGGAGAAAACGTACAAAAATAGAATATTACATAACAAACTTCTGTACGTCAACACTCAGCATAAAAACATTACTTATTTAAGAATAAATTAAAAATACAGTAAAAACAAAACACAATAAACTATTCTAATTACATTTCCGAAAAATCACAATAAATTCAAATAAAGAACAAAACACCGAACACAATAACCATACAACTTCGCACATAGGTGTTGCGCAGTCGGACGAGTATCACTTATACATTCAAAGCGTTAACGACGTTAAAGCCCCGCGTCAGTACATAAACAGTAACGCGGTAAACGTCGCCGCCCCTGTATCACGTAATTAGTGTCAATTTATCACGTTGCATAATTAATTTTCATTTGTGCGCGCCACCCGCCCGTGTATGAGCATGCACAGTATGGCAATTGATTGGGGTTTCGATTTGTACATTATAGCTCAGTAATATGAAGTGATTATTATAAGAATTATCATTTCTTGTGTGTTGATTATGTAAAAATAAATGTAAGTCGCATTTTTTAAGGCTCGAAACTAATGCTTTGACCACCAACGTACCCTATCAAAAAGTATGTAATTGTTTTATGACCTCAATATAAGAGAGTGAAGTCGATTCATATGAGATGTCCATTAGAAACATTAATCATTATAATATTTAATTACGTTAATCCGATAAAAGCTATTGATATATCTTCTTAATATTATTTTATTTTTGAGGTAAATCATACCCACCAAACCCAGTCTGTAAATTAGGCCGTGTGATTTACATTCCAGATTTAGATATTATTTTATTATAAGATTGTACTTATGTCCCTGGAGAGGTAAGTATAGTTATATCAGGATCACTTTCATATGCTTATCTTATTGTAATCTGTTCAAACCAATAAAAACACTTTTTTCTGTCTGAATAATAACCTGAATTATAAAAACAAACATTTGTGGATATTTATTAACTTTCAATACCTTTTTTATTGATTATTAGGTTAATCAAACTACGTATATTTTTGTTAATGCCGTGTCAAAAACATTCGAATAGCCGGCATGTTGAAAGGTATGTCACTGATCACTCCGTATATCGTGACGAGGAGTGCCGTCAAATGTATATTTAGTTAGTGAGGCAACTATATTTTGATGATTTATTCATAACTACGTGTCATACATTTCATGAGGCCGAATATCAAAGGCGGCGCACAATTGAATAAAGATCACAGGTACGTTTGTGATGCACGACCGAATGCAAATCGATACGAAATAAATATCTCTACAATCGATTTCATTTATACGAATAAGTAAACAAATAGACAAGTTAATATTGACGTGATGACGTCTAAACAGTTTCAAAATATTTAGTGCTGTACCATTGTGATTTAATATTCTTGGCGGTGTTTCGACTGTATATAGGTAGTTTTTTTTTCAATAGCAAAGAAAAATATGTGTATTAATATGACGTGTAGATATGACGTTAAAATATATTGATTTCGCCTATCAACGAACAAATTAACTACTTCTTAGCTTGCTCATTGAACCTAGAGAGCGCAGGTTTGATTTTATTTTATTGCTTTGAATGACGGGACGAGCTTGCTGTTCGCTTGATGGTAAGCGATACGATCGCCCATAAACAGTAGAAACACCAACACCTTGAATTACAAAGTATTGCTTAGTAATCCACTGCGCTCGCCATCCTGCGACATGAAATCTTAAGTCTTATTATGTCCAGTAGTTACACTGGATGCAATGTTCTACAAACCGGAACACAATAATCTGCTGCTTGACAGCAGAAATATACATTGCGGTGGTACCTAAATAGGCGGATTCTCACACATATGAGACTTTCCACCAGTAAATTTTTGTTTTATTATCCACAAAACATTTCAGGTTTAGATGTTTGGGGACCGAGATAGATTATGATATGTCACAAGATTTTAAATCATAGTATATGATCGGGACAATCGGGTGCCTAACTTGCTTATGTTCTAAAATTAATGTATACTAATATACATATAGCTGAAGTAATCTCAGGAACTACTCAACCGTTTTTTTTTCACTAATAGGAAGCTACAATACTACTGAATGCTATAAGCTACTTTGTATCTCGGGAAAACTTATTCGCGCGCCTGGATCTACAGGCAAACGCTAGTTTACAATATAAGTCGTCAAAATATTACATGATTTCATGATTGGTTAATACCGATAGTTCAATCTAAGGCACAAAATAATAATTGTATACCATATTTCTGTACACTAAGATATATATTTACTTGCACGTCGGATTTTCCACATCGACGCGCAAAACGAGAGAATTCCAAAAACGTCGTAACACTCAATTTGTGTACATCTTTATGATACAAATTTAATTCCAGTGTATAAAGGTGGGCGGGGCGGGGGAGTGCGGTGCGGCGGCGGGGGGGGGGGAGCGGTCCTAATTGGCAATTTTCTCTTTACGCCATTTTTTTAGCTTTTAAGGAGAAAAATTCGTTAATGCATATTTAATAGCCCTAATCGTCTCTCGCCGCTCACGAAATTATAAGACGCCGACGCTGTTTATTTGTTGCTGTTTTTAATTTTTCACAAAATTATTTAGCAATGTAAAAGAAATTTTTCTATGGATTTAAGCTGTATAGCCAAAACTGTGCCTATAAATGCATTTATTCGAGCTTGAAAAACAAGAAAAAACAAGGCTGCGTAGTATGTATATGAAAGTATAAGAATGATAGTATGTCTAAGAACGAACTAAATCTAAACGAATCTAGAGCTGTTTTTGAAGAAAATTATTATGAAATGTAGAAAATTCCGACGTTTCGAAGACTTTGCAGCCTGCAAATTTGAGCATGAAGACTGCAGAATTTTGCGAAATATTAAGAAAAAAATATATATATATATAAATAACCGCGATAAAATCCGTAAATAGTTTTATTTCACTGTCCAACATTCACGTAAACATAATCCTTATGTTAAAAATTGTCAAGTCCGAGTGAATGCATTATGTCTGACCAAAAACCAAGCTTAGTGAAATTGCTTAGCTCACGTACCTAAGATACACTCATAGTCGTATGCAGAGCGCATGCTATAAAAATCTAACTTCTAAAAAGTCAGCTAAGCGAAACTAACTACTTCTTAGTCTGCAACCGGTTTTAATTTGCTTTACATAGTTCCTTCGCCCAAAGATTCCACGTAAGGTCACGCAGTCCAAAGACGCACGATATTTATGGGGGAACGTCGCAAACACATTACCAGATTAGTCGGAGTCGGCGTAACCGCTTGATACTCCAGTAATCCCGCCCCGCGCCGCACCTAATTCCACAAATGGGAGTAACTCGAAACGGCAGGTTTAAAATTGAAATTTATATGCGCGCATTATGCATGAGCCGGATTATGGAGGACGCGAAGAAAACCGTAGTCGCGTGGTGCACTGGGTTTTATGGGTTAGTGAATAATGTAGTCAAGTTGGTGCGTTTGGAATTGGATGCGTTTGGACTGGAGGATTGGATGAATCATGCCTAAAATCTGCTGTCATAAAAACAAGTCAACTCGCATTGGCCTGCGTATGAATAACCGGTATGATCCTGGTGTTTATTATATAAAAAGGTTAAATACACCGCCACTGGTCCGATGCGATATTGAATTTTATATTAGAATGTATCCAAACTTCTTGAAGATTAAAATTGCGCCATAGAGACGACGAAAGCAATGATTAGGTAAGTAGTATATACTTATATGTTTAAGAAGTGCTGGTCTGCGATGGAGAGCTTTAACCTATGATTTGTATCAAGTTCTAGCTCAAAACTATATTACACAGCTGTCAGAATTCAAAGCATCAAACATTGTATAAAAATGTAATATTTACCTATAAAATACACTATCCAACAACGAAAGTTTAAACGCTCAAACATTTGTCGAAAGCTCAAAAATAATTAAACCGTGTTTACTTTATCTAACCATGTGTCAATAGGAATAAAAATGATCCCTTTATAATGGGTTAATGGGGGCCGACAGGGAGGGTAGTACCAGTTGTTATTAACCGCACAACCCTTAAGCCTCGGGGCCATATCAAAAGTCGATAAGACAAAGTTAATGCGAGGGTTGGGTTGAGAAAAAAGCGCGGGAGGATTGTAGTCAGTTATTTTTAGAATATATTGATGTATTGAAGTCATTCACGATTAATCATATACTCTGAGTTAGATACTTTAAGAGATCAGACGAATTCGAGTGTGTAAAGAACTCATTCGTATGTATTTGCTGATGGTAGGACATATTTTATATTTGTCCGGATAGTGACCACCGTACAAGGTGTTAAAACTCGCCACAGAGGTCCACGTAAGTGTGGGTTCCGGCTTCAGCCTGTGCATATCCAGTCCCAACAGGCCGGCATAATTGTGTCGACTGTCGACGTGTAATCATCTCTCATTATTCGACTATTGGATTCCATTCCACTTACCATCAAGTGCAGTGTGTCCCTGCCGTTCTCGTAAAAAAATATTACCCATCATTCATAGTCATATTTATTTGCCAAGTTATTGGGTGAATTATTCGCTATTATGGACTGTTTTTTCAATCAATAGGTAAAGAATATTCACACTATAAAAGGCAACACGAACATATTAATAAGGCAGTTGAGTAAATAAAGGTGTTCAAATGTCTCAGTTTTATGTTTAGGTTATAATTTATTTAATGTATAACTTTTATCTTACAATTGGAAAATCAGCCCTAAATAAGGCTTAATATATTTTTAGTGAACGAAATATCTTCTTTATATTTAATAACTGGTCAATAAACATTCATGTAGGTCACCAATGAAATTCTCTATATTAAAAAATCGTAAGTGCATTTGGACCTCTGAAGAAAGCGAAGGAAAAATAAAGATTTTTAGAATAATAATCTACACTGCTACAGTGATATAACATACCATAATATGATAGAAAGCAAGACCGTTACACCAACTCGACTTCTGAGGGACAATGATATCACAGCCGATTGATACGATTTAATGTCCTTAAAACTAAATACTTGAATAGTAGATAAATAATTATTTTTCTTTTTCGTCTTGGATTCAATTTTCTGATTACCCTAATTAAGATAATTTTAAAGGTAATAATTGACAAAACTATTTTCAAGGTTAACAAAAAATCGATGTACGTAATCAAATCTGGCGAGTGTTGCCAGCTTTGCATCCGAATCCGTCGGGTAATCCATAGGAAATAATAACATTTGCTCAAATCCAACGCGGCTAATGTACCGCGACTCCCGGCGGACTTTAAACTGCTTATGTTGGTTTAAAAACCCGACGAACCCTTCGGTAAGATGTTTGTTCTTCGGTCTTATTGTAGAGGGACTTAAGACCCGGCATGGAATATCGATTGTAAAATCGATGTTTGAGGGTTGGAAAAATTGTGGAAAGTTAACCGTATTTGTCATGTTATGATTTTATTGTGTTTCTTTTGTATCGTGTGATGTTCCGGCTGTGTTTCAGGTCTGATTTTCACAAAAGGTTTTTGAAGTTTCTGATAGTATCTATGTGCGACTATGGAAATACGTAGGTACAAAGTTAAAGCTATTGGATTTAGGCTGTTCTTTTTTATTTGGTCACCAACATATGTTCACATTAATACCTATGATTTAAATATAAAAGCTAATACAATTGTGTTGCACAAGTGTAAAAAAACATTAAGTCGTTTACCAAATAGCTCTCAAACTTGAATGAGCTTGCTTGAAATGTCCTTAGAGTCCATTTCCAATTATAACTAACGATAAATCATTGCGTATTATTTACCAACTGTCCCAAACAAATCGAATGGGTGGTCTAATGTTTTCTATTTTAAAGCATAAGGAAGTTCAACACAATAAACATCATTAACAGACAATCTGTTAAAGTTAAGTTTGACATATTGAAACTCTCCGCCACCGCAATACGATCAACTTCGCTGTGTCAATGATCAACTAATATGAACAAATGTGATATTAAGTTTTGTTAAGGTCCCGAGTCTGTTTTGTATATCGGACCCCGCAGTCATCACCGAGGGAATCCTGTGAATGGTATACTGGGATCCCCTAGCTTGGCGATCGCAGGGAGCTGAAGGGGCGTTGGGAGAGAATAGTTGAGAAGGAAGTGTGGGGGAAAAAGAAGGAACCTTCTTAGGGAGGAGGAGAGAAACCCAGAAAGTGTTCCCAAGACCTTATGTGAGTTGGTAACCATGAGGTATACACGGGAAACCTCTTAGTATGAGAGGATGGAAGAAGGCCAAAAAATGTTCGTGAACCCTTATAAGCCTCAATGTGAGTTGGCAACCATGAGGTATACACACTTAACTGTGTGCCTAGCAGTGGCGAAGGGGAATAACCCGATTCTTGTCGGCTTCCCTTTTATAATTTATATAATATCTAAATATCATTAGAACGATTTGAAACCGTATTTATGCATATTAGTAAGTACCTATATGTTGAGCCGGGTTCCCTTTTGCAAAATTTCACTCTTCGCCACTGGTGCCTAGGGCCACGACACATGTCTCCCCGTGCATGGGCGTGCATTCGGTGGAAACGGAGCGCAAAAGCATTGCCTCCTTGTCCTTATTAGTTGGTGTAGTCGTATTTAATCTTCGAAATGAAAACTGAGTAGGACTTTACTTTTTCAGGTTTTCCTACGCCTGCCTTTTCGGGTACAGGCGTGGTGTGTTGCGTCTCTTATTTGTAGTTATAATTTTGCCGTTCTATATTGACTGGATAGGTTAATTCCAGCTTATGTGAGAATAACGTGTGCCTCAGGGCATCAGGAGATTTTTTGATATTTTTTTATTACATCGGTTTGTAAAACAAACAGTATTACAACATTGTAAATCAAAAACGTTCTTTAATGTTGATAATTGGAAAATCAGAGTGAATTCAATTGAGGAGTAATTTATCTGTATTGTGTTCAAACGGAATGATTCCCATAACAATCGAAGCTCATTTGTTCCCATAACGAGCGTGAATTGAGACAGTACCTCGCCCCGCGGCGTTGCCCGTCACCCCGCCTCATAAATACTAATAAAAACACACCGACCGTTATCAAATTAGAAAAATTAAAAGTGATAAATAAAGTCCAATTAAACTTTATTGCGTAAAAAAGGCATAAATTAATGCGACGCGGAGACGGGACGTGAAAAAAAACGACATGCGACGAGCGTCGCGTAGCCAAGTGGAGTAGGGGTGGGGACTGTCGATTGACGCTCTACGATGTGTTTATCGATAAATATACCCTTCATAAAATGACTATGAGATTCCATGCGCGTGATAGGCATGGTAATTTTCTAGACTGACTCATTTATACGAGACGTCTAGGCAATTAGAAATCTTATGTAACCTCGATATATGTATAAATATTTTGCCAGTATTGTTAAAGGAGACTTCATACTTAAATATTTCTTATACTTCGATGCTATATTTTGCTATATAAACATCCCAAACGTAATATACAAGAAGTGAGAAACCGATTGATTTAATTTATATAATGTTACTGAAGTTTATCTATTTGATTATAAGTTTACCAACATGTTGTAAAAGTTACTAATATTTATGAAATGAAACTTCACTTATGTTACATTTAATTTTGTCAACTATTACAAATGATTTGAATTGTTTCATATACAATATACAAAACGACATGCTGTACGACAATAATTAATTTTAAAGTAATCTTCATCACGTAAGTTAGAACAATATGTATTTAAATAGTACGTTATATGAATTCACTTTAAGGGATTGACACTGGCAATCGTTCATACAGAAAAAAAAATCTAAATTTACTTGTTTAGCTCATTATCTGTCGCCGAGGTGAGAGTTAATAAACCCAGCGCCATTTTGGATACATTTTCTTAATTGGAATATATCCAAATCGGGTTTTATTTTTATAGAAAATACATTACGTACCATAGAGTAAAATTAATGTCCTCTCAAGCGATCCTCTGAGTAGTAGACAGTGCTCGAGTCCAACAATAGGTCAGTATATTGGGCCGATATTATAATTCTATGTATAGTAAAAAGCCGTCTAGCTATTATAAAGCAGAATGAGTGCGGTGAACTTTGAGATATCAATTTAAAAAATATATAAAATCATCGATACCAGCACATCACTAGCACAACGTCACACGTGTGTTCTCTAATTACGCGCTTAAATTGTATTAATTAGAGCGCGCCTGAAAGGGTTGTACGAATTAACGTGCATCAGTCGCTCGCACATCATCGGCTCGCTTACATACGGGTCATTTGAATAATTCTTATTATGTTTAATAACTTTAATATTAGGAGCGGCGAATAAACTTTTTGACGGGATGATATCGATCTTGTTTTTGTTCTACGATTTTAAACTTTATTTGAAGTATGACGTCTAATGAATGATATTATAAATGCCAGAGTTTATGAAAGCGTTTGGATGTTTGTTAGAAGTAAAAACGTAGACAGATGAGTGGATTTGGATTAAATTTGGCATACGAGTAGATCATGTCCTAGATTAACGCATAGACTATTTTTATCCCTCTCTTTTGCTCTCGTGGAAAATAATAGAAGTTTTAATCTGTTTTTTTTTTTTTAAATAGATGGCGTCCTATAGTGTTTTAGGGACATTTGTAATGGGAAAGACTTTTCACGCATGCGAAGCCGCAAGTAACATTTAGTATATTAATGAATAATTCAATAATTACTCTAGTCAACTCTGTATCTTGACCCTTCCATGATCAGATGTTTGGAATCAAATGACGAGACAGTTATTAATCAATATTTTCAGGACCTTTTAAGTCTCCACCTGTCAAGAACACTCATAATGTCAGAAGAATCGTAAGGTACATTTTTGCAGGTCCAGAAATCTTTCGCATGCGAAATAAAAGAGGCAGTTGTCACTTCACATGTGTTTTTCGTTAAATATTGTTAAGTCTCAAGGCAGCCCATTCATACTATAGACAAAAATTTCTGCAGTGTGACGCTTCCACTTCAACAATCTATTTTAAATAACTATTAACCAAGACTCCTGAAGAATACGACTTACATCACGTACAAGTAATTCATTTAAGTCGAAAAAACACATGGAAACCAAATCCAATCCTCAAATGGAAACTGCAAACATTCGCGCAACTGAAAAACATTTAACACGAAGAAACGTAACATAGTTCCTAAGGAAACAGCATAAAACTAAACTGCATAACATAAAAATGTGAATAATAACCGGGCTAGCAACCGACGCGATGGAAACATCAAAAGGAGCTATTATGAAAAATCGTAACGCGTTTACTGGGCGGACTCTGTTACATTATTCATGAAGTGAAATTGCTCCTTACGGGGACGTAGTTGGTTAAAGCTCGGGGGTCCGGACCGCCCACTATAAATCTTTGAAAATGAATTAGTTGATGTGTTTTCGATTTGCAATTTTAACTTGAGCTGATTCTTTTCGTTTAAGTTCTTGTTTTTGTTGATTTATAAAATATAAATTTTCTTCATACGAAAATGTTTCTTTTTATTTATACCTTTAAATAACAATTGTTGAAAATATTGTATATCTAGATGCGCTGGTCTATGATAAAAGTATAATTTTGAATAGTGTTGATGGAGTTTATGACAATATTGTTTCAACTTCGCAACAATTTATCATCATACACCTGTATAAATAGTATATAAAAGGATGTTTTCTTTAATACTATAACCTATTACCTAATATAACATACATCTAACAAGTTAAATTCCAATAGTGGCCATTATTACCCCCCAAAGTGTGCTGCAAGTGCGCAAGTGTTTAGATATTCGCCGGTGCTGGGTACCTGTTCCGTTCCGCCGACGCGTGTTATTTATACTCGTTTCGTGTAATAGCCGTTATTGGGGGTGAGTGGCCCCGCCTCCCACACTCACTACGCTCCTACTCGATGTTTATTTATAAAACCTATCTCTATTGGTCTGCAATATACGTTTTAATATACTGTGATTTATTTATGATATATGGACTCTTTAGTGTTATTAAACTATTGATACTTTTTGAGAGAAGTTATACGATAAACGTTATTCGTTCCTGGATCTTTTTAGGTATGTAACTACTAATTATTATTAGATCGAGTATATAAAGGCACATACCTATTCTCAAAATAAATTATTAGTTATGGAATTGTTCATAGCAAGTCACTCTGGCATTATCCAATTAGTTCAATACATCCGCCTGAAACCGTTTCGTGAAAACTTATTGACGGTGTGCGCACACCCTAAGGAAGGCGGCATAAGAAATCGAGTCACGATCGGAGGCGACTGTCGCGCGGCTAACGACTTTACGGCGCAAACACTCGTGATTGCGACACGATAGCGCCTGACGCCTGACGCCGACGCGACGACGCGACGTCGACGCGTGCCGATAAACGGGGAATTTGATTTCACGTTTTTCTCTTACCTAACGTGTTGATTAGCTCTTAGGGTAGGTTGGAAATGTTATAGATTTGGTTGTTAGTGAAATAGGAGGGAAGTGTGCGAGTATTATTTGATCCAATGTTTGGCCGTTCCTAAGCCAATTTCTCTACCTAATTATACGGATATTAAACAATCGATAAGGTAAGCTGGCATGCTTTTGTCGCCCGTTTGCAAATATTATATATGGACTAATTGCTGATACATATACTATGCTCTACCAGGATAACATAAAATGTTTCTAATGATAAGTAATTGTAAAAGGGTAAAATAATGAACAAGTCCATAATTGCGTCATTGTACAAATATAATCAACAGTATAATTGAAAATAAGCGCAGTATCCATCAAAGCCCGCGGAGATGATCCAGCTCGTCCGAAATAATAAACCGAGGCGCGGTAGAGGCGTGGTAGAGGCGGCGGCGGCGCGGCGAACAGCTCTCCGCTCGCCGCTCACCGTAAGCAAAAACTCAATTATCATATTTTATACCTCATAATACTTAGGAAAGAGATATTCAATTATATAATTTTTCCTCTGAAAAGGGAATCCCTTTTCATTTCTCATTTGGATTTTTCTCTTAAGCAATTACGGGCTTGCTCCGGGGAGCTCGGAGCGCGGGATTGGTTCGCCGAATACATTTCCACGTCGGTCGGCGCTCGCCGCCTCGCCGCTCTAATTTATCTTTTAACAAGGAATGGAATGTTATGTTAACTTATGCGCGGACCGTGTTAGCTCTGTTTTCGTTTAATAAAAGTGTGTTTCGCGGATGATTTTATGAGTTTCGGCGAGTTATGAATTCGTTTGCGCGCCGAATAGAAATGAGCTCATTTCGCGCGGCCCGCTCTGTGTGTTGTGCGGATTAAGAGCTTTATTTGTTTCTTATTTATATGCGGACGCGGATGGAGCTTTATGTTAAACAGCATTAGCGGCGGTGGACGCGGCGGAGGCGGCCGCCGTACAAACAATTTGCATGCCGATTCGCAAACTCGCGCGAGTTTAATTCACCGCGATCGTCGCCGGCATTACGATTCAAACAAACCAAGTTCTCGCTGCCAACTCGATCCGCTCAAGCGGTTCGGCCGAATTCGATTCTGGAAACTGTCGGATCGGATTCTGTGGAAACTCACATAATCGCATCGCGCGGCCGGGAACACAAATTATTCGTGCGCCGAAACTCCCTAACTTCGTCAACCCTATAAAGGGGGTAAAGAACAAAGCGGAACCACAATTGGCAGTACCGTGAACCGATCCTCTACCTGACTCGATGGAAGTTTTAAAAATGGCGGCTCTTTGAGAGCAAACTCGATAAGGCCGCGCCCGCGGGACGCGAAAATGCAATTTGCAAGGAATCGCTCGTGCCTTTGACGTTGTGCGCGACTACCTCGTTTGAAGATTTGCTTGTTTGCCTCCCCGCCTCGCTCGCCTGCCTTGCCTGGCTCGCCTATCGCATGTGTGGAACACACTGCACATAAATATGTTATCAGAGATATCGATACGACAGTATTACTTCCTGTTTGCTATCGATTAAAATCGGAATTATGAAAGATCAAAATTTTGTTCTGGATTAGCATTGTTTTGTGTTTTCTCAGTCAAGAACCCAATGATAAGTACGATATAGTCCAAATTAAGTGAATCAATCTTTATCTGACTTCTACGAAGAACTAGGTGCATTAAATTCAATTGGTATAATTATAGATTGATAAGTAATTCTAGATTTTGCATACTACAATAAATATTAAGTAGGTATACGTGCCCAAATTGTTCATTAAAAAACAACATAATTCCTTTAGGAAATACAAATTATATGAGTACCGTACACAATAAATGTTGAGGAGTTTGGTAAAGTTTAAAATGAGTCAGCATAATTTTTATTAGGTAAATCATTCCGCCGCGGAGGGAGGCTTTCTCATTTCCAACATTACAAGTTTGCAAAAGTGACTCGCCACTCCGAGAGTGTAGGGTTACCACGCATTACATTTATTATCCTATAAAAGTGTAAAATTGTTGAAAAAGTTTTAATGGTATACGAAAAAAAAATATATATTCTATTGTAATTTTTTTAATACGCAAAATAGGCTTTTTAAAAACTTCCTAAACCGTCAAGCTTTTAAAAGACAGAGATTAATTAATAATGGCGAATAAATTTTTAAATAAAATACTATTACGAATTATGCTTTAAAGAAGTAGATAATCTTCATTTATTTTAAAAATAAATCTTATAGAAACCAACGTATATATCATAATGCCACAAGGAACACAAAATGTCTCTACATTATCACGAATCATGGTCACTCTACAAAATTTCGATGCAAATTGTGAGGAATGATAGAGCGACTCCAAACGCACAATACTTACACAACATTTTAATTTGTTGTTTGTGTTGTTAATTAATTCGGAGCAAGTAATAACTTCGTTTTGAATTACGACTTGGACATTGATTGATGAGCATTGTTAATTATATTTTATGCTAATGTAAATTTATTAGTCTTTTTTATACATTGATAGTAATAACATGAATTAATTTTGACAAATGGGATAAGTTGGAGATTTTGATAAATCATTCTAATAATTGAAGAAGTCATACATTCGTACTTGAACACGGTTAAAATTAAATGTTAGTTAACATGAGCATTGATTATTCAAACTTTTAAAATGTGATTCGTTATCTAGTATGTAGTTTTTAAAGTAAATATATTTACATACATATGTCTTCATTTACCTTGAACTCAATAGATTAGTTTTTTATTGACTATTTTTTAAATACATTTATCTAAAATATATGTAAACTAAAATATACCGGAGAAATTCTTCAAAATTCATGCGATAATAAATTAGTTATAAAACTATGAAATTCAATAGGGTAGCTGTCACACAACAAGTATTGTAAAACACAATAGCAAACTATGACGTCACCGAATGTCACCAGCCTTAACGCTGCATGAATGAGAAAGAGATAGCACGATTACCACGCCCTCACTTTTGCTTACAACAATATTTCAAATATGAATAACTACATTATTGTCAACTAATGATATTAATTAATTGAAAATAATGTAGTTAAATTAGTTATAATTTTCAGCTGAGTTCACAGGAATATTTTTTTATTATATTATTTTTTGTCAATTATAAAATAATGAATAAAATCAATTATATGATACTACAATATAATCAATACGTCATCACTATATGCCAAATAAAAAAATATAACAATTACGAAATACGCAGAGGTGAAATTACAACGCTTTGCAAGTGAAAAAAAAATACGCCGCTATATAGGCGCGCCGTGTAACGCAATTACGGCGGCGTTACGATATCGTTACGGTGGCCGTTAGTTGCGTTAAGTTAACGAGCGCGCCGCCCGATCGGTCGAGCGTCGTTGGCCCAACTTTATTTAACTAAAACTATTCGTAACTGGTTTTATTTTGTTACGTTTAGTAGTAGTGCCGAGAAGGTAGACTGTGGATTATTATTTAATATTGGTTGGGAACATATTAAGACTGTAAGTTTGTGACGCCGCCACTCTGAAAAGATAATATTGTACGCATGAATGCCGTAAAATCTATTAATGACAATTCTCTATGCTATGATATAAGTAGACCCTACCAGCAATATTTAAAAAGATATCAAAAAGGACCTACAAATTCCAACTCTACCCATTTTATCCCTTGAATTTAAAATAATCAATTTTAATTACATGAACTCAAACCTTTTAGTTAATCGACGACACGCGCTTATCGTCTATCTAAAAGGATAAAATTAATATAAAATTATTATTTTAAATTTAAAAAAGGATAATTACTCTTCAATTGTGAGGATTTTGGCGCTGTGCCCGCATAGCGGTCATTAAAGGGTTACTGAAAGGTCGCCACTCAATCCTTACGCGCCGGATTGACGCAATACTGATTTATTTTTTATAGCCTCTTATTTATTTATGCAGGCGTGGCTAATGGCCGATGAAGTGAGTCGAATATTTGTGAAAATTGATGATGATAGGTCGCTAATTTTGTTATCAAGTTTTGCACCACATTATAGTTAATAACCCTATTACCTATATAACTTAAATAACTACGTCTTATTATGTTGGCAATGTTTTCTAATTTTGGTTATAGTTCAACATATTTTTGCACTAAATTTTCCTTACCAACCTTATTATCTATGTAACTCAAATAACTATCTCTTATTATGTTGTTACTTCCAATCCGTAGATTAACTTTCATATCAATAAATTTTCCTATAGCAGGTATTCGTGATGCAAAGTATCGAATAAATATATTTATATCAAAAGCCACTAAAATCAATGAATTGAGAGCTTTAAACTGTTGTCCACTTGTACAAAATAAAGGCGAGTGCACAATGCGCACGCGGGCGGCACGTGCCGGCGCGTATTATCGCACAATATTGTCAATCGCCCGCAGCGACGCAGCAGGGCGCTGGCACCGGCATCAAATTGGTCCGAGTTTGTGTAAAAAATATCGAATGTGTATTTCATAAAGGTTATGTGATTTAATAGCTGGCTTATTTGTGGAGATTTGCTTATGTAGCTTTCCGCGTCGCTTTGTGAATTGCTAAGGTTACTGCTCTTTATACTACTACAAGCGATGCAATTAATTAATAAACTAAGAAAGAACCATAAATGAAAATCATATCCTAAAATAATCTGATACGCCTACTTGAGAAAATACTTACTCAAATATGTACATGCGCAAAAATATTTTAAATGTTCAATGAATTTCTATACAAAGCATTACTCTATAAGTATAACATTAAAATCAATATCCACCTAGTGGAATCAATACACCCACTCAACGCGACGCAGTAAATGACTCATCAAATGTGATTTAACGGCAAAATCAAGATCCAATTACGGTACATTTGCCACCAATAGACGTTCTCAAGCGTTCAAAGTCACGTGTCCTTTATTCCCGTTTTGTTTATATCAGTTTCGAGTCAATTTAGCGTTAAGCAATTGCTAGAAAGGGCGACACACCCCTGCGGCCGTGAGCGTTGGCTTTCCGCTTTTTTAATCGCCGATCGCGGCGGGTCGCCGCGTTTATTTATGGCCAGTGTAGACGCAGCTTATTGTCCGAACGATATTCGGTTGTTGATTGGAATCTGTTCCGCTATTAAATCGCTGTTTGGGTGACGTTTTTACGTTTTATGGTGTTGTTAAATGTTTGGTTGCGTGTCGTTGGCCGATCATTCAGAAGGTGAAGATCACATCGTTATTATTTCTTGTTGTGATTCAAACGTTGATTGATATTGTATTTTCTCTGTAATAAAAAATAAATAACGGAAGTTGCGCGGTTTTTGTTCCGTATGGAAAACGATTTCACACACCCTCAAAATTCTTCTAGAGAACTTAGGTATGCAGGTTTCCTTATGATGTTTTCCTTCACCGTTCAAGGAAACGACAATTCACAAATAATACACACATAACCTTAGAAAAGACAGGGATGCAAGTTTTTGGGTTTTGAACCTGCGGACATTCGTCTCGGCAGTCCGTCCTACTCCCAACAAGTCTATCAATTTATAAGAAACTAGCTGACCCGACAGACGTTATGCCGTCTTAACTATGAATTTGCAGCGCGCATTCTGTCAATCGCTGACAGTTATTTCAACCAATTGACAGTTATATAAAATTAATATTTTCGTTAAGTTTTCTTAAATTTTTTAATTTTCCGCGCAATTTTTTTAATTTTTTTCTTTCATACGAACCTTCACCTGACAATAACAAAAACAACAAAAAAAAATAATGAAATCGGTCCAGCCGTACACGCGTGATGGCGTGACCAAAGGAAATAGGGATTCATTTATATATATATAGACTATTACTATTTATGTATACTTAGTTCTTCCCACAATTTTTCCATCACAAAATCTTGATCTAACCCAAGCTCAGTCATAAATAATGCGACACGAAAGCGAATGGCGTAGTGAGTCAGTGCGCAGAACAATAGACCGGCTCAGTGTTCATTAATGGCATTAATTAATGTTTAATTGAACCAAATAGAGTATCAATTTAGCGGACGGCAATTGGATAATGCATCGCGGCCGCCGCACGCTAACGCAAATGGAATACGTATATGACAATTTTCAGATAATTTTATTATGCTTATTTTAATGGCATTAATTGTCAATTATCCGCTTGAATAGCAATTGTAGAGTGTAAATTGTTAAATAATTTTGATAATGTATTGTGAATAAAATAAATATTTCCTTGTATTTACCAAGACATATTAAATATGTTACATTGATTGTAATTTTTTTTATTATTTAATTAACGAAACCGCAGGTACGTATTATTTCGAGTATTCATTATCAAAATACATACAAAATTATTTTATATGTGTAGGTATAGTATCTTCCCACTTCGCATATACTACATCGCCGTAGTCCGCTTAGCAGGAAGGAGTTGGCAACGAAGTGCGTCTCAAACGTTTCATTAACAACATTAATTACGGTTGAATTGACTTAAATAGACATGCAATTAGTAATATCACAATCAACGCGCCTCTACTAGGAACACTGGCCAATGGACGACGGCGGTACTGTAGCGTACATTACAAGGACGTTTAATTAAATGTTGGTAAATTGAGGTTAATCATAATGATTTTTATGGAGTCATAAAGTTTTAATTGTTGTTATTTTCGAGTGACTGAGTTGTTTGGATGTTACTAATGTTATAGGGCTTCTACTTCTACTAGTTTTATGTGTCAGTGGTTGGTCCCTTTTAATTTAATAATTGTAATTAAAATAACTTACTTAGTAGTAATCATTGGTCATTAATTTATAGGAAAATTAAAAACAAAAAAAATCAAAATGTGTCTAAAACTAATTAGAGGATAACGTTGTGGTTCACTCAGCTATTATTCATTGTATTAACATTAGTGTTGCCCAAATGCAAGAACAAGACGAGACTTAGCCAGTCTTGGTCTTGGTCTTGCGCCAATACACCTGATCTTGGTCTTGGTCTTGGTCTTGCGCTCCCAGTCTTAGTCTTGGTCTTGGTCTTTGCCGCAAGAGTCTTGCAAGTCTTGCAATTACCTATTAGTCTATTACTATTTATTAAAGTTTACTTTAAATCTTAGAAAAACGTATTAGAATTGGAACATTGTGAGCTTGAATTAACATAGCCATAGTAAAGATCAAGCAGATTAATAAATAACTGAAGATTTGATAAGAAATTCGAAAAATCAACTGACCTATATGTCGTTTTCCATGGAAGTAACTGTTTCTTAATAAACATTTATGATTTATAAGCTTACATTTGCTAAAACATGTAAAAAAACAAATTAATTACAATAACTTGACTGTATTTTAAAGAACAATACTTATCTGTCTAGAAAGAGATTGAACCTTCAACTTATAAGAAATTTAATAAAAGAGTTTTACGATTTATCATTTATTTGAATAAAAAATAAAATACAACACTAATCAACAGCTTTATCATTAGGTTATGATACTTTTATATCAATTTTTTTGACCAAGAATTAATACAAAGTAACGATCTGGCTGACTCATCACTTAACCTATTTCTATGTTTTCTAATTACTAATGATGCTTTAGAAAATAACCTCTCAGCAGGTACTGAAGTTGCAGGTATTGAGAGAAAATCACGGGCCATTTTCGATAAAATCGGATACTCTGTCTCATGCGTCCTCCACCAATCTAAAATGTCTTCCGAGCTGGCAGTTCTTGGTTTTCTCAGGTACTCCTCCAACTCGGATATTTTTTATTCGCTATGTTTATGGTATTAGTCGTAATGCGCATAGGTCCAGTTTTTCATATTCTTTGATACAGTTTTTTGCGTCTCATAGAATTCCTAAGCGTACCTACCTATACACCGAACTGTTACACCTAACTACTCAGTGAAATAGCGCTAAGTCCTAGCTGCAAGACGCAAGAGTCTTGCAGGCTATGTCTTGTTCTTGCTCAAGTCTTGCACGGTCAGTCTTGGTCTTGGTCTTGCTAAAAATACGCGGTCTTGTTCTTAGTCTTGGTCTTGCAAAAACGCAAGAACAAGACCAAGACTGCAAGACCAAGACTGAATTTGGGCAACACTAATTAACATGTATTGTATTTGATTTAATACATATTGTGTAACTGTTTGTTGTCCCAAAATTAATCTTGGGACAAAAAACAGTTAAATAAATAAGTAACATTTATTGATACGTGGATTAGTGTTGATAGATATTTTATTAGCCTGGACATTCATTTTAAAGGCATTGAATATCAATGAAATTTTTAACCTATACCATTTAAACACGGTCAGCCCAAAAAAAAGGTTAATACCGTAATATTTTTTTTCGAATAAAATCGACACAACGTCTATTCACGTCTATAGTACATCTGCATACATTCGCATTACGTTATACAACGCCAGCAGACGAATTCCTGAGCAGCAATACGTAAAACGTTTTATTTATTTATTTAAATGAATGTTTTTAACAGACATTAGATTTCTATGCAGAAATATTGTGTCACATTGTATCTGACTAAGGCGGTGCTGGGACGAACGTATCAATGTAAAGTCGGAGCAACACTCTTTTTCAAACATGTTGCAAAGGTCTAAGCTTTGTTTTTTCAACGGCATCGGCCTAGTAACTATAGCACGTTTTATAATATTCAACGATTGCTAGATTTATGCTAGCCATTATCGAAAATTGCCTCTCTTCGAAACGTGATTAGACGTAATAAGTACAAAAGTATTTTGAACATGTGCGTTCTTTTATTTTAAACAGATCTATATAGCTTTTAGTTAATCTAAATGAAGTTACAATGAATCCAATATAGAGTTCAAACTTCATCTACACTGAAAGGGTACAATTACGCGAACACGCGGACAATACAATTCCGTGTATGGGATTAACCGGCGTGCGCGAATTAACGAACGCGCCCGCGTCGACAAATGGTCGGCTAACGAATTTAGTTGACATCACACGCCGCGCACTCGACTGCGACGCATGCGCTCCAGTTAATTATCTACTTTTGGTCTTATTACACTAAAACGACTTTAATTCGGTAATTGTTTTAGGCTTGTGAAATCAGAATTGGCGCCAAAATATGTGAATTTGTATTTATAGAGCAGGGGTGGAAATTAATGTGGTAACTTATATATAAAAATATTGAATCTAAACAAATTCTGTAAATCGAACAAACAAGCAACTAACGGCTGGCGTGGCAAAACAAGATGGCGGCACGTCCGGCGACGGCCCGGAAGTTCCGCTAATGCGATATGTGCCGATCCGGGCTTATAACGCCTGCGACTTATGGCGCCCCGCCCCACAGATCAGTGGCGATTCTTTTGTTCACTAATATTTGGAAATTGTTCGGATTTTTTTTGGAATACGGATTCGGCATACTTTCGACATTTTTACAGTACAAGCGACAATGTCATAAGGCTTATTTTATACAGGGTAATTTTGATATCGCGTTACTAAATGAAACCACATACTTATCTACTTGGAAATAACACTTCACAATAAGTTACTTGGGCCGTAGATGTAAAATAAAAAAGTATAAGAGAATTGGTTGCAGTGGCAACATCATACTATCAGTCAGAAATACACCTACGCACACGCCATATTCGCATTAAACTACAAACTTATCAAAAAATCAGAAAGTTAAACGATTTATCGTGATAATATTAGTTATTAATGGATGATTTTTGGCACAATGTCAGAAAGGTGAAGTATGTGGTTTCATTTAGTTACGCGATGTCACTGTATATAGATTATGGGTCTATGAAAAGCATTATTTACATAAAAAAATTGTAAATTCTACATGTTATATTAAAACAGCAGTTATCTATATTCTAGTTCCAAAGAAACTGTAGTCAGTGTAAATTATTGTACCATAAAACAACTCTTATGTTTTGTGACGAAACGCACTATATGTCTTGCTGAGCTTTGTGATTTCACAAGTGAGTTATTTTTTAGGGCCTTAGACAAGATAGTTTTATACCAACATTAGCGTTAATAGTATAAAAATGTATGGTAATGACTAGCTATAAGTTACGTAGTGAAAGCGAAGGAATACATAAAAAAAACTATAGAAAGAGAATAGGTAAAAGAAATTTTTACTACTTAGGCCTCTGGTTGACGACGCTACTTGTTTCATTTTCTTAGCGTCTATCGTAAGGTGAGCGACATTGTGGAAACGTCAGACCTCACAAAGCGAGAATGATTGCAGTTATGAGAGACTCGCTAATGAAGTAAAAGCATAAAACGCAAGTATGCCTCCGTGAAGTCGTCTCGATGCAATCACGTCGAGCTGGCACGAGCTCTGAATTATCGTAATGAACGCGACGCGCGTCATCGGCAATTGCGACAATACTTCGCGTGTTGAGTTAGTCTCTCACCTAGTGCTCAGTGTTTATCATTTCAGAATATACTTATAGCTTAAGATTTTAACCAAGAATTCCTTCTATCTTAAATAAAGTAGATGTACGTATGTCCTAAATGTGATAAAATATACTAATTTGTTGGACGGGTATGCCGAAAACCGAAATTATAATGAAGATCGTATAAGTGAGAGTGCACGAGGTTATATTACTTTTTACACAGACGAATGAGAGTAGCAAATGAAATTGTATAAAAATTGGTATTCTTTATTCACTGTCTTAATATTCCATTTAAACAAAATAATACGCAAATTAAAAGACGTATCATTTGTAAATACCTTTAAAACGTCTCCTAATTACAATTGTAATTAATTATAGGTATACAATCCTCTGTTATAAACTGAGAAGCTTTATTTTTCTGTCTACAAAGATGCTAGACTTATTCTGATTTTCGTTTACAGTTGTAATTTTTTAATTAACATAAACATAACTTTACACATTTCATACGAGATCTTAATTAAAAATGACTCAACCCAATTTAGTAATTTTCATGTCTGCATGAGGCATTTAATTCATTAAGCAGAACTCAAAAACGGTATCATTGTGAAATCTAATTAAACGTGCGATTAACCGCCAAGCGGGCACAATTAGTCAGTGTAATGAACTCGCGAGTGCAGCGCCGCAGTCAGGAGCGACGGGTTTAGGGGTAAAATATCAATTTTTGGTTAAATACTCTCTCTATATCAAGCTATACATGCCACGTTTCTTCTCCACTTCGCTCTATCCCAGATGTCGTCTTTGGAAAGTGTTTAAATACTAAACACTTTCCAAAGACGACATAAATGAGAAAGTAAATCTGTCTATCTCGCTTTAACGGCTAAACTACTAAACACTTTTCGATGAAATTTAGTACAAAGTAAGCTCCAACACCAAGAAAGTATATAGACAATTTTATTTTAATATATTTTTACAAACCAAATTCTAGTCGAAGCCGCTACAAATAATGTTTTGCGTAAGTAGTGATATCTAATTTTTTAATACTTTATACTAAGGGTTTTGTGTACTAAAGGCCCCTATATTTATCCCGAGCCCCCGTTGCGGTTCTGTGCGGTTTCGCGCGGCAACCCTTGCCTGTACCCGCATGTCGGTCTAATTGCCCGAATAATATGACAAATAGATTTACATGGGTCGGTTTAGTTTGCGTTTCAACACCAACGCTTCCATGCTCTCGTTGAGTTTAGCGTATACCATACCTACCTACTTTAGTTAGGATTTCGCCAATTCTTGTTAAATTGTTAATAGATTTAAAAATAATATGCTTTCTGCTATGTGTCTGTTTTGTTCAAATTTATTTTATACTCTAGATGTCTATTTCTTTTTGTTGTTTTGAATAACGGGACGCGCTTGCCGTTCGCTTGATGGTAAGCGACACGACCGCCCATAAACGACAGAGACACCATCCAACACCTTGAATTACAAAATTTGTTTGGTATTCCACTGCGCTCGCCATCTTAAGACATGAGATGTTGTCTTATTATGTCCAGTAGTTACACTGGCTACAATATCTTCTTTAGTGGGAGCGTACTTGAACAATCTAATAGGTTTAGAATTCTATACAATCACTGTATTAGTTTAAATACTTACAAATTTTGGTACCCCACATTAATATAAATATTATTATATAAACAAATGCAACCTATCACCAAACATACAACTAAAATCTCAATAGCACTCAGTTACAAGACAAAGTAAACGTACAAGTTACAAAGTTAATATTGTTGAGCGGAGTTAACCTCCGGATCATTATTGACGGCAATTAAACTCGGCTTTATTCGATTAAAATCAATCTTTACTGAAAGTTAGTCGAGGCTCGATAACTCTTTGTGTGGCGTGAGTCAAGAACGGGCTGTTATTATTCAATATACTGTAAGTAAATAACTATAGCTTGTGTTGTTCTTTATTCGAATGAGGAGCAATTGAACTGGTGTTAGGTCTCTCATATGTGAGTCTGCCTGGGTATGTACCACCATAATATCTGCCGCCAAGCAGTAGAGTGTAGTTACTGTTGTGTTCCGGTTTGAAGGACATTGTAGCCAGTGTAACTACTGGACATAAGACTTAACATCTCATGTCTCAGGATGGCGAGCGCAGTGGATTACTAAACAATACTTTGTAATTCAAGGTGTTGGATGAGGTTTCTACTGTTTATGAGCGGTCGTATCGCTTACTATCAGGCGAACAGCAAGCTCGTCTCGTCATTCAAAGCAAAAAAATGCAATCGATAGTACAACATAAGATCAAGAGAACATATTGGGGTTTTAATCTCATCAAATCGGTTCAATAAATCTTATAGTATCTACGTAATACCTTGGCTTTCGTCTAACTAATATTCAGAAAGTTTTGTACACTAACAGTAGAATTAGGCAAAGTAGGAATAATTCACTGACATAGACTCTGACATAGACTTGTTTCATATGTCTTCCAGTACGTTTCGTAGCGCCCTGATCCACAACATCAAGGTTTCAGACACATTTTAAGAATATTACCAGGATTTGAAATAAACAGACTTATTCCCTCTTACTCGCTAAATTAAAAAAAATATTTTTATATATGCTGTGGATAACGGTGCTGGTTGCGCATTTACAGATTCGTTTTTTATTTTTTTTTATTTTTTTATATTTTATAATGTGTAACCGTTTGTTATCCTAAATAAATAAAAAAAAAATAATTAAACTAAGACATTAAACGCTGTTCAGTATCTCTAGCGGCCAAATATTAGTTTTGGAAGAGCTTGCACTTCGACTTATGTACGTGGTGTTATTTTTTGTATATCAGAGTATTATAAATCTAAAAATATACTTATAGAGTACGTATATATAAGACGTGTTACATTTGCACTATTCTTAATTCATAGAGATGCCACTACTAATTAAGTTAATTTTACATCCATACATAATTCATTGCGACCTAAATACCAAACTCTACATTGGATCTATTATAATTAATGTCCAATAATTATCTACAATGACGCTATTATTTTAGTCAAGTTAATGCATAAATGGCAGTGTTTTAATCACATATTTTATGAAACAAAATTGGCACGTTCAGTATGAGTATTGACAGGTATAATTAATTTTGTGCCTTTGTTATTTATATATTCAATATGTACAATATATAGTAAAAATTCTGTAGAAGTTACGTTTTCTAACTTCGTCACTTCGTATCGATTTTCGGCATAGCCACCCAAATTTGAATTCGGAATTCGAAACATGCTTGCCTTTGGACAACGCATAAATGTGAAATGACGTTCGAAATTCAAACATACTTGTGCGTATTAAATCGTAACTCACAACTATAATTGGCTTTATTCGGTTTTATTTTCGCTCCTAAATCGTCTCATTGTTTCTTGACGACATCGCGTACAATGCAATATAATTAAAGTTCATTAGAGCGGTACGGCCGGCGGTTGGTTAATCGAGTAATTGCCTTTATACAGACTTCATCTCGGCGGTACCGCCGCGTCCGCTGCCCAGTACCTGATATCTTTCTTATGGCACAGAATCCAATATACGAGATCATAACTTATAGAACATTATTTGACGCGTTTTCTGTTTTTTGAGATATCTAATCTCGTGTAATATTACTAAGTGCGACGTTGTTAGTTGCTGTAATTATTTGCGAATTCGTTACTTGGTGACCGTTTTTTGTCACGCATGCAGTTCCTCACTTAAGTACGTACGAAACCATAGCGTGGTTTCATCTCTCACAAAACAATAATTTATTTTATTCGGAGAACTAAAGCTAATAAATAAATTCAAATTTTAAAACTAAGCATTTTACCTTAACTGAGATCAAACACTCTCCTATAATCTACCTTCTATCCAAAGAGTTGTAAAATTATACAAAGCGGACTTTATGATGGTTGTCATACAAAAAATTTACGCTCATGGTTGGTTGGCCACGCGATGGTTACTCGATATACCGGGAAATAGTAAAACACAAATACTTAAATTTTTTCTATATCATAATTTTCACTTTCTTAATGCATATTAGCATAATTTCTATAAATATGTTATTTTCGTATTATTATCTACTGGCGATCCGCCCCGGCTTCGCACGGGTGCAATGCCGATACTAAATACTCTACAGAAAAACTGTGAACGTTGTATATAAAACATAGCGGCCCGCTCTGGCTTCGCACGGGTATAACATAACAAAATAACAGTATTTATCCACTATTTAATGGATGTTATTATACATATAAACCTTCTTCTTGAATCACTCTATCTATTAAAAAAAAACTGCATCAAAATCCGTTGCGTAGTTTTAAAGATTTAAGCAACCAAAGGACATAGGGACAGAGAAAGCGACTTTGTTTTATACTATGTAGTGATGAGGAACACCGTGACGTCTTGTCACACAAATATTTCAAAAACGCCTTATTAACAATAACTAATAACTTATGGTGCCCTGGTACTGCTGACCGGTCTATAGCTATACTATTTAATGCCTTTGCTTCTGCCCATACCCGCGTACACGATGACTCGCGTAGCCGAATGATTCAACCATCCACAGTTCAACCATATTAAACAAATGATGCATAATAGTACGGTTTGATTAAGATAAATAAATTGCCCGGGTCGGGTTAACTCTGTCAGTTATGCCACGGGTGAGTGAGAAGTTTATACGCTTAAGGTTTAAGGCGATACCTCAAGGTCCATTTTCATACATTTTGTTTCGGCTTTAATCTGGGTAACTAAACAAGTATTGGCAAGTAAAGAATTTAAATTCACGTCTAGTTAGTGATTAGTTCTCGCAGTTGAAAGAAAAATGTAAAAATAAATTATAATCATGGATATTTCTGCCTTTAAAATTTCGTCATATTAAATTTTAAAGGCCGAAATATCCATGATTATTAATTATTTTTACGTTTTTCTTTCAACTGCGAGAATTAATCACTAACTAGACGTGAATTTAAATTCTTTACTTGCCAATACTTGTTTAGTTACCCAGATTAAAGCCGAAACAAAATGTATGAAAATGGACCTTGAGGTATCGCCTTAAGTGTTTTTTATTTGTTGCTTTTAATAAGTATAGATGGTATAAAATTGCCTCGATAGCGTTTTAGGGTACGACTGTTGTGCTCAGGTCTTGGGTTTGATCCCGGGTCGTGAAAATAATATACGGTTTTTTTCTCAGTATCAGCCTGGGGTCTGAAATTTGTGTGCGAAATGGCGATAGGTTCTCTCCTATCATACATATCATGCGAGGGAATACACAGGGCGGAAAGTGGGTACAACTACACAAATTGCACCTCTAAGTGTATTATAAAAGTTTAAATGGTTAAGGTATACAACCGAAATATGATGAGCAGTTTTCTGACGCTGTTTTCATATAAAGTTTTAAATAAATGAAATACTACTCTATTACCAAACAATACGATCGTATTTGGTATATGAATAAATTTTCAATTAAATCTGTGTTTGCAGACACAATTCCGTCGACGTAAATAACACATACATAAAACTAATTGATACAATTAAATGACCCAAATCTTTTATTACACTTCCGGGACGTGTGTTTTATTAGCATGATAATAAAAATGATTATATCCTAGTTTCAATTACTCATCTACCGCAACCCTAGGTACAATTTCAAAACGTATCTATATTAGCTAACCTATTTTCCTTTCAACCGTCGTATATATTTGAATATGCAATTTCGAAAAGGGCAAAACCATAAATATATAATATTTGGAAATGTGTATGTAATAACAAATAACAAAACTTCTGTAATTTTTTATTGCTAATTGAACCCAAATTCTAACCCGAAAATAAAAGTAATTTTTTTTATACTACTTTAGAAAAATATTTTTTTTATTTCCTGAACATTTTTACATTTTCAAACATGTACCCTTTTCGCAATTGCATATTCACTTATACTAGCTGACATGGTTCAATGAAGCCGGCTATAACACTGTCGTAAATCTATATTAAATAAACCTAAGAGAAAACTATTTTTTTCCTAAGAAAATACCCAACATTATTCATATCGAAGGTAAAGTACTCACTGGTCAAACGGTGAGAAGATGTGCGGCGGAGGGCGCTGCTCGGTGGACGCGTCCCGCGAGCCCGCGCTGCCCACCGACGGCGCCGGCGACGCGCAACTCGTCTCCGATCTGAACCAGATATAAAACATTAACATAAACTAATGCACGAACATTTGAGTCGATGGGTAATTAGAACGTAATGTGATAGAGTAGTTGTTACGTGAATTTCAAACATCGGAAAATGTGTTGTATTTAAAGATTTTTTTTCTTATGGCTAATAAAAGACGAAGATATAAATATCATAAAAATAAAATATATAATGGGACGCAATTTGATGAAAATAGAGAACCCATACAGTATCCAACTTAAATTGTTCAATGGTAATTAGTTCAACCACGAAATACCTTAGTTTAAAAAAAATTAAATGCCTGGCCTAATATACAAACCAACTTTAAGAAGAATATATTTCAATACAAACATCGAATCTCATTCAAAAATATTTTACTAGCTTTTAAAAGAAATCATCAAACATTGTCCGAATCAGCATCTATGACCATACAGCCATCGATACCTGTCGAGTCTAGGCGACCTGTTTGGCGAGCGGCGTGGTGAACGCATCGGCGAACGTCGCGGCGAGCGGCGCGGCGAGCCCGGTGTCACGGGCGGCGAAGTGCGCGGGGACGCCACCCCTGATACAGGTGACGCCTCGGCTGACCCGCGGGACATGCCGCATTCTGACGACCCCTGCAACATACACTGCAACTTTAACAATTGTATTTCTATCTGGCTTGCTTTTCGTACTATTAATAAATTTTGTATTCAAAAATATTTTCTATTTGCTTATTGAAAATAATTATTCCGTTACATTAACGATAACCATATTTTTCATGACAATAAGATATTTTTTTTTTTAACAAGTTAGCTTTTTCATAGCTGAGGTTCAGAAAGCGAACTAGCATTTAAGTCACTAAATGGGAAATTATTGTCAATAACTGATGCTTTCCTGAGTGCTAAGAAGTGAATTATTGGAGGTCAGAGGCGATATTTTATTTCTACTGATTATAAATATCATGCAGTAGTATGATGTTATGATACTAAAGTAATCACCTTGTCATCCGCCGGATCTCTCTTGGTCATGACTTCAGCGCCTTCCCGTTTCCTCTGCTCTTCCTTCAATCGCTCAGCTTTCCGCCACTTTGCGCGGCGGTTTTGAAACCATACCTGTTAAACAAAATAATAATTATAATTATTTTCTTCAATTCCCTTACTTCTTAGATTAAATTAATTAATGATTCCTCTTTTTTCAAATTTAGAACAAAGTTTTAATTAGCTTCGTATCAAAGGAACCAAGAAGATCCTGCGCTTCTAGAAGGAGTTGGGCTGGCTAGAACCATAGCCGGCATATTACGCACAACGGCCCGACCTACTACGACCTACCTGTCCCTCAACATAGAACATATAGCTTTGTTTCAAAATCTACAATGTTATTGTAATAGCACTGAAATAATTTATATCCCATAACTCATGAAATCTATAACCATAGAGCACAGTAAATCCCTAATAACAGAGCTGTCAACACTGTGGGATTTAATAGCATAACTACCCTACTTTCCTTGCTACCAATCCAAGATTATATCATTCGATACAACAGTATAAGGGCTCCAAAACCATCGTAGATTGACAATAGCCCGTATAAAGTTTATTATCAACGAGAGCTCAAGATATATTGGTTTTACAATTCAAAGTTAGAGACCTTGATTTTCTTATCAAATGTTCGCACGCAAAGATCATCCAAGTTGGACATGTTAAGTCGGTTAATAAAATACGACAGGGCCACATTTGCGCTGCAATTTTCGCAATTCAGTTTTAATGAGCCCTTCTGTTGTAAAAATAGTATTTGTAAAATGAATAACAACGGAGATGTGGATATAGGTAGAATTAGAAAAAATGCTAATTGTAATTGGTAACTTGAATTTGGTCTTAGACCTTTATGAAAGTTAATGATGGTGTACACAAATCGGTCTCCTGATGTTAAACGTCAATATTACTTATACACGGAAGTTGCTGATGCTGATAACTCTTGGACTTTAAACATAATTTGATTTTACAATGCCAAATAATTAAACAATTTTTTTAATTATTTAAATTGAAAAAACAACATGGCTTACATACTGTTACTGGGCAATAAATTATCAGAAAGAGCAAGCTGAGTTGAGTTATCATCTCAGACAAAGTTACCGCAGACGCGGCACCCTATCACCTAGTTTTTAATCATGTCTCATAATTTATGCCTATCTAATCCCTTCTTCTCTCTATACTCTTTGCCCAACTGGGAACGAATCCGCAAGTCCCTCGCATACACTAAGCTAATTTAGTTAAAATAATAATCCGACCATAATCCGACGGGGGCTCTAATAGTTTTTATCTCTTGCGAGGGTAGAATTAATATTAGAACGTGTTGAGAGCGCCCCTTGACTTGCTATCTAATGATTATTATATCTTTATCAACTTCGGTATGGGGTGAAAAATTGTATAATATTTTTTCTGGTGTTATTTTGTGTTGGAAGGAGCTTTATATTTACAGATGATTTGAGAATATTTAGATTGTGAAACTGTACTGAGTAGTAAGGAAATTATAATTGTCATGATACCTATTTATTGCAAATTACAACTAATATTCGTATTTCAATACATTATACAGAGCACTGCCAGGTAAACAACGAGTTAAATAATTAAGAGCAAATGAAAATTTACATTCTAAATTCAAAATGTCAAAGAGAAAATTAAACTTAAATTAATATAGTTTTCAATTAATATTCTTAATGAAGCTTAAATAAATAACGCCTACAATTAATTCTTGTAACTAAAACGCAATCCTTTGTTCTCAAGTCTCAGACAAACAATAAAATCACAATTCAAACCAACAGAACAGCTTTCAAAGCGATTCAACCCCCGCTAAGTTGTAACCTTCCTAAAACACATGTTAACATACGACTTTGTCACTTTTAACTTTGTCTGGCCATTATAACTTGACCCGCCGCGCCCCTCGTATCACCGACTAAATGCAGTAACAAGGGGATGGGGTAATAAGTAATCGTGGCTCAATAGATATTTGCCCTATCCACAGTCTCATTATTAGGGGTGTTTCACAGTAGGGGCGCGGTAATTGCCTACAGTGCGCCGTAATAGATGAGTGTTTGCGTTTGCAACGCTGTAGTGTGCTCTCCGCTTAAATAGTAACAAATATTGTTTAGCGTAGCAGTGAGAATGGTAATGACTCTTTAGCGGGCGGTCGGTTAATTGCTTCTTTTGTTGATGTCGTACAATGGTGGGTACAAAAGCGATGTGTGCTCAGTTTTCATGACTTCACAATTAGGAGTAATGACTAGTGCGACTTGGCGTGCAATTTGAAAATGGCATAAGCAAATATAGCCAATTTTCTAGCACTCCTTTTAATTATCGTAATCAATGTTTATTGCTATGACAGATTGAATTCATAATCGTTCAAACTTACCCATTATGTAAATATTTTTATAACTACTCCACTATGTTTTTAACATAAATTGTAATTTATTATAAAGCAATATTGAACTTTATTTTCACCCTCAAGAAAAACTAACGACACCGAAAGTCACACTCGCAAACTGATGCATAAACTCTGAAATCAAACTTAGTTACCGGCAGATTAACTCCATGTAAAATTCAAAATTACCCCGAGCACACGTCACAACTTAAAAAGCAACATCACCCACTTAAAAGTTAGCACTCGGTAATTACGTCAGCGCACGGTAATGTTTTAAAACACTTCATACGCGCTCTTAACGCGAAAGTTAACGTTGCCGACGGCTGAAAATATGTTAAGAAAACCGAAGGGAAACTGTTTAAGTAGTGCAGGAATGTTTCGCGAGTCGCGTTAAGTGACAGGTCGCGTGTTATGGTTGGGGTAATGGGGAATCTACCTACCATGCTTGATTCTATTTGGTTTGATATAAAAAGGTTTTCAATAGTCAAGTGTTCTTATTTTACGGTTGTCATTGTTTTTTATGCAACGTGGTTTGATTAGAAATGTATTGTAGTAATCATGTTGTAGCCAGATATCCAATGGATTGAGTCTATCCATAGCATTAAAGTTTGAACGTGGTAAACGAAAAAACTAGCGAACGGATTTTAATGAAATTTGATATGGAGATAGTTTAAGACACTGGAAAGCATATAAGATTCTTTATATCTCGAGAAAATATATAGTGGGAATTTATATTGGAAAAAGTCTTTCACGCGGACGAATCTTCGAGCCAAACTAGTAAATTATAATTAGTGGTGTAAATTATCTCTACTAAATTAGAAACTAAAGTAAAATTAAGTAATTGCTTAATCCTAATTCTACAAAGTAATATTAGTTATTCATCTCCGTTTAAAACGTTTCCGTGACTTATAATATCGTAACGGCACCATGTGGTACATTAACTTCAAATTAGACTGTTAAACCTTTAATTAGGATAACCAATTTCAAATTGGTATGTTTTTTTTTATTGTTTGGATGACGAAACGAGCTTGCCGTTCGCCCGATAAGAAGCGATATGACCGCCCGGAAACAGCAGGTACACCATCCAACACCTTGAATTACAAAGTATGTTTGGTATTCCAATTTGCTGTAGCTTCCTTGGAATTGTAATAGTAGCATCATTGGGCTGAAAAGCATTAGGGTCAGTTCAGTTCAGAACTAGTACCTATTAAACAGGCTTCAGTCCCGATAGGAATGCGTCCACCATGGAAAAATCTGACATAACAAATTCTAACATGTATAAACTCGGCTAAGTGTACACTATTTGCACCTCTACCTACCCCTACGCAGATAAAGGCGTGAATGTATTCCACCCTCTATCGCCCTAGAAACTGTTTCTGTGTAAACCAGGCTTAACATTCATTAATCTTTTAATGCCATTAATGTGTGTAACCCAAGCCGATCTACACTTTCAAATTACGCTCTAATTCACAAACATGCTCCCAAAACAAATTACCAGCTTAATCTTCCAACGAACCATATCATCATACATAATGTAGTATTTATTCTAAGTCTGCCAATCACGTTAACAGGGGTGTACTCGGGCGGTATTGGTGGGTCCATGACCACGAATTTAGAAATCATTTAACTTGCAATGTAACTGGTGATTTGAAATTTTATATTGGTTGTTTGTGATAATTTAGATTCGGTGTTATTTTTCGTATTACATAAATAATAAATATTATACCAAGTAATAAGTTAGCGGATGTATAAAAAGATTTTAAATGCCAGAATAATGTTACTTTAAGTAAATTCCTTACTTCGAATCTAATGTAAGGAATTAATTCTCTGGTTAAAAAATAAGCATGTACTTTGTGATTTGGTTTTTAGTCAATTTTCGTAAAAGCACAAAATATAGAAAATTTATATTCGCAGGCGTACAAATTAATATACATAATAAATAAATCATAATCCATTTATTTAGGACCCGTAAACGACCTGAATACCGCTCTGTGCTATAACGCAATATATGAGAGAGAAGTTGTGGCGTTAAGTTTTTCATCACATGATTAGGAGCAAATTGCTCCCTCCTCTCCCGCCTCGTCCCGCACCCCCCACGACCGACTCTCGGGATCCGACAAATCTTTCTTTATCCGGGCTAACATCTGAACAGCTTTCTTGCCTTCGTAACAATGATGTACGAAATGCTTTTGATATGGCATGTTTTAATTATAATTTTAGTACTTAGTTGATTAATACGTGGTGTTCAGGACTAGATTTTCATTTACAGGCTCATTTCGTAATCCAAAATATGTCGTGGCTTATTAGTAAGGTATTTCATATAAACTCCAAAGGCTCTATGATCTTCAAATTTCATTTGGAATCTGTAAGTAGACAAATTCCGGTTATATATACCCGCAGAGCTTGAGGGATTTTGAGTATTATTGAGCTCCACATTAGGTAATATTATTGTTTAGGTAGAACGGATTTATGAGGACTAGTGATCATATTGATCACACGAAACGTAAAAGCTAATACGCAGCTATTAGCTATAGCCTTACCAGTTTATTGAAATATTGAACTACTCTGTTTTAACCAACCAGTTCTTGCTACTCGGACAAAAAAAATCAGCGTCTTTCTAACATTAATTATCACAGGTTTATTATTGACGAACAATCGCTCGCGGCTTCGTCTGTGTGAAATGCATTGTTTGCTGTAAAATTTGCTAAAAAATTACGACGCCAGCGCCACCTTTTTAAAGAATACGTTATTTTCCATGTAAGTGAATTACCGGGATAAAAAGTAGCCTATGTATTAATTTAGTAAATGGTCTACCCGTGTACCAAATTGCATCCAAATTCGTTCAGTAGTTTTTGCATTTCGTCTGACAAACATTAGTACATATTAGTAGGATTAAGAAGTAAAATGCAGTCAACAAATTTCAAAAACTACCTTCACACATTTATTTCAATTGAAATATATTTTATCTAAATGCAAAACAACGAATATTTTTTTAACTTTCGTATTTCTTATTAGTAAGATTACAAAAGTCTTAACCTTGCGCATATATTTCCTAGTCCGAAATTTCGCGCATCCACCACTATGTAATTAGATTCTACGCGAGTGGTGTAACTCGCAAAATAGAACATGTACTAACACGTTTACCAGCGAATTATATGGGCTTACAGACCTCGCTCGCTGATTAGCTGCAAACTTAATGCTTGTTTGTACTGAATGTTCTTTATACGATCAAATACTGAGACAGAACTGACGGTTTACTTCGAAAAACGAACGTCGAAACATCGGTCTGAAACGATGAAACGACGAACTTCGGATTTAACTTTACTACCAAATTATTTCGGACCGTCACCGTTCTGTAGCTTACCTTAGTGGTAGGATCAATTTCCCGTATTTCTTTTTTGGGTAAAGCTGTGGAATTTATCCTCGCAGATGGTATATAAAGGGATGACGAAATTCCATAAGTTCTTACACATTCCATATCTGAAATATTGCGATGAACGGATCAGATCCGTCGTCGACTCCGTCATCGGATCCGTAACATTTCGTAGTAACAAAATGTGCATCCGTCATCCGAAACTACGGATTTAGTTTTCCGAAGTAGACCCTCAGTAACTGACTTAAAATACTGTCTAGAGCCAGTAGCATCGCCCATAATATCTAGTTATACATAAACTAGATGGAAGTGTACTACACACAACAAAAAATCATCATAATCTCGCCTTTATCCTTAAAGAATAAAGGTGCAACCAGGGCAACCATTTTCGCCATGTGTTTGTCCCATTTTGTATTAGAGGGTGCGATTATCGCCATATCAGACATTTAGATCCTGACCAACACTGAGCAGAAAAACTAACTACCTGACGAGTATGCTATATTAGTTAAAAAAATTAGAGTATTTATTTAACAAATCATAGCACTAACGAAATATCGGTAATTTAAGCAATTATATGTAAAGTGGGACGGCAATGCATACATCTCTCTCTAGAGAATGATTGGAACTCGATGGGATTAGCGTCAAAGTCTCACAGAAAACAGCCTAAAAGTGACAGCTTGATATTTAGATAAAAATCAGATTTTTTTTCCCCTTTGACGAACACTATAAATATAAGAGCTACAGCTTGGTTAATTAATTTCTCATTTTACGAACACTATAAATATAATTCTGCATTTCTTACCAAAACACAGTATAAATAATGAGCAGATAATTATGATTAAGTCGATATTTGATATGTAAGCAGTATCGTTGCCAAGGGTTATGGTTACCCTGCCGTACTCAACTCGATTTATGCACTCGGTCAGGAACACCCGACTGACGTCCCACGCGGATTGGATTGCACAAAATTGGATTCATTTGTAATTAAATAAAAAGTAATTCTATATTTATAATTGTAAACTTTGTTATATGTAAACATACATAATATGTAACGACAATATCAACGTATACATTAAATAATGATTTCTAGATTATATAAGCGACCAATGTTATTTATTTTATCAAATAAGTTAGTAATGCGAAAACATAACTTACACTTCTTTAGACTACAGCTCATATTAACTTCATTAAATTCGCTGGCTAAATTACATAAATAGCAACACACCACTGATACAATTATCAAAAAACCTTAACAAAACATGTACTTAACATTTTTCATAAAAAATCAAGTGGCAGCCACTTGTAACGGTGTAAGCCGGCGCGAAATTACAAAGCTCTTGTAAACAAAAGAGTGACACATTTCGTTTTCACCCCTGATTTAATTTCAGTACGAAAATGATTGATAAAGAGTGCGGCGGAGTGTCTCGGCGCGCGACGAGTGCAACCGAACACCAACGCAAAAAAAATATGGAAACATACGGGGCTGGAGTGCGTACAGGACCGCTCTGTAAAACTGGATAGGACTTAAAGAAAGTTTCTAATTAAATATTTCTAATATCTTAAATATATTGTGTTTTGTAAGCGCCTTGCACGCTTTACACACCTAAATGTAGAGTCCTAACTATATTTGCGACTGTTTAACATATATTTTTTATACATGCACGTTAAAGAGATCCCACTGCGCCTGTTGGTAGGTGAAGTGGCATCCAATAGAATGTTGACTTACGAGAGATGATTACCCCTCGGCATTAGACACAATTATGCCGGCCTGTTGGAACTGGATATACACAGGCTAATCCCGGAACGCGATACACTTGCGTGGGCCACTATGGCGGGTTTTAATACCTTGTGTACGGTGGTCGCTACCGAGCGGATATAAAATACATCCTACTACCAGCAAAGTGTTTAATGATTGTATTTAATACAGGTTAAACTTAATTGTGATGTGTTAACGGTTATTTTTCGATAGAAACTTCGAAGTCAGACGTCGCTTTTAAGATTTACTTACACGAAATTATCAAAGAAAATTAACAATTACAACATCTTTGATTGTAAGTTCTCATTCAGATATCACACAGTAAATTCACAAATCCGAGATTAAGGGAAATACAGATGATTGTTGATATTACACTTGTTTTGGAAACTTAGCCTTATAAGCCAAAAAAATATATTATCATCAAGCAATTAACCGCATCTGCCGACAATGACATACATTGCGTATCAAAGGCAGATGGGTGATAATAGCTTGAATAAACTCACGTTTAGAACGCATGGGTAATTTTAATAAACGCACGTTTAGAACTCATATATTTCCGCGTATGTTCCGTCCATTTTGCAAATATACTGTTCGACACGACGCGTCGTTAGCTCTTGTCACACGGCGGTAGGGTTGCCTCCGCAGGGACCCGTAATTGCTTTAACAACACACATAACAATATTACTCTTTGAAATTTACACTTTAAATGTAATTGTCATTATACCAGTCTTTTTAACCAACCTTTATCTAGTCCAATACCGATCCAATATTAAACAAATTTTAATTCGATCAGACAACCATTTTATTAGCTTTAATTATTCGGTTTTTTGAAATAATGGAAAGGCGTATTTGATTAGTAGATATTTATCCAATGAGTACGTATTCTTTGTTCAAGCAAGAGGTGCTTACGAATTCAAGTAACTAAACACCAAACTTTATAAAGAATTTTAAATTAATAACAGTCTATTGTCTTTACGAATACTTAATTAAAAATCAACACTTCATAGAAGAGTGCTTGAAACAACAGTTTATAACTATGTTCCTAAACAGCATAACAAACAATAATTAAGTAAGCATTAATAACAGCCCTGTTGTTCGAGTGTCGCGCCCTCTGGCGAGCCGAGAGTGCCATTGTGTCGTGCCGTGTTGCGTGTCGTGTTGTGCCGTGTTTACACGCTCGACGCGACAACCCTATTGTTTAAGCAAGTGTAGGGCCCTATGTCAATGTCATTGTGTGAGTTTTGATTTCTAAGTATTTGTAAGACGTTTTTTTATTAATTTCAAATTTTTATACAATTTATAATCAAGCTCTTCCGATTCGAAACCCTGAAAGCTGTCTTCACTTTGGAAAAATTATTTGTGAAGACTATTTTGTTAGTGTAAAAATTATTGTATTTAATTAATATGTTATAAATTTTTGCTGTTCGTTTTCCTAAATAAAGATTGTAGTCGCTGTGGCCGAAATCAAGTCAGAAAATATCATCATTTAAGAACTCTATGGACTTTTATTTAAGTTTAATGAATTAGATAAATTGAACTCCCGCATTTTTAATGTAGACGAAGTAAATTAAATGAGTAGTTCGGTCACTTGATAATGTGATCATTGATCATCAGGTCTCTAACAGTGGGGAATTCTCCATATAATCCGATTCTTGCCGGCTTCCCTATTGTAATATATATAAGCATACTATTAAAATAAATTATATCTATATATATAAAAATCAATTGCTGTTCGTTAGTCTCGCTAAAACTCGAGAACGGCTGAACCGATTTGGCTAATTTTGGTTTTGAATTATTTGTGGAAGTCCAGGGATGGATTAAACGGTGACGAACATAAATAATAAATAACGGAAAATACTAAAAACGACAATCTAAGTTTTCAATACAAAATGTTCCTAGCCATGAAACATTTGATGTCTTTTGTCTTTTTAGAAATAAAGAATTGGCCTGGCTGTCACATATATATAGGTGCGTTCAGAAATTTGTCTGTTTCATAGTTGTACTATGAGGTCCGATTTCTTTGGTTTATTTTGTTCAAATACAAAACATTTCAGAAATAAATAAAGTGTAAAAGTGTCAGTGGGTTCTTAAAAATAGAAAATAAATAAAGAAATTTCAAGACTATTATTAAAATCTATCATCATTTTGTCAGTGCGTGAGAACTTTATTTATTGTTATTGTCGCAAAATGCCACGGAGAAGATGACTTAGATCGTCGAAGTTAATCAAATGTGCGACGACTTCACGTGCAAACCGTACTCTCGACTAGCGAGAGACAGATAATGATAACATACGTATTGTATGGCAAAATTGTGTTTCAGAATAAATAATAATAATAAATGTATGTAGGTGATACGAAGTTCACCGGGTCATCTAGTTTTTAATAAATAATTAATTTATATTTATAGCAGAGTGGGCTAAAATCTAATTATAATTTGCATTAGTTTTGTAGTTAAGGAAAACATCGTGAGGAGGCCTGCACATCTGAGAAGTTCTCTACAGAAATTTCGAAGGTGTGTGAAGTCTACCAATCCGCACTAGGCCAGCGTGGTGGACTAAGGCCTAATCCCTCTCAGTAGTAGAGGAGGCCCGTGCTCAGCAGTGGGCAAGTATATAATACAGGGCTGATATTATTCTTATTATTTATTATTAGTTTTGTGTCGGTTTCCCTTTCCGAAAATTTCATCCTTCGCCACTGATCTCTAATCAACAATAAGTTACCTGTCTTTGAGGCAGAAAGAACTTCCTTTCTTAAGATTAATATATCGCTTTGAAAAGGTCGCGAACTAACGCCCTGAAAAAGACCTGGAAATGCATAAAGCCATCCATGTAGATAGTAAGGGTGAAATACCGGCTTGCACCACGCTAATGGAATTTGGCGGCCAGCATTAATCCCCATAATCTTCGGAATGCTCCGTATAATGTACCTAATTATTAAATGTTATGAACCGACATACTAAAGAATTTGCAAAGATAAATAATGATGTTAGTTGTCTTTTTAATATACAGGGTCCTTTTGACTTTGCGTTACTAAATGAAACCACATACTTATTTACTTAGAAATAACATTTTACAATAAGTTACTTGAACTGTAGATGTAAAAAAAAAGTGTTAGTTTCGAACAAAATAAATATCAATAAAATGTAATTTTAATTTTACGCGTTCTAATACTATTACTACTACTCTAAGAGAGTTCGTCGCAGCGGCAACATCATACTTTTAGTCAGAAACAATCACACACACTCCATATTCACACTAAACTACAAAATAATAAAAAAAAAAATAGAAAATTAAAACCAGGATTTTTGGTGAAAATATTCGGTATTAATGGATGATTTTTGGTACAATATCAGCAAAGGCGAAGACGAGTATGTGGTTTCATTTAGTAACGCAATGTCAAAATGACCCTGTATATTTTAATAATTTTTATTTCAATTCGATTAGATAAAAAAAAACACAATCAAAAACTTTGATCAATCAAAATCATAACTTAGTTTTCAAGCGTGAAAACCAACTTTGCATTAAAACATGTATTACAATTAAGAGTGAATGGTAGAACATCGATAGTTTCCGATTATGGTCCGTCACTCAGGTCCCTGCCTCACGGTAATCCAATATGGCTGACAGCTGCTCTGGTGCTTCCTTTTTATATTTTTCGGCCGAATTATCACCGACACTCCCCGGCTGGACCAGGATGCGAATCAAATTGAAAGCCGACTCAATTATATTACACGGCTTTGTAGGGCTGCCAACGTTGAGTAGGCTTATGTAAATACTATAAGATAGATTTTGAAAGTCAAAAATGCCACTTTGAGACACTTGTTTTGACATGTTTAATAAGCTTTGATACTGTTTCTGAATGATACGGTTTTGTTTAGTCTATATTAGTCTCAATAACAGCTCTTTTCAACATGAGTAAAACAAAAATATGCCGTTTCAAATACCATTTTGTTGGTAGATACCACATTTTAAATAAAAGATCTTATATACAACGAAAAATAATGACAGAGGTACTAAGTTAGTAAAATGTCACTAAAATATTTTTTTCTAAGGATTTTATCGTGGTGTTTTACATTATAATTTTCTAGCGAGGTTTCAATGACTTTGCAGCATTCATGGTCACGGGATTGAGGTGTTGGTCGTCCAAAGTCAAAGTTACAATATCTACCTACATTTTACAATTATACAAAAACATCAAATACGACGGGAGAAAATTATAAGATAAAAGAACTGTGATGAAATAAAAAAAAATATTTCGATATCTAACATTCGCCTAAACATAAGAAATCATTATGAAATATTTCTAGTTTATTTCTTCCCAAAATCCTAGCAGTTGTCTAGGTAGGTTGCAGTTATATCGTTACCTTTGTACTAATAATAAACCTGTGTAGGTAGTTGAATTTATTTGTGTTTCTTTTTAATTCTTCAAATTAGGTCATTGATGATTAATATAATTTAGTGGAAAATAAATCGGATATAAGAAAAGTACACAAATCGTCCAGTTTCAGATACATATTATAATTCGAAATCTCAAATTGTTCTGGTTGTTTCTACTTTAATAGGAGCTATAAAGTTAATATAAGTATTAATTTTATAGTATTGAATTATCTATGGTGAATCACTAAATACCAAACTATACTCGAACATAAAAACCACGTTGTGTTCCTAACCTCAAATAAAACTTCATATTCTATTTAACTAATATCCATAAGAGCATACGAACATTTGAATGCATTTGTAAAATTACCAGGAACAGCACACGTAAGCTCTTGAATTTCACTGTCTGCGACACCCCTTAATCCGGCAGCACGTGCCGAAGGTGCGCGGGGGTGTGCGGCGGCGGGGAGAGGGGGCGGGAGGGGCGTAACAGCCTCATACCGTAATACCATTCCGAGATGAGCGACTTAAACGCGTTACAGACCACCAACATAACGTGACCCATCCCGCCCGTCCAAACACCGCCGCACAGAAACGATATCGGACAAATTGAATGAACTATCAAAGATCAAAATCGATTGGTCACTTGCACCTCAATTGTTTCGCTGGTTTTGCCAAATGGAGTGCGTTTTGACAATGGTCCGCAGTTAACTAATGGAAGTGGATTCATGGATCGACGTGGTTACCAAATTGGATATTGTCTTACGTGCGGTGTCCGTTGGTCGGAGATGGTTATTGCTGTGCTAGTTTGACACGTGACAGCTTCACGCTAGTCTGTGAGACTGGGATAGACGTTACTTAATGTGGAGATATCGAACTGTGCATCGAGTGCTGATGAATAAACTCTTCAGTGCAAAGAATGTTTGTTTATCTGATTGGCCTACACTCTACCAAACGTGTTATACTTGGTATCAATTGTCTTAAATATCATCATTCCTATCGCTCGAGATAAGTAAAGTAAACGTAAAAATATCTTATATATTATGAACATTAACATGCCCAGTACCCACCCAAAAGATTTTGAGGCAGCCCACTACAACTTAAGATTTTGAAAACGATAATTTTCTTGAAATCTACAATTACTCAGAAGTAATTTTTTGTTTTAGTCTAGAACACTGCCCCCTTCCTCGAAAAATTACTCCAGTTACGTACATTTCGTATACGACACTGATTTTATAATTAATTTTAATTCACGTACCAATTATTGATGTGGAAACATTATCTCTGAAATGTATCAGTTTCATAAAAAAAAAACAAAGTTATAAAAAACGCCAACAAAAATAGCGGAAATAATCCACACAGTTCAGATTTTTTAAAACCACAAATATCTAAATTGCCGCCGCATGGCACATTGGTATTGCATTTGATCGAATTTTGTACCAATATAAAACAAGCTGGCAATTTGCTTAAAACCAAAAACAGAGGTGTATCGTAATCACTCACTAGTCGTATCTGCACACATTAAATTCGTACCTTAAATGATTTTTAAGAAATCTGATGATGTACGGGAGTTCCTGTCCTATTTCTCGGCATTGTCAGGTCTTACAAAACCTTAATGATCTAGATACTTATTAAGAATTTTTATTTGTTGACTAGACACTACTTTCAATAGAAAGCTTTCAAATATAGAAAAATCTTTATATTATTCCATCGCGTCATTGTTGTTTTTTACTAATTTTTTGTAGTCAAAAGTACTGCTATCAATACATCGGATTTCGATAAAAAAAACGTACTTGAGATAGGATAGGTTGGTAATTATCTGATATGACAACAGTTCTATGCGGTATCATCATGAGCCGGAAATAAATTTGGTGAAAAACTGCACTTCTAGATACCACTGCGCCTTCCCATTGTGATACAGAACAATATACATATTATAATAAAAGTGTGGTGTATGATAGCCTTATTAGGAATGAAACGTATTGCCGTGACGAACGTCCGCAGATTCAAAACCCAAGACACACACAGCTTACTTTTCAAAGTTATGTGTGTATTCTTTGTCAATTATCGCTTTAACGGCGAAATCAAACATTGGAAAGAAACCTACATACCTTTGAATTCTCCATAAGAATTTCTCGAGTATGCGAAGTCTGCCAACCCGCATTAGGCCTAGGTGGACTATAGTAAGGACCCTCTCAATAGTTGAGGGTCAATAGTGAACAGTATTGACCCTCAACTATTGAGAGTATATTATACAGGACTGGTATTTTATCATTATTATAACACTTACGTTTTCCTCAAAGTATTCTAAAGGCACTTATATTGAGTAGCAAGTAACAAACAAGATGGGATGTCTCAATAATATTCCCGCTAAGTCACTTCGACATGTTGTTACATCGTAAAACATATTTTCATTGCGTAAATGTCGTGCGCGCTCGACGACACAGTAAATTTCACGGCTGCGAGATCGCTTTTATCGCGTAAATTGTCGTAATATCGGAATAACATCATGATTTTATGCGTAATGGCGAATGGATTTTTATGTTACACGTGTAAGGAATGTCATTTAAAATTAAATTTCGAATTCCAAATTCAAAAATAGCGTTATGTTTTTTTTTAATAAAAAAATATTTAATGGAGTTAGGTGATGCTGAAAAGAGGTTTAAGTAATAACAACTATCCATATTAAATCCAATCATATAAATAGAGAATTCTAAATTTAAAAAATAGTACTGACCGTTGTTTTGTTTCTATAAAAAATATATAATCGGATTAGGTAATGCTGAAAAGAGGTTTAAGTACAATTTTCGATCATAAAAAACTTATATATTGAATTGCAAAGGACTATAATATAACCCACCTGTACTCTAGCCTCGGTCAGGTTGATCTTGAGCGCGAGGTCTTCTCTAGTGAACACGTCGGGGTAATGGGTCTGCGCGAACGCCGTCTCCAACTCCTCCAACTGTTAGAAACATTTAAATATTAATCAGGCTGAAAGGAATTTGATGCTCACAAGATGTCGCTAATAGTTGAGTAGGATGATCATGGATTGATATTATTTCTGATTTGACTAATGTTATTGTCATTTTTAATCAAATTATCCATCAAATAATTTTAATTGTTATTTTATGGACACCAAATAAACTCGACATAAGACATACTCCAATTTAAAATAGGCGAGAATCTTTTGCCTTTTGTGTCCTGAAGCTCCTAATATTACATTCTTACCGAACAAAAATATTATTATGGCCTTATTGATAAACAAGAGGTAATTGTAAATGGAGCTATATCTCTGCTGTATACCTGTTGTAGCGTGAAGGTGGTTCGATTCCTCCTCTGCTTCCTTCGCACGAACGTGTCATCGTGTATCGCCGGGTGGTACGAGTAACTCGTGTCTGCAACAATGTTCAATATTAAGCTCTAATCTCTATTCTAATAAGTCGATTTTTACAAATCAAGGTTTAAGTAAGACAGGTATTGAAAAATGACTAACGGACATAATTAACATGGCTGACAGTGCTAATAATATAAACACACAAACATCAGGCATTTGTCTCTGAAGACGTATGCAGAGGCGCAACCAGGGCACCCACTTTTTGACAAGTGTGTTTAGTCCCATAATGTGATAGGAGGCGAGCCTATCACCATATCGGACACAAATTCCATTCTCCGGGTTGGTACTGAGTAGAAAAATCCAAATATCAATTTGCCCGACCTAGCATTCGAAACCAGGACCTCGGAGTACTGCCGTTCCGCGCATGCAGTACAACTACGCCACCAAGGCAATCATAATATGATGCAGACATTGACAATCACTATTGAAAATCCCGAATCACGCTTAGGGCCTTTTCAGTCCAGAGTCATTTTTATTTCAAAGTCTTTCAGAATCGCATCGTTCAGTTAACTGTCAAATCAGTTTCTTTTCAGAGTATTCGATACCAAATCAATACAGTAGGTTTTACTCCAAATTCCCCTAAAAAACAAAGAGTGCTCCCGCTCGGAGTGCGGAAGCTGGGCCCATTACACGCGCGCATCCCCGCCCCCGCTGTTATCGTGGCCCAACGGATCCGTCACGATTGATGAGGCGAACGCGCTGGGTCGCCACGCGTTTGTTTTGGGGAATAATTGGAGATTTAACAAAGATTTTGAAAATAGAATAGAATTGTTCGATTAATTTAAAATTTAAAAAATAACGATTATTTTTTATACTTTTTGTAAGATACAAATGGGACATACTGGTGTCAACATTGTCCGATATGGCGTTCCGTTCAACGGAGAAAATTATTCGTATTGCTTTGCACGGAATTATTAGTTTCATAAAATCTCTTTTTCAAACTTATTTTAATGCGTGCGTTGATTAACATGATTGTTGCATCACTTTAACCGTTTAAGCAGCGCACGCAACAGATGCTCTCAAAAGGAATAATTTTTCCCCGGTTTTGCAACATTTTTCATTAATGCACTCTTATTGATCATAGCTTGATGTAAGCCTTCGTCAAAAAATGGGCTATCCGACACTTAAAGAATTATTCGCAAAAAGATAAACGCGTTCAAACTTACTAACAAACTCTTCAACTTTATATAATAGTCTATAAATACACATAAAAAAATAATAACACAATTTCTACAAATTTCCGAAATCACGGTGCCCCTAATGCGACGTAATAGATTCGGTGACAAATGCCGGGCCTCGTCCGGCCCCTAACATTTCTATTATTCCTAAGATAATGTCATTCCATAGATTACTCGGCGAAAATACCCTAATAGCAACTATTACCCGTCGACAATCATCGCTCAATCACTTTTATTTGTTAGCGTATTTATCGAGCCAGAGCTGATTTTAGTTATAACTTCCTATTTTACTGATAATTATGTAAGGAATTGGGTTATTGATTTCTGTCAAAAAAATTAAATTGTTAATTGAAGACATTTCTCATAGCGCCAAATAAATTTATTTATTTTCAATTACTACGTAGATGCCGTTGCTATTTTTTATTTATAGCAAAAAAAATGTATTGACGTTAGTTTGTTCTACAGATTATTTTATAATCAAATGAGTTTAGTATTTTAAATTTGTTTTTTGCCATCCAATAAATTGAAGGTAGATTCCAATTCATTAAATAATTCAAAACTCAATTAAAAATACGGGTGTATTACAATTTTATGACAAGAAATATTTAGACTTAAAACACGCTTTAAACCGATGCTTTAAACAAGTTAGCCAAAACAAAATGTGCAAAATCACATTAACAGTTTCGTTATATGATATTCCATTTTCAAAATACTTACGCGCCTATTTTTATGCACAAGGATTTGTAGAACACAACTCAAATATATTGAGAGACTAGATGACCCGGTGAACTTCGTATCACCTACATACATTTATTATTATTATTTTTATTGTGAAACACAATTTTGCCATACAATACGTATATTATCATTATCTGTGTTTGCACGTGATGTCGAGTTTGCACGTGAAGTAGCTCGTCGTACATTTGATTAACTTCGACTATCTAAGTCATCTTCTCCGTGGCATTTTGCGACAATAACGATAAATAAAGTTCTCACGCACTGACAAATTGATGATAGATTTTAAAAATAGTCTTGAAATTTATTTATTTATTTTCTATTTTTAAGAACCCACTGACACTTTTACACTTTATTTATTTCTGAAATGTTTTGTATTTGAACAAAATAAACCAAAGAAATCGGACCTCATATTACAACTATGAAACAGACTTATTTCTGAATACATCTATATATATGTTACAGTTCTTTATTTCTAAAAAGACAAAAGACATCAAATGTTTCATGGCTAGGAACATTTTGTATTGAAAACTTATATTGTCGTTTTTAGTATTTTCCGTTATTTATTATTTATGTTCGTCACCGTTTAATCCATCCCTGGACTTCCACAAATAATTCAAAACCAAAATTAGCCAAATCGGTTCAGCCGTTCTCGAGTTTTAGCGAGACTAACGAACAGCAATTGATTTTTATATATATAGATTGCCTTTTTCCATTCTTTGTTCCATATTCAAACGCGAGAAGTATCAAAACATTTTTAAACATCACATACAACCGCCGAAATCAATTTCGGGGCGGTTATTTTAAAAAGCGAACGATAAATAATTAACGCTGCGAGTTCGCATGCGACTTCAAAGCGACGCGGACGATACTAATGGAGTGAATTAATTCTGCCAATTTGTGTCATGTAGTTCTGTATAGATTAATTTTATTTGGCTTACGCTCGTTGCGTCTTTGCCTGTGTTTTTGAGTTTTTCTTCTGAATGCCTTTTAATATTGATTTAGTTTAATAGCCACTAATCACAGTGTAGCTGTTGTAGCTGTGTGTAGCTGTGTTCACCATTCTGAGACATTTATGTTACGTATTTAACAAAGCCCTATAGCCTTTAATGTCCTTTAGGTAAACTGTGATAAAAATTCTTGAATTACTTAATTCTTCGTTTTTTTAGTAAGTCTTTAAGTAAGTATATAATATGTTTTTTATTTATATGGTGTTGGATAACTAAATTGTAATTGATTTCTTTAAATAATTAATTCATTTGAATATAATAAAGTATGTTCTGTATTGCTTTTATAATACTTTATGATCCACGACACTAATAAGTCTAAATAAAGTAGACTTGCTTTGCTGTCAGCACAATATTCCGAGCAGATAATTATCAACTATCGAATAAAGGCAATGTTTAATCTGAAACATGAAAACAAGTATAACGAGTAAACAATACAGATTGAAACGGATTAAAATATTTTCATTAATTGAATGTTAATAATTGAGCCGCCATCAAGTTGGCAGTAGAAAAATCCCTCGGCGCGGCGGAAATTAAAAAGTGTTCCACGTCCGGCGGAAGTGGGTCCGGTCTGAGCTTGAGTGCACCGCAAAAAGTTCGACCAATCCGCGCGGATTAACTAGCTTGCAGGTAATTGCACTGGCTCCGTGCGCGGGCAAATTTATTTTTAGTTAATATAAATTTAATAATTATCAAATTACATATTAAATTTATATTATGAAATTATTAAATTTATATTGTTATTATTTATGTAAGCTTTTCCAATTATAATTTTAATTGCGATTAAATATTTATTAAATATGAATTCGTAAATACCTGTCTGGGATTTATTAATGAGGTTTAAGGTTTTATGGTTTAAGAATCATTTATTTTTTATAAATTAATCAATTATTAAGAAAACTAATTATTGTAAAGAAAGTAAGTAAGTTCTCAAATGGCAAGATACATTTTTAAAATCAATAAAAATACAAACAGCAAAATCATATTTTGAAATAATATTGAATCATATCTTTGTATTAAGAAAATCTCATTAATATAGTACTCAATCGAGTATATTAAATAAAATGATTCAATAAATTTAATGTCCTACTGTAAGTATTTTCTTTACTGTGTTATAAGTATTCAAAGGTATAGAGATGACAGATAAAAAGTCCCTTTAGTATGTCCAATAAAGAGATAGAAGCAGCGAAGTAGTTGGTGTGATTGCGAGCTAATGAGCAGGTCGGCTATGACCGGCTGTCGGCTCACGCCAGGCCCGCGCCGCGCCGTTCCACCACACCGCGCGAAATTGCCCTTACATATTTAATAGATTCGTTTAAGCCGCTTTTTTATCTACCTAGCTCGGCACTTTTTAAAAACTTCCACCGCCTCCCTCGCAGACCCCTCGCGCTAATAGATTTTAAAAATTAATACACTTATACAATTACGCGGCGTTGCTCGCTGTCATTTACGGCGGGCCAAATGAAATAAGGCCAGCGGCTAACTTAGTTAGGACGCTTCTTTGATCGTCGCAAGTAAAAAAGCACCGCGCTCGGGGACTAATCAAAAGTGACATGATACTTATTAAGTTAGTCAATGTAACTGTGTTAAAGCGACCGGTGGCGGCGCGACTCAAAAACTATTTTATGAATAATAGATGGCGCCGCCGGCGACCAATCCCCGGGGAGCACCGCCCACCGGCGTCCCCCGGCTGCCCCCGGCGCCCCCCGGCCCGAGCGGGGCCCCCTCCCGCCGCCCGCCGACGCACCCCTGCGACGCGCCGCGCACCCCCGCGGCACCCTGACACCCGTGGCCTGCCTTCTCTATTCATTAGCACATTACTACCCCTCAAGCACGCGATTCGGGATCGCGGGAAAGAACCTGATTTTTGCCATTTGAGGTTTAAGTAACCCGTTCCCTGATCCGATGTAGAGATGGGAGAAAATTCCCCTTTTCCTTTAAACATAATGAGATTTTAACAATTTACATTAAGTATTATTTGAAAAATATTAACGTAAGTTGTGAGCTAATTTTATGGATCATTTTGAATTATCATCTTGATACAAGTGAGCTTTACAAAATTGATATGACAATGATGCGGAAATGTAGAGAAATGTGTGAATTTGTTACAAGGGTCGTTTACCTTTTACTTTTAGTTTCCAATTATTTTTTAGCTATAAGCTCTCAAATTTTTCCAACCGAAAACTATATTTAAAATTCAATTTATTTGTTCAATAAATCATTATACACTATTTTACATTCAAACTCTTTTTAAAATAATTTTATGGAATGTATTCAGGAAAAAATCTAGTGAACAAAAAACATTAGGTAACAATTATATTACTTATTAACACTAATTCTGGCACACCAATCTGAACAACGTCATAACTAGCTACTCGATAACAAAACGAATTATCCCCAGATTCATTAGAGAGTATCGATTAATTGAAATTGAATCGAGTTTGCGCCGAGAATCGAGTTGTAAATCGTAACAAGACAAGAAGTTTAACTGACAATAATGTCGTTAGGCCGAGAGCCGTGGCTTCGGCAAACTTGCTTAACCGAGTTTGCCGACCGTTAAGTGAACTAATCCGAGCTCCGCGACTATATGGGCCAAGAGCTAACTATTATATATGTTTTAAAATTTACATTTGATTATTTTAATACAATTGAAAAATGATTACAATTTGATTATAATATTATTACTCAATAGTTTACGTTTATGTCGTGTAGAGCTTATCAGGAAAATGAAAAATTTTCGGTCTCACAAAACACAAATCCGAGACAAATATTTGAGCATGGTCTCTTTTTTATAGTCTTCACACTTGTAGAGTAGCTGGGTCCTTCGAACATCAGATCGTCCAGAGCTCAGAGCTCTCACTACTACATTTCTGGATAAGTCAGTGTTAACAACACAATTGACTTAGTTCATTCATACTGAAGACAACTTGCTACGTCGCGCCCCATCTCAATATTATTTAAAATTTTAATATCGCATACTTAATCTTGTCTATACATAGTAGTTATATATAAATTTTCACATGTGTCAAGATTTGCGCGAAATACTTCAACTCAACTTTTTGGAAAATTCGGCAATAGATAGTCGTTACGTTAATCCAGAATTAGTCCCTATGTATGCGAATCATTCAGATTGTTTCAGTACAAAGACATTATACAGTATAATTAGTTATAAATGGGATATCGGAACCGAATCTACAGTTATTTTAACCTTAGATATTGATACAAAAATAACATATTTAAAAAAAATATACTAATATGCTCATAAAAAACGTGCAAATCACGATATGGTAAAGTAATGAAGTATTTCATTGGCGTTTAGCTATTTCACGGTAGTTTGAGCAACCTTCGTATTTGCCAAAAAAAATTATGAAAACCTTGCCAATGTCCGCTCTATATAATCATAACTCTATGTTTCAACATTTCAACAAACGTCTTCATTTATTATATAGGGTAGATAACAGTGGTGAAGCGTCCATACAACCCAATTCCTATCGGCTTCCCTTTTAGCATTATTTACGTCTGTCTTAGTTTTTGTTTTCTGTTAAAATGGCAGCGATATGTTAACTAAGACAAACGCTTTTTTGCATCAGGTTACCTTTTAAAAAATGTCACCCTTCGCCACTGGTAGGTAATGGTACTCACATGGATGCGAGGCGGTGAATGGGTAGTCAAGCGCGGGCAGGCGATGCTGGTGCGGTGGCAGGCTCGGCGGGCAGTGGTAGCAGAACAGGCCGCGCCCGCCGCCGCCGCCGCTCGCCAGCTACGACAAACAAAATCATCTTACAAACACTGATGATACAAGGTGTCAAAACCCGCTATAGTGGCTCACGTAAGTGTCGCGTTCCGGAATCAGCCTGTATATCCAGTTTGAACAGGCCGGCATAATTGTGTCGACTGTCGAGGGGTAATCATCTCTCATCAGTCGACATTCTATTGGACACCACTCTACTTATCATCAGGTACAGTAGGGTCACTTTGTCCTGCACGTACAAAAATACATCAAACAATCACACATATAGTTAGGACTCTACATTTTAGGTGTTTAAGGTGTGCAGGGCATTTACAATACATAATATATTTAAGATATCACAAATCATCAGAAATTTTTAATCTCAGCATTCAGATCTGAAAAAACGTTCATGAATCACACAAACTTTTAACTTAGTGGAGGAATTACACTCTTACGCTCTCGTTTCATATCTTGGCCATCATCCTAGAGGATCCATGGATCATGAAGCCTGTCAAACTGTTATGGAAAATTTCAAGGGCTTTAAAAATACGCACGTAATTTTGTAGTTCTTTTTCTTGTAGTAACGTACTAATTTGATGATACCTTTAATGTAAAACATAACCCGTAGATACATTAAGTACTAGGTAACTTGGCAGAATAGGCATTGCATCTGACTATCAAACAAATATAATAATGCCCTTCAAACAACCAAAAATGACCGAAATATCACCAATATTTTAATAGTAATCCCAGTCTGCGGTACGATAGGTCTAAGCCATCCCACATTATCATGCCCAAAGCATCAAGAACATACTTCCAATTATCGAGAGATCTCGATCAATACAATAGCAAAGAATACCGTCATGTCATTAGAAATCGTTCAGAAACATAATTACTGATCTAATACTATCGCGCATTAGCATAGAAATGGCGCCGCGTTTAATGCCGCGACCTGCGCATGCGCACCGCGTACGAACTCATTCGCACTGATTACTGTCGGCACGTGATTTATCATCATGTTAGGCCGTCGGAGTTTAATCGTCTATTGAGATTAAAATACTAGTCACATATCTTTTTGTATCAGTATCAAGCCAGTATGAACAAAACATAATTTTACATTTATGAGACTTATCTGCAAATTACTAATTAAAATAAATTTTTGGCTACATAAATAATAATTAACATAGAACCTTATAATAGTGAGCAAGTGATTTATCTAGAGCGTGAAGTTCCGGGACACATTTAACAATTATACAGCTAAAAAGATAACATCAGGTCACAGCTTGCTGTCTTTCGTATGATGAGTGAAATATAGAAAATCCAAGATAAACCATTCTACTACGCCCTAATTCATATTATTTTTCTTGATAGCCCGTAAACAATAACTTACTTAATAGTCTATAGCCAATACTTAACATAAGGTAACCCATTTGCTTCTTTATCGACCTATAATAATAGAAAGCTACGTCGCTTAGTGTTCAAATGAATGAGGAAGCGATAAAATTGCTCGCATAATAGGTGACATGACAGTGGATATTTACATTGAAGTATATTCTATAGACACGAACATCCATATAAATTATTTGTTCCAAGATCTGAACTAAAATGGCAACCAAAACGTCACTGTTATAACCTATTTATTTACTTGATCAACAAATAATTTTACTTATTTGACTAATATTTTTTATTCTAATCCTGGTTCACACTTAGAGTTCGAGTTCTTATATCATGAGCTACTCCGTACACAACCACAAGCTGTCAATATTGACTATACTAAAGTCAGTTTGAATGGATTGCAGTTCAATTCAGTAGAACACAGTGAATGTTCGGAACGCAAAATCTAGTACGTAATACATATATATTATCGATTCATAATTTTTTTTGGACAAGGTATGTGACATATATTCTATACCAGTGTTTCCCAACCTTTTTTAGGCCATGCCCCACCTTAACATTTCTAAAATTTGTATGCACCACATACATAATTATTATTAGAAATATAAATGATAAGTTTTAGGAAGAAATCACTATGAAATTGTTATTAAAACATCGCAAATAAAATTTCAAAACATATAATGAAAAACTGAAAATTCTCTTTAAATTGCCCCCCCTTAGCTATCAAATTGCGCCCCCTGTAGGGCGTGGGCCCCACGTTGGGAAGCACTGTTCTATACCATACGTCAAAAGTGTAGAGAATTTTTCTATCATGAGTAACAAAGTTCTAGACGGTTTTATTAGCTAACAAATCCTTCCGCATCGAGTATGATAGTCGCAAAGGACACGGCGGGCATAAATCAATTAATTTCGATGAATAAATTGCATGATTGCAGTGCATCGCGCGACTAGTTCCGTGCACTCATGTTCTCTGTAAACATTGATATGCTGTCACTGGAATGTTCTAGAAAGCGATCTGAACTAGAGGTACAATGGACAACCATTTATTTCGTGTTAAAGCCGCATAGATAGTTTACAATGCAAATAAAATACATCGATACTTAAAAAAAGTTCTGTATTTTATCTAAATTTTCGTCAAACTCGAATTATTTCATAAAGTTCAACCAAGGAAAGCTCCGAGATGTGATGCCTAAGACAACATATAAAAACGAGGAGAAGTGTACAGTGGTTGTGCCTAAAACGCCGACTTTAAACCATCAATATAAGTTAGGCTCGAAACATATAACATAGGATTGTAAATTAATTTCAAAGGTCTACAAGTAAATTTTAGCAACTACGAAATCCTAAGCCAAGTTTCGAACCGTGTGGTCGGATACACGGGAAGCAGCTATTTTAAAATGTTTAATAGCAGCACCTACTGACCTTGGACAGTATCGTCAATGAAGTAAAACTTTGCGGATAGCGGATACTTATCTGATTAATATCGTGTGACATAACTTTATTTGCGAGAGGAAAACGGCAATGAAATTCAATTGCACACATTGCCAGTGGCGGTGACCCACGTGTGGATTCGCCACGGGTCGTTTGTACGAATCACATTAATGGAGCAAAGGATCGGCTAAACGATGCGCGGGCGCATTCGACGCCGACCATGACGTCAGCGCACACTGCTCCTCACCAAAACAAATTAACGCTTTTGTAGAAAATAAATAGATTAGTAAGTAGTAAGTACAATGTTAAACACAAATTAAAAGATTTTTTTCATAACACCATTTAACTTCCACAGCATGCCTATTTTGTAAACAGTACAAAACATTTATGAGTATTTTAATAATAATACAATGATGTTCCTTTTGATTGTTAAGTTCCTTTTTGATATTCTTTAATTTTCTTTTACGACCAGTATAGTAAAAAAAATACTCTGATTTTAAGAGCCAATATAAAATATTTTTTTAATTTAACATTTTGTTCAGTTTTGAACGATTTGCCCGCTACCGTGCGGCATTCGACAGCAATGCGCCGTGCGTGTATTGGCGCGTCCTGTCTGCGCGCGTGGGGTCCTGATCCGGCTAATCCTATTTATATTATTGTGTCATTACCGCATTACAACACCCACCGAGCGGCCGCCTCGCCGCCGCCGCATCCGCAATGCACCGACGCTGACCTTGCCGTGGGGGAAACTATTGCTTGATGGATAAGTCTTCGCGGATCTATTGAGATTATTTTCTCGTTAACGTGGATGGAATGTCCTTAGTCGTGCCCGAGCTCTGTTATTCGCGGTTTTAAAAATCATTTTACAAAGGTATCCATTGTAGTCCACGTGAATATAATTCGACTATGTGATTAAAGAATTATTTAGTTTACTAATTATAAAACAAATTCATACCACTTTTTGGCGAAATAAAAAGAACGAATTCTATATTTAAAAAGAACTCTTCAAAAACAAAAACACACCAGCCACTTATTTCATTAAAAAATAAAAATCAGTTTGAAAATGGAATCCATAGACAATAATGCATAACCTTTTTAGATGGCAAAAGCACTTCATTTTGAAGGCGAGATTATCGTCACCGGTACAACACTCGCCGAGTGCCGGAGCCCAGAAGGGCTTTTGTGACGAACCGCCAAGTGTGGGAACTGATTTATCTCACTACCCTTTTCATGTTTTATTCTATTAACGGCTATTTAATGCTGCAAATCAGAATTTCGTTGGAACTTTTTAATACCAGCTGCTTTTAGCATATTAAATTATAATAAAATTAGCTATGATTAAGTATTCGAATTGACATTTTGTAAAACCATCGACTGTACAAAAAACAATCTTAGACGAGTATACACCTAATAAAATTAGACGAAACCTGAATCGATTAATCAATGATAATATTTTTTATGGATAACACTATCAATCTATTTGATAATACACTGTGCTTGAAACATAATAAAACCGGACCAAACATTATTATAATGTATGTATAAGTCGTTAAACTGAATTCGATTAAACGAGTTAATACACGAGTTGTACCAAGTTAAATGTTCAAATATAATTTCGCCGGTAATTAAGTTTGATTGGCTATCGATCAGTGAATTTGCTTGTTTACTTTGGAAACTCGATGGACTGTTGGTCGACGCAAATTTGTTTACGTCGCTCGTGTGATTGAGTTTTTACTTTGATATTGCTACCGTATTTTTAGTAATCTTGTTGAGAAAGTGGTTGGTTTTTCCGATCTGGTACGGTGAAATGAGTGATACATTTTAATAGAATCGAATAATTTTATTGCAGATAATAATTACACATATATGTTATTAAGTGGTATGAGTAAAATGTACATTTAAAGTCTATAGCATTTATGCCGTAAGTCCACAATGAAATTTTTCTTCCAGGAAAGTCAAAGCTAGAGCAATGAAAAAAATATTGCAAAGGAACATCGACTTACCAGTTCTCGTAATTATATAATATAGTAACAATAAATCTTTGATTTAATAGATATTATACGTTAATTTAATTTTCGAATTCTCAATATACACAACGCGATTTAATATGTTTAATTGTTTTTATAATATTATTGCCAATTACTATTATACTTTAATTTTATTTTCGAATTCTCAATATCCATAGCGCCATTGAATATATTTAATTAATTTTATATTATTATTGCCAATTAATGTTAACTACACTTTTTATTATAAGAGTTCTTGCTAGATATAATGCTACGTCGTTTTTCCACTATCCCATAGAAAACTAAGATATAATACTTACATAAGATGCATTGCAATCGATACCGCGCAGTGCAACACGTAATGTTAAATTCATTAAATACAATTGAAACAAATCATTTTACGATTCAAACCCGCTTGTCCACGTACTAAACAATCAATAATATTTAATCACGGGCGGATACAACTCGTTCATTTCATATCGGAGTTTTATAAACTGTAATGGAGATCAATTGAACGGTTTAAATTAACTATTAATGACTGACAATGGTTCAATCGGGGCGCGACAATCCGTGCGCTCGGAAAAACTCGGTCACGTGGCGTGTGTGGGCAAGATTGACCCATTGTTGGTCATTTTTGTCCGGATTGGACAATTTGACTCCAAGGAATATAATCGGCGTGAAGTTGAAAAAGAAGATAGCATTTGCCTGTGTGAAAAAGTTCTTCTTCTTTTATATAATGGCTGCCAGCGTTTATTTATCGGTGATTTTGCCAATGTCGAGTAATAATAGCAGATATAAAACAAAAAGAGAATATGAAATCAGATCGCCATTTTGAAAGTTTATTTTCCACACCGTTAAATAGCAAATAGGTACTATACGATTGAAAATAAATAAGTGTTTCTAAATTCTCCTCAAATTATTACAATATTCAATAAACTCAATTTAGAAGTTAAAATCAAGTAATTAAGTTCTAAAATATTCCAAGAGTACATTAAGTAAGTGAATTTGTAAAAATGATTTCATAAAGAAATTCGCGTATTTTGTAGACCGGTCACGTCACTTCGGCGCGCGTTAGGAACGTAATCTTTTTATTTCAATAAGAAAATATTATAGTGTCTGGGATCAACTCAGACAAAATTCCATCACTATCTTATAAAGCAGCTCTTTTAAGGTAAATGCCTTTTGAATAACATTAAAATAATATGTTTTATGAATTATTTTTAGTAATTGATTAATAATTATATTTGTTTTTTTTTCTTGGCAAAGTAACTATGGTAAGTGGGGTACAAATTATAATTACTTAACCTTTGGGACGTATAGAAACGCGAAAACTATTTTAAATTAATTTTTGTCAAGTTACCGTAAAATAAATATTTTTAAATTTCGAATCTCTATAATCTATTTTTGTCACATCAAAATTAAATAGGTGCTAATTCGAAATTCAAATTATGAACTTATTTTAAACTCCTAAATATTAATTTAAAAAAAACCATTGACCTACGACTGTAGGAAAAAAAACTAATTGATTAAAATGGCGGCACCGCTTGGCGCGGCATCAGCCCTATGTAGCTGTCAGTCATCGTTCGTAACCGGGGATATCTGGCCTATAATCGGTTTATAAAGCGATACAAACACGATACTTATCATTCATTTTGCATCATTACAATTTTATACGTACTTACTAGTTAAAAAATATAATATAATGTTGCTCCAGTTTATTGTGGTTAAGGAGCTGTCATATATAAGTACATTATCATCAGAAGAATAAAGTTCTGTTGTTGCCTTATCTTTGAAAAAAAATATAAAATTCATGTATGTACTGATGCGACTATTCAATATTTTTATAGAAACAAATATATTCATTTTTGAATATCGAATTTAAATATCAGTTCAAGAATTCAGCCAGTTAGACAATCTGAGTACCACAGACATTAAACGAAAAAATCCTACAAAAAGTGTTTATATAGCGCAGGTCAAAGTCTAGTTCTAGTAAGTGCTCTATATTACATGAAACCACGACCTCTGATGTCCAGCAATTATAGACAATAATTTACTTAGGAGTCGTCGCTCGACGCCACATCGCAAATCAATTGATTGCTTAGAAAAAAACGTGTCATATTGTTCTGACGTCTTTAGAGATCACGCTCGACGTTTTATGAATTTTAAATTTGTTTACATTGCATGATTGAAGTAGTCAGGTACATCATGCAAGGTTATTTCTATTGGGAATCTACAGAAAGCCTACTTGGAGTATGAGAATAAATTGAGAAAGTTCATAAAGGTTATTTTTAGTTGTCAAAGCGTAAAGCATAATTTACTATTATGTATAGGGAATAAATACATCAGAAAGGACCTTACAGATCTTCTTGAAACGATTTCAGTTTGTATTATTCTTAATTCAAATAAACCGGAAGATTCCTTGTAACAGACATGATTATTTTTTTTGATATTGGCAGAACACAATTCCCCTACGTCCATTATTATTAGTTACACTTCTTGCTCATTTTCATCTTATACAAATCACAGACTACCGTGAAGTAAATGTACAAAACGAAAAGTTCGAGCAATTATGAAATGAGATAACAAAGTAACATCATAAGCCAGATCGAACTGTATCGGTGCACCGCAGTTCGCGGATCCAATCCAATTATGGCTCTTTGTGCTCCATTAGTGAAGTGCTCTGTGCTAAAAAGAACTAGATCATAATGTTTTTTGGTTTCAGTTCTTTGTTTGTTGGATAGAAGATTTGATGGTTTTGATTAGTAGTTATTTTAGAACTTTAGGAGTATCAGAGTTTTTTCTAAGTACTTTATTGTTTGGCATAAAGAGGGACTAAATTCTGAATTAGCACTGAAGTTCCATTTTATTCACGAAAAATGCACTGTGAGAATTTAATTCCGAGAAAAAACAATTTTTTTCATACTGGCACAGCAGCAGTGGGGTCCAATTATAATGTTGACTTACGAGAGAGATGTTTATCCCTCGCCAATCGCCATAATTATGCCGGTCTGAAACCGGATATACACAGACTAATTTCGGAACATAATACAGTTCCATGGGCTTCTAAGGCGGTTTACATCTTGTGTACGGTTGATGCCATCCAAACAGATACAAATATCTCATCACAAGCCCCTCGTTAGCGCTGATGTACACGCGAGCTAATGCAAAATAGATGTGAGTTATAACAACTATATAATTAGGACATAACACTGACTGCTTATTATGAAAGTTAATAAATTGGGATTTTGAGCTATTATGATTTCTTTTAGCAATTGTTGGTTTATATTTATTTGGCAATAACCTCGCTTGCCTTACTGAGACTAAGCGTTCTCTAAGTAAGCACGAGGTACGCCCCAACCATTTAATATGTAGTTTTATTTCAATAATATATACTATTTTTTATGCCGCTTAAGTAAATGGTGATATTTAATCCATGGCGTATTGGCGGAGCCGTTGGTAAAACCTAGTACTTCATAACTAGCATTCTCAAGTACTGCCTTCAAATATCCCTATGATATTGTAAGCTATCACGTTGCATAACACAACTCAATTACGATATTCCTTATTCACAAAAGTCTGTCTTAAGTCTAATATATAATATGATATCAGTCCTGTATTATATGCTGCCCTAAAGCGGGGCACGGGCCATCTCTACTACTGAGAGGAATTAGGTCTTAGTCCACTACGCTGACCTAGTGCGGTTTGGTAGAATTCACACACCCTCAAAATTTATGAAGGATACACGGATCATATTAGAAAAGTCAGAGATGTGTGGTCTTAGGTTTTGAACCTGCGGACATTCGTCTCGGCAATCTTTTCCACAACCAACTAGGCTATCGCCGCTTTTTTTCAAGTCTTCAGTCGGTTGACAGCAACGGTGACCACTTACCATTAAATGAACCATTTACAAGTATCGGCCATCTATTATAATAAAATTATGGGAAAAAGGGCTTAAACTAAAAGGCTTCCCTTTTCTCCAACTTTCTGGCGAGTAGACACAAGACAATAACAGTATTTAGTATCTACGGTAATGCTCTTAAAATCAAAATGTTATTATTAAGGAAAAGTCGTTGATTTCCATTAATTAAGACCTCAGAGTACGGACTGAAAAATCTGCAGTGTGGTTTTTTCATCGAACATGTTGCAATATTCGTAAAGCGCGCTTGTATGTAATATTTTAGGAAAAACTTTACACACATATGTTTTCATAATCTTTTCTAACCAATTTTACCTATTCTTTATCACATTAAAATGAACACATAGTCTATCTATTTTTTACCACATCTAAAATAAACTTATATAAATACAACTCGTTCTAGCATGTTCAAAATCTAACTCATCTACGGAATTATTTTGTCTACAATCTATTCCTATTTACCAGAGAATAGTTTGAAAGCTTGAATTCATACGTTAAAGGAGTTTCCCAAAGTGGTTAAGCAAAGGAGTTAATATCAACTTAAGTACAAACAACGCGAACTTACTGTGAGTTTGTTAAGCTTCAAGTTACGGGCAAGCTCAATCATTAATTAAAACGTATTGCATCGAAGAAACGTAAATTAACTCGAATATATGAATTAAAATTATTTTATCCCGTTTAAGTGATGATTTATATTTAGTTTCGCTAAAGTTTCGTTAATGAGAGTTATCAATGAATATCGGAAATGAATGAATCCCTCCTAGCCGAATTGCGTCCACTACGGCCAATTTTAACGGTGTTCTGCCAGGTACGCAGGAGATAGTATAGTGCACAAGTGTGTGTGCAATACACTAGTGCACTCTTTGTTCATTCACTTATATAGTCCGGTGAGACGGTAATTCGACATGACCAGAGAGATATCAAGCACAGGACCAATGGCTTTACGTACTTTCCGAGCCACGGGGGTATCACACCGCCGATATCTTGATTCCGTGCTGCGTCTGAGTAATTGCTAAGATGGAAAAACCCAGTCACAATTTTTTTTTTCCGACCCGGTATTCGAACCCAGGACATCAACACGGTAGTCGTACTTGTATCGCGTACGTTTTTACACCACCGAAGCAGTCAATGTCGGATATACAAAATATGTCATAGCGATGAAATATGTAACTTATTGTTTTTGTAAATTTAACGTCATAGTTTAATAGTTATACTATAAAATTTCAGGAGTTTGGTTTACACAGCGTTCCTGAGTTTCGCGATCACCAAATTGTTTTAGCAGTAATAAGTATTAAATGTGCACAATTTTTCCTCAAGACTTCCCACTTTGATGTAATCAAATTAAGCTTAATTAAAAGATCTACTCAGAGCTAATATAAGTTATATTCGTTTTTTTAAATTTTATTATTATTATTAGCGTATTCAACATTAACAGCCCATTACGTAGCATTTCGTAGCACCTACGCTACGTGGACCTACAGGTGCTACAACATTAACACACTGGTTTCGAAGCACATCGTAGCAACAACCCCATCAATGCCATTGCTATTGTCCCACTATCAAAAGTCCATAAAATCTCTGTAGTAAGTAGTGCGTATATGTAAGCTAGCGCCACGTACAATTGCGCGGGCGCCGGTCGCGATTGCATATCAATACAATGCTCGTATTTGCCAGTAATTGAGCTTATTGGACGCAATGTCTTATTGGCCTTTATTGTATTACTGAGCGAGTGATTGAGTCGACGCGACGCGGACGATGCGCACGATTTGAGACGCTGTTGTTATGCGTCGTGATCACTTTCTTTGTACACAGTTACGCAAATCATGAGACACCGACTTATGATTTAAGTATGAGATTGGATGATTGAATTTTCTTTGGGATTCAAGACTTACGGTGAAATGTTTTTGAGCTCCCATGTGCAATGGTTATTTTATCAAGTTCCAAAGATAAAAAAATATATTTACTTTACTTTGTTACTAAGTGAAGTAGGTACTTGCTTGTTCGCCGTCCATTGACTATAAATCTATCTCATATATGTGTATGCCCTTTCTATATATAAGTATCAGTGGCAAGGAGTCCATATAACCGACTTCTATCGTCTTCCCTTTCGTAACATATAAAATCGAATATTCATTAGAATGATTTGCAGATACCATTTATACATTTTGGTAGCACCTTTACTTTGTGTCGGGTTTTCTTATGGAAAAGGTTACCCTTCGCCATTGATAAGTAAACCTATGGGGTAATTAAGTGACTAAGGGAGGAATAGTTTTTGTCATGACTCCACTATCTGTTAGGAATGGCATATGTTGCAGAGTAATAACGCCCTTAGAATTTATAAACAGAGCAGACTTTATTTACTATTAGCTGAGTTTTACGATACATCGTATGTATCACCGTTACACCATTTTTGTTCTCATTATTTTCCAGCACTATGGAAACTACAATGACATTTTCTATATCAACCAGCTAAATTGATATAATACATATAAAACCTTCAACACTATCCTGAATAACCTTGTCCATAATTAAAGCTCCAGCGTTTTTCGGGATGGAAATATTTTAAACATAGTACCATAAAACTGCGCTTAGTTTAACTAAGAGATTTGTTGACCTCATTATTACGTCATATATTAAAATACAAGCAAGTGGATCATGGATCATGAAAGTTGATTGATCAGAAATGACTATTTAAGATTCCATACTGTACCTACCACGTTTTTTTCAAATAAAGGATTTTCTATTTATTATTACAACAAAATAAACTACTTTTATAACCTATACCGATGGAACCATTTGCTTGATGATAAGTGATCTCCACAGCCACCTAACACCCACTAACTACCAGTAGCGAGAGAGGAAATTTTCTAAAAGTTAATCCGACACAACATATAGATACTAATATACATGAATGTGGTCTGAACATCGTTTTAATGATAATTAGATTCTACATAAAAGGAAGCTAGTAGGAATTGGGTTATATGGACCTTTCGTCACGGGTACCTTTTTTTATTTTTATATCTGCCAGTATATGAGACGAGCTAGCGGCCCGCCTGATGGTAGGTAAGCCGCCACCGCAGCTCATGGACTCGTTTTATTTTTTTTTTATTTGCCAGTATAGGCAGACGAGCTAGCGGCCCGCCTGATGGTAAGCGACCGCCGCAGCTCATGGACTTGGCGATGCCATAACACAGACAAGCCGCTGCCTAAAGACCTACCAAAGGAATGAAACAAGGAATAAGGACTACAAAAGAGACGTCGCTATTTGGGATTTGTATAATACGATAACTGTCAAATAAAATTTGGTTTAAACTTGTGAAACAGGCCTTTTATAAGTCTTTACAATGAATGATAACAAACAACGCAGATTAACTGCTGATTTGCCAGATCTATTCCGAAGATATAAAAAAAATAAATAAGTAATAATTCTGTAATAATGTTAAATAAACTTTATTCTAACAGATCTATTTCAAATGGCGGTCAATCATTAGTTGATAAGTAGGTAATTGAGGTCGCTTATGGAAATTTATAGAAGCCTAAATTAAACATTAATACCGTATAATATGAGTTCCATAATTTTATGCAACGTAAGTGAGACTAAGAGAGATTTTGTATATCCATAGCTTTAGGGAATCATATATAATTATATAGATCACATGAAATATCTTTCTAAAATTGTCAATATTCATATTAAAACTTTTAACTAGTATAGGATTCCAAGGGATTTCATTTTGGGAAACATTGAGACTTTTAGCTCTCTATCACTCTTACGCAATAGTCAATGCATCGGACTAAGTACAAACAGACATTAAATTTGTCTAAAAACAATAGACATATTTAAATCAATAACCTGATTTTAATTTGAACTTTTTTATTTCAATTAAATTTATTATTATATATCATTAATTCAATTGTGATTTTATTTGGAATTGTCATGGATCATAATGCTTATTTCTATTTTATCCAGAGATAATTATTAACAAAGTTGATGTAAAAACCAAAGCCGCGATTACGCCTTTACCCTCGCAGGCGCAACCAACTGCTTTTCGCCATGTTTATGGTAACATTGACAATATTGTTAACAAAATACTGCAGCTAAATTCAACACCCATAATTAATAAACGTGTATTCTGCTGGAGAACTTCTTAAAAAAAAAGAAAATCATATTAAGAAAGATCTTAGACGTTAAGATAGCGGTTCCAATTTTAATGGAAAATTCTATTATCGCGAAAATAATTCGCATTTTATTTTTCTCGGTTGTTTTTAAATATGTTTCGAAAGTTCTATAATTAAATACGAAAATTATCTTAGTGTGTGTATCAAACATTAATGCCATAGTTTAAGCGGCGATAGCCTAGTTGGATGTGAAATGGACTGCCAAGACGAATGTCCGCAGATTCAAATCCCAAGGGCACACAACTCAGACTTTTCTAAAAATTATGTGTGTATTCTTTGTGAATTTATCGATCCCTTTAACGGTGAAGGAAAACATCGTGAGGAAACCTGTATATCTGAGAAGTTCTCTATAGGAATTTAGAAGGTGTGTGAAGTCTACCAATCCGCACTAGGCCAGCGTGGTGAACTAAGGCCTAATCCTTCTCAGTAGTAGAGGAGGCCCGTGCTCAGCAGTGGGCAAGTATATATAATACAGGGCTGATATTATTATTAAGCAATAATTTCGAGTATATCCAGTACCTGGTATTTTTTAATAACGTCTTCAACTATTCTCTCTCATCATTTTGCATAACAAATCCCCTTATTTTTCTAATTAGACGTTCACATAAAATTCATGTCGACCATTCATATATCTAACAAATATTAAGTGTATCTAAAATCTCAATGCGAGACAGTCTCTGAGCCGTTCGCTAGCAGTAAGCGTGCTGCTAACTGGCAAGCTAATCAGAAACTATTTTAATTTTATTAAAAAAAATATATAATTTATATAGGTCTGTTCTACCCGCAAACTACGTCATTTCTAAAATTGAACTTTAAATAATTTAGGAATACAATCTAGTTTTATGTTTGTATATTTTATAATTTTTTATAGCTTTTAATTGTAATCTGTTTTGCGTCTTAATTTAATAAATTATTATAAAACAGGGATCGTAATGCACATTAATTAGACTGCTTGGTGGAAGAAACAGACAAAATAGGTATACCTAGAACGGATTCTAGCACACGAGAGAGCCAATAATATAATGAAGATATTCCATCATATTATTGTGTTTATGACGTTTGTATGGGATTTTTTTCCGGAATAACTGTTGCAAACTTAGTAATTAAAAAACAAACTATAAAAGATTTTAAAAAAGAGTATGTACGTATGTAACGTCTTTTTATAATACCTAAGTCTTGCACAAGATGTTCCAATTATAAAAATATAAATATAATTAGCTGACCCGACAGACGTTGTCCCGTCTTAACTCGTTAAGTTTTCTTAAATTTATTAATATTCTGCGCAATTTTTTGATTTTTTTCTTTCATAAGAACCTTCTCTTGACAATAACAAACACAACAACAAAAAAATTGTGAAATCGGTCCAGCCGTTCCCGCGTGATGGCGTGACAGAGGGAAATAGGGATTCATTTTTATATATACATATTATATTCGAATTTCGAAGCCGAGCTAGTTAATTCTAGTCCTAATATAGAATGTATATTTTTTCGTAGAATTTTTAATTAAACACTTTGAAGATTTTTAAATATTGAAAAAATAATATATACAGCCTACTTTAATGGCAGATACCTACATACTCAAATTAATTGGATAAACCGGTATAGCCAGTATTTGCTTGATAACTCCAATTTATAGTTCATAAACGATAAAACATACATAAAATGTTTTAAGAGACTATTGATTGCTCACTGATTAATTAGTTAAACAAAAACTACAGCGCAGTTCTAAATGACAAATTAATTATTATTCTTAGTTAAACACTCAACTATGTTTGTTACGGAAATGTCCATAAATAAAAACACATTCATAATCACCATCACATCATAAAGTATATTCGATAGAAACTAATTACCTTATTAGCGTCCGAAAATATTTTGCAGTATTGTGGGCGGGAAGTTTTCCCGCCTAAGAGCGCGTGTGAGATAGCGCGGTCACCGCGCGGCCGACATCGTCCGAGCGACACGAGCACTCGCGAGCGCGCCTCCGACCGACTGACACGCCGCCGCCACCGGCGAGTAATCGCTCCGAAACCGCCCTCGGCAAACAAAACCCCACCCGCCGTAAAGAGCATTTTAGCACGCGCGCCTCCCCGCTCCCGCGGCCTGATTTAATAGCGAGCGCGGGCACTGATTCACTTAACCGAACGCAACTACCGACTGGCTCTTTCTCGCTCGCGCGCGACGCCGCCGAGCGCGGCACTCTCTTGTTCGCGCGCACTCCGCCGCCCGCCGCGCGCCATGCGAAAGAGATAGAGCCGCGAGCCGCCGCCGACACTTCTTTCTTCCAACTCGATTTGCATGCGAGCGGGGGTCGATCCGCAAACTTTATGTCCTCATTTCGTAAATTATTTATACGTTTGGAAATACTTTTAACGGCACGCTCGGGGGGCCAAAAAAGATTGCTTCAAAACGAGCCGAATTAAATGAGTGACCGGATGGATTACCGCGCCCAGCGACCCGCCGCGCTACATCCAATTACATTTTGACATCTAATATTTTTAAAAATTACATTTTTTTTTCTTTTTCTTTGGTCTTTTAATAAGCCTATTAACCAAGTGCATTGTAGAATCAGTATCACGTAAAAACAAAAAAAAGGGACAGCTGGGAGATAAATGTAGGTTCAGGACCGCGACGGTTGGCCTGCAGGTAAGGACTACGTCCAGCAGTTGACCACGATAAACGTATCTAATTTTTATGTAGATAACTCCCATAATTAATTGTTGAAGCAAGGTATTTATGTATTACAAAAACGGTATAGTCTGACAGGTTGACCATAGATAATAGAAAGGCAAGCACTAAACAGAGTCGGGATCATGAAACAATATTACAATTTATTACTAACGCGGTCAGGACTGCGGTTAGAACATAGTTTCGATTACTTGTTTAGCCTAGTATTGATGCGATTTACGAATACATATAAAAAGAGAGTCCTATACCTGATGATAAGATATGCACTGACAATACTAAGTATTATAATACCAATTTGTGTATTGTAGAGTGCAATAAAATAAAATTGGAAATTATTAACAGGCGATAATAATAAAAAAAAAGATATTTAAAATACGGTAGTAGCGCAGTGACGTACTACGGTACAATAATGTACTTGTAAGTTAAAAATAAAAAAAGTTTATTACAGCAAAATACCTAAAACATATCATACAAACAAAATTCAACCTTAAAACAGTACAACAATGTTTTTGCTGATCACAATGTATTTGCGAACTATTTCCTTGAATTTCCTCACTTCAAAGTTGTAATTCAAGGTGACAAGGTTAATTTTCTTAGGTAGGCACAGCAGGCACAGTGACTCCACTGAATCTGATAAGTGACACAGCATCCAGATAGAGTATCGACTGACGAGAGATCACTCGTCACTCAACATAATTATGCAGGCCTGTTCGAAACCGAATATACATTAGCTGATTCCAGAATGGGAGACACTTGTGCCATGGCAAATTTTACTCGTGTATGACAGTCTCTACCTTGGTGAATAAAAATATCCATGAGCAAAATAAAATTAAATTTGTTTATGACCAGGCACCTTTTCACCAAGCTTAAGTCATCGCATTCAGACAAATTATAAAAAGAGAAATCCTTCAATCACTTATGGCTAACAAAAACAAGTAACCGATAAAAAAAATAAGTTAATTTATTATTATAAAGTTGAAGTTCCGTCGATGATGCAACGAAATACCTACATCATGTAAACACGAGTACTAAATCTTTTCTGAATGTCTTTTTAAATACAAAATCTATACTACTAATATATTTCATGTCTGAATTTGGTAAAATATAGTGGTATAGTAAAAATACATATATTTGACATCAGGAATGGGCCCGGGCAGTATCACTAATAGAAAATCAACGTGAAGTGAGTAGTGGTAGTTTACTGTTACCTATATTTTTGAAATAAGTAGAATTTCTGGAGCACCTAAATACAGAACAATTCTGTCCTATTTCTGATCTTTATAATATCAGCCCTGTATTATATACTGCCCCAATGCTGGGCATGGTTCTCCTCTACTACTGAGAGGGATTAGGCCTTAGTCCACCACGCTGGCCTAGTGCGGATTATATGCTTCACACACCCTCTACATTCCTATAGAGCACTTCTCAGGTATGCAGGTTAAATCACGATGTTTTACTTCACCATTACAGCAAGCGATAATTCAAAAAGAATACATACATAATTTTAGAAAAGTCAGAGATGTGTGCCCATGGGTTTTGAACCTGCTCACATTCGTCTCGACAATCCGTTCCACACCCAACTAGGCCATCACTGATTCCTGGTCCTCGTTCCTTTCTTTTACAGGTGGTACAGTATACATACTTATCTTGATAATATGGGTATTTCTGGGAGATAGTCACATCAGGTTGCAGCACATTTGCTCATTAGCTTTTTGTTTTTGCAAGAAAAAAACGCATTATCTCTACCACCAATTAGGGGGTAAGTTGAATTTTTATGTTTGTTTCACTGACCGGTACCGGATCGTAAGACCTTACGGCCCCATTTTGACATTCGGTAGTATAGCATCATCCGAACGAGCATTGAACAAATTCCTTAATCCCAGGTATACCCACACTTACTCGTTAGCTAGCTTAAGCTCCGAATTCTACGCGTCGCGTATAAATGGATGAACGAATTCTGATGTAGATTTCACGATTAAACTCTAGGAACAAAGTTAGTTAAAAGTATTTTCTTTTACAACTCGTGTTCAATAAACATGTTACACAATATTTTTTATTGATTTGACACGAGACCTTAATACTATTTATTAACGCTTTTTGATTTTAATTTGAATGTTCTATGTTGGGTCACATGTTATTGAAGAGTATATATTATCTATACTATTATATAAAGCTGAAGAGTTTTAATACTATAAAAGCTCCTCATCTTAAGTTGTTTGATTGTGGATAGAGCATATAAACAAAAATGCTGCACATTCAGTCCGAATAATGGAATTGTCAAAAACGTATTTATATATTTTTCTTTATTTTTATTTCGATTACATCGAACACAATAGAGATAGATAAAAAGCGAGTAAAAATAATTTATTCTCATTTCATAATTTCCTCCCTTCCTGCAATTTACAACGATAGAAATATATCACGTATAAGTCAAAATATTGCCAATATGATCGTAGTGTTAAGTCAGCTGGAAAACCTAATAAATAAATTTGTAAATAAAGAGGGATTGTTTAATCTTCATTAGGTTATTTTACTCTTTAATTCTTCTATTATCTTACCTGACCAATACAAAAAATGCGAAAATTTATGAAAATATTTTAATGTTCGTATATTTGGAAGTTTGTTAGAAGTAAATACAAATACAACTAAGTAAACAGATTTAAATAAAATTTTGCAGTCCTGGAATAACACATAGACTCCTTTTAGTTATAGACTCCTTTTATTTAATTATTACCAGGTAATTAACATTTTTTTAATCTGATTTTTTATTATTTTTTTTAAATAGATGACGCTGGCGCCTCTCTGTGTTTTACGGACTTTATATTGACAGCGACTTACGGGAGCGAATCCGCAAACAACGCCTAGTATCAAATAATAATTATTTAAACATTCAAACAAACTTCCATATCAAAACATAACTATTTACGCAGCCGATTCCCAAATCCCGGAGCAGTTAACCTATCCAATTAGACGTCATTTTATTATTAGCGGTGGAAGTAAACTAACTTCTAATGCTGTTCGTGACCCCTTTACTAAACTCTTGTTTCAGCCGGTGCTCAGTTACCCGCCACCTTACTATTGGTTCCTTTTTCGAAATTGGAATAGAACATTACAATTCAAAAAAGTTTTTGGAAAGAGTTTTTAATCTCAAATTGAATTTTAAATTATGTTTGAAAAAAAATTATCATTTCAAAATTAAAAGTTGCAATTTATAGTTTTTTTTATAACTATGTCTTAAAACAGAAACAAAACGCAATTTTGAATAGTACCTAAGTATATAAAAGACAAAGTGGACACAAAATGAGGTGGAGAATTTAAAATTACAATTATAATTATAAAAATAATCTTATAGAATACATTGTATAATCATTTATCAGACTACAAATTTTAACGGTGGATATCTAAGAGCGTAATTTATTCATCCATTAATCCGTTATGAATAAGCGTTAACTCCCACTCTAATCCACTCGTTTGCGAATTTTATAAGGTAAATAATCAATTCCAAAATATAAATATAGGTATCATTAACTCCTATGCATAGGTTTTTAATAGACCGCTTTTGATAGATCCTTTTTGAAATCATTAGGGACTAAGTTTAGCAGTGGATTTCGCCTGATCGATAATGATAATGCTTAGGTCTTAATACCTATTTTCTTCATTAATTTCTAATTTTACTGCCAATTAATTTACCGAGCTAAATCCCATTGAAAAACTCAATTAAAAAAAAACTATTTTCTAGTGTAGTTGACAGATTAAAATAATTTTACTGTTGATTTATCGGAAAATATGTATTTTTACGAATCAGGATAGTGGTACTTATTTTTTTTAAATAGCAGAAACGAAAGAAGTTCAATACTGGTCCGGACATATTCTAGATCAGGGGTAGCCAACCGGTCGATCGCGATCGACTGGTCGATCGCGACAACAAGTCCAGTCGATCGTGGCAAGGCAAAAATATAAATACGTAGAACAGACCGCGCAACATACCTAATCACTAACTGCTGCACGCATTGTCTTGTACCATTTTTTAATCAAAATAATAATAAATTGTGTACTGAACTATGTTGTTTCATTTAAGATTTCAAGACGTAAGTATGTAGCTTGGTAGATCACACAGAGTATCATCAGTGAAAAGTAGATCTTGGGTCTTACCAAGTTGGCCAACCCTGTTCTAGATCATAGAAATGAATCAACTTATTTAATTGTCGCATTTTTAAGTATCAAAAACAATATTAATGTTTCTGGAAATTTTAAGAACCTAAATAATTGAGAAAATTGTCCTGGGTATCACAGTCGCTACTTGACTATAGGTTTTTATTTTATATAAAGGTTTAAAGTTGGTTAAAAATGACAACTGTCACAAATCGAAATACAGATCCTTGTATCCTGGTATAGTTTATGATTAAAAGACTGCTGAAAAAAACCTTTAGTTCACCGCAATATTATAAATATGTGTACGACAATTTTTGTTATAACTGTTATTTAATTCTACTTAGAATAAGTTTTTCCAATAGTAAAATATATGAAATATATCTACGTATCATTTTACAAAGAATAATAGAAAATATTTTAATTGGATTTCATATTATATAATTATAACTGATACTGTTCTAAACAGGAATACGATACGGATCGATGTCGTATCTTCCATTTTTACATATACTTTTAACAAATTTAAGTCTCTACTTTGGTTCGAGAACAGGTGGTTGTGGTTATTTTTCCTTAATTCGTGTAATTCACTCTGTATTAGTTACAACACCAATCAGGTTATTCCCCCAAAGGATAGTCGGTAAGTTACGAGTATTTCTTTCACTAACATAAAATATAAATATAACGAATAAGTCAACAACGTAAAACGTACTATAGGTATGAATTCTAAATATCCATCTTCCAAAATGATTTCGTAGAATCTTTCAAAATGCGTAACGAAACAATAAGAAGACATTATTATCAAATATTCTCGGACAATCCAAAATAACCATCTTAATACTTTATAAGCAATCGTTTCAACGTCTGATTCTTTAATCAGAGCGCTGATTCAAAATTTACTTGTCTTGTATACTACTCTACCGGCTTAACTTTGCCTCTATCGAATACGGTTCGAGAGAAATTTGAACCTTACGTCTAAGCAATAAGCTCAACCTAGTTATAAGTAACAAGATTTGTGTGGCAAACAAATCTTGGCTGAGGTGTAAGTGACAATAAAACGGGAGCTTAGCTCTCGGGGCCGTCTTCAAGTGGAACGGCGGGGGTGGCGGCGGCGCGCGGGGTAGTCGCCCAGAGGGGGGAACCATGGGGAGGAGCGTGGAAGCCGTATCTGTCTCACTCTGGCGAGCCGCGAGTCGCGCTCATCCGTTTTATTTCTTGTTTGTCCGCAGCGCCTTCTCCGTTCGCTACATAATTTATTTGAGCGGGTACATTTAAAAAATTGCCTGAGCCGCGTACGAGTTTAGGCGGCGAAATGGAGTTTGCGGGCGAGCGGAGCGTGCGAGGGCCGAGCGACGCCAAATGACAATAATATGGTAAATGATTTCATTTGAATCGCGGTAATCTGGCGCGCGTAATGGCCCGTGCGCGTCACGAGTCGCGCTACATTGTCCGCGCCGGTTTCATTTACGCGCTGAATTTATTCGGCTCGTATCGCCGCACTCGACTTTTATCGCCCTTTATACAGGCCCATACATATTCAATGCGTTTGGCAACATCCTGTCTGCAAAAACTATATTTTGATGACATTGTCCGCTTTGTTATGGAGCGTGATGGGATTTACGAGATATATTGAGCCGCTTTTGTATTATTTTTCGGTTGATAAATGAAATGAAATGACGCTGTATTGTAAATTTATGTCGTAATTTATTATTGCCTTCATTATTTCAGGACTTATGTTAACCGAATGGGATGATGAAGGATATTGCGTTAGTGACTGTGTATAGACTGTAGGTATCTACCTACTTACCTACAATCTATATATACGTACACTAATAATGAGTTTTAGGAATTACCTTAATTAAGTTTGCACAAATAATACTTTTTCATTGACCATTTTTATGGTATTCATAATTGTTACTTTGATTAGTAATATGAATTTCTCCTAGCCGAATTTCGGCTTTAGTGGCCAATCTCAACGAAGATCAACCAAGTGCGCAGGAGATATTGCAAAAGTGTGTGCGCAATAGATAGGTGCATTCTCTGTTCCTTCACTCTCATACTGCGGTGAGACAGCAATCCGTTGTAACCGGAGAGAGATCAGGCGCAGGACCAACGGCTTCACATGCTTTTCGAGGCTCGGTGGTATCACACCGACAACTTCTTGACTCGAAGCTACGACGAAAAAGTTTTTAAGATAAAAAAAAACCGTCACAATTATTTTTTGCCCGTCACGGAATTCGAACCCAGGATCTCAGCTCACTCATACCGCGTACGCATTACAACTACGCTACCGAGGCAGTCAAACAGAAATAGAAGAACTATTAATAATTTAATAAATTAGTATTTAGAAAGATAAACTAATATCGCTACAGTTTAAATTTAAAACTAGACACCAAAAATCCTTTTCTGTGATTCCAAAACTAACGCCGAGGTGGGCGGGAAAACGTCGATTATTTCTTATTATATATTACCTAGTAGGTATGTCAACTTATCAAGACTACATTAAAAATCGCAATACTTCCTTAGCAGACCTAAAGACAAAGAAGATTATAAAATGAAACATATAAGATAGCAGTTACATTCTATATATTATTATTTTTTTTGTCAAGACTGCACGAACTGAACTACATATTCTAACATGACTGATGTTTATTACTTAGCCTAATAATAATTATTAGTAACGTGTAGGACAAACCTTTTATGTTCAAGAGCCGGTTTCAGACAGTTTGACCCGGATCCAAACTATTGCGCCACACCATGGACTAACTACAATTATGTGTAGTTCAATAAAAGTGCTAGGAATGCACAGTCAGCGACGAAAATAGCAGAAAAAAATCAAAATATCAAACCACCTCTAATATCAATAATCGTTTTTCACCAAAAAAAACTTCATTGGGTTAACTTTAATAATGATGAAGATAAAGACATAAAATATTTCGACTGAAGTTAATGTGTAAGAAACATTTTAAAGCTTCGAATTTGTTTAACTACTTTTATAGCTGAATGCAATGCGCTTCCTTTAAACATTTTGGTCAGCGACATAAAAAACATCACCAAGTAATCAAAGACAATACGTTCTTTATTTAAAAATCAATCCACAATGAGTCGCGAAAACACTTAATCGCTCTATAATAACTACATCAACGATTGTGTAATTGTATCTATATTGTGAACGAACCCTCGGAGGGTAGACTCGGCCCCCGAGAGTGATTTATTGAAGAAAGCTTTTAAACCCTTGCGGTGGCGACCCATTGTGAAGAATTGTCTTTTATTATAGCTCGGATCATTACCGGCCGGGCTCGGATTTGCACTATTAATTTGATGGTGATGATACTCAAATCTTATCTAATAACATGAATGTAGGTTTGTGATGTTTGGATGATTGTTAAAGTAAACTCAGATATTACTGAAGTTATATTATTAGTATGAATACAAATTTTTTTTAAATTAAGTAAGTACTAAGTTACTTTTTATTCCGAAGCATACTAGAAGACTTATATTCCGATAAAGACCTTTCTTGAAAATTTGCAAAATGTAGAAGATGACTTATTAAGAACGTTTTTTCAAATTCACAATATACTTTATGAAAGCTGATTTTACTTCATTTAAAATTACCTTTGTCTAATATAATTTACGTAATTGCATTCACAATTGATACAGTAACAACAGGACTTATGAACTATTAATGGTTTCAATTTTCAGAATTCATTTTGCCACAGTTAAAATAACTATATTGTCTATGGTAAATTATCGATTTCAATACATCAATTGTAGTAGGTACCGTATTCTGCAAAAATATTCCAAAAGGTTCTCAGTTTCGCTACTAAAAACTCATAATAATCATCAAATTCTTACTTATATATAACGTTTATTCATTCTAAATAATAAAATAGTTAACGTGCACTAAGAGATGATAAATCTAAAAACTGAACGTTTTCCTTATGTTGTGCTAAAATATTTGTCACAAACGACAAAGTACGCGCATAATTCCGTTGGCCCTGTGCGTGTTACATGATAACCCAATTATTCGTTTCCAGGCGTTTTATAAAATACCAATCAAAAAAATTAAGTTGTTTTCCATACAAATGTATACTTAGCCCCTGTATGATACTGAGTGACGAAAAATGCTATTATAAGGCTGTTATTTCAGCTAGAAACAAAAAAAAAATGGAGATGATCTTGTTTATTCATATCAACTGCATCAGGCTGCATGGTGATTCCACCTCTTCGGTGTGATTTTCGAAGGTTTAGAGATGGTGATATTATATCCCAAAAAAAATCGTGATACTTATTCGCTGATGTTGCGAAATGATTGAACAGGAATAGGAAAAGGTCCAAACTAGTTATTGTTTCCTTTAATTTGGAAATAAATGTACAGGCTAATCGATCGAACCATTCTGTGGACATAAATTTGTCTAACTCTACAACATTAATGGGAAGATTCCATCGGTAACTCTATAGATCAAGGAACGCAAACCAATGGCACTGATGCCAGAAGTAGCACGCATCGGACTAATTCAGGCATGCCAAAATAATTGACAATCTATGCCAATAAAAACCAAAAAAACTTTGTCCACAAAAAAGGCGCCAAATATCTAAAGCCAAACCCGCAGGTCACGCTGCAGGCTAATTCTTTTTATAAACACCTAATGTCACGTTAATCAATAAAGGTTCGCGGTATCTGATATAGATTTTTAGGTTAGCACCATTATCTGGTATTAAACCGATGTAAAGTGACAGATCGTTATTGGGTTTCTATTGCTAAATGAATATGTGAAATCTAAAAGAACCCTTCCCTAAACTATTCCTCATGTTTGTCCCGCAAGGCATCATTGATTATTAGAGGATAAATTGTGACCCCCTTATTCATAGACGTTTTTTATCTAAGGACGGGGCATTGCTGTGATAACAAGTCTGTTTCTCAGTGCTGACGGCATGGCAGCCTTCGCAGTGCGTAGACATAGAGCCGTTGTGATTGGCTAATATTGAGATATAACTTGAATCTAGTTGGCTGACAGATAAACAAATCTGAACAAACAGCAAGCCGTCAGATAAACAAAGCTGAGAAACAAATTTGTTATCACAGCAATGCTCCGTCCTTAGATGAATAACGTCTACGAATAAGGGGGTGAGTGTTAACGGCCAGTGAACATCACTTAAAACTAAACGCGTCACTTGCTCAGCAATAAAAATAAAGAAATAGCTACTTAGGTAAGCTATTGCTTCTCCTTGGTGACGCCGATTTCCAAAATGCTAAGGACGCGGATATTTTAAAGAAGTAGGTATTTACCTTAGATATTTAAATTTATAACTTTAGTGATCATTACTGTAATGACTAGTTAATCTATACTAATATATACTTAAAGCTGAAGACTTTGTTTGTTTGAACGTGTCAATGTCAAGAAGTACTCAACTGATTTTCAATCTTTTTTATACTAATAAGAAGCTATATTACACCTGTGTGCTTTAGGCTACTTTTTATCCTGTGAAAATATAAAGCGGGACTTCATCCCGGAAAAAATATTTCCACACGGGCAGAGCCACGAGCGAAAGCTATCTTAAATACATCTATACTGTTATATAGAGCTGGAGAGTTTGTTTGTTTGTTTGAACGCGCTAATCTCAGGAACGACCGGTTCAAATTGAAAAATTATTTTTGTGTTGAATAGCACTTTGTTCGTGGAGACTATAGGGTATACAACATCACGCTATGACCAATAGGAGCACAGAATCTATAAAAAGTGTTGCAAAAACGAGGAAAACTGATTCCTCTTGAGAGCTTCCGTTGCTTGTGCTCAGTAAAAGGTTAAAGTTCCTATACAGGGAAAACATACAGCGTAATTTGTATAACGGAAAACGTTATCCCGGAAAATCTTTCTCACGCGGGTGGAGCCGCAGGCAAAAACTAGTATAAAATATATACACATACTTCCTTGGCCGGAACATATACTGGTGTGTTTTTAAAGGGATGTTATAATCAGCGTGAAGTAAAAAGGTAAATTTTCGTCATATAAATAATAAAGGGCTAACGTTTAATAAGTTGTACGTTTTATTTTTCACCCCTAAAATATTATAACCTTTTATAAAAATTCAAAAGACACTCTTTTCAATTATATGTAACGCCATCTCTATTGAAGTACACAAAATTATCGTATATACTTCTACAAATTTATATATATTTTTATACTATTAATATGTACTGTATTATTTTTGTAATTTAGTATATTATATTATCAATGTACTAAAATATAAAGGTGCTTATAAATTAAAAAAAGGGATTTTAACTTACCACACCAGCGATATAATTCAATATATTTTATTATCTGTATCGACGTCCTTCATACAGCGCCATCTGTTGGACATATAAAGTACGATATGCTATCGTCGCTAAAACAGTACGAAGGGGAAGCAGAATTAATTTAATTTTGTTGCAATTTTACGGCATTTAGGTACAAAAGATATTCATTTTCTTTTTCTTCGTCATTTTTAAAGTTATCTACGCGACAGCACAACATCGGCAACTATTAATATCATCATTAATATCGTAATTCATATTTACCGCCAATCACAAGCGGCATTTCGGACATTTTGTGAACCCCGCGACAGGAAGTGAGTGTTGTAGGTGCTACGCAGGCGCAAATTGACCTTTCGGTTGAAGAACCCGTCGGTCACATGTGAGTGTCGATAAATATCTTAGTTTTGTCGTGAATCCTTTATAAATAGTAATTTTTATTGTTTTCGTAAGTATTTTCTATGGTGAATATAATTTTGTGAAAGTGCGGCACCGCCGCCGTGTGATTTTAGTGTAAATAATGAAAATGTAATGTGCCGCGGCGCCGGCACGTTTGTCAAATATCTATTTTTTTCGTTATCTCTATTTCGGTATAAAGATCAAGTTCACATTGTTCCGTTATATTATCCGCGTGTAATTAATTTGTGAGTACACAACAATATGGTTTGTGGAGAATATCGTGTGGAATTTGTCATACGGAAGACATGCCCAAGATGTCCCTTTTGGGAAGCCACATGTTAGGCGCACCACACTGTTGACTGCTGGTCGTCACCAGTCTTCCTCAGGCCTGGTTTCATTTATTATCATTTGTTTTTAAGTATTTGTGCTTAGAATCTCGTTTTGTCAAGTGCCTGGTGCCGAAAATCATTATCTGGGCACACTCCCACAAAGGTTTTCTGCATGCAGCGGTAGGTGGGGTTAGGTGGTGTCAAAATTTTCAAAAACATACCTATAATGGTCCGGCGCACTGAGTTATAGGTTATAAAGGTGTAGGAGCGTATGACTTGACATCTTTTGTGCTTGCTTTACCATTCCAATGTTCCAGTGATTCATATCATACTTATCATTAGTAAAATTGGTTTTCGTTCGTCGATTGCGGAGTATTCTCTTTGTTACGAAGTGTGCTAGATAAAGGTAGACTGTGTTTTTTTCTATGATTTTCGCAACAAATTAGTGATCCAAATGTTTTCTTGGAAGCATGCATAAAACACACATAAAACCATGCTTCTTCCTATTCAACTCATGGTAATTACAATAATATTAGACATATGAGATGTGAAGAAAGTTATGGCACATGGATTTTGAGGAAAGTGAATGGCCCTTTCAAATTAAGATTCATATGTAATGTTGATTATAAGTTAAAACTGATTATTAGACTTGTCTAATCTGCATGGCTTTTTGGGGTTATCATGCTTATTCTGTATCACATATGGTAACAGTGATTGTACCCGGTCAACATGAAGTGGGAATGCCTTCTAGAAAATCTAGTCAATTTAACCTCTCAAAGTTGTATATGATATTCATTAACCAAATTAAAAAGAAAATAACTTTTTATTTAATCCCACATTGGTGTCTTATTTTAAGTATATTGTCTTCAATAAAATAATCTTGTGTTAATTATCTAGTTCCATATTGGTGTCATAATTTTTGTGTTTTGTATTAAAGCAATTTTGTGTTAAACATAGTGTGTTAGAAACTATATCATAAATGTGAAAGTTGGTTGCTAATTTACTTTAATCACAGTTCAGCATTCTTTTGAACTGAAAATTCTATATCAAAATAAAAAAAAAAGCATCAGTTAAATCATAAGAATAATGCAATGATTGAAGCATGTTTGAAAAAAACCTTTTGCATATGTCGAGCCCATAGAGTCGCGAGTGCAGTTTATGTATTGCACTCATGCTGCGGGTACTCGAACAGCAAACACCAGGCCCGACTATGCGTCTCGCTGCATCACTGTGCTGCGGGATCACCGTCCAGGGACACAATGATATTTACTACTCCAATAACTTTGTTTTAGTAGTTAGGTGATAGTTATTTCACATTATCCATGATGAACAGTTTTCAAGAATTTGGTTGGATAATAAATCTATAATGGCTGTTAAATTTGATACATGGCATATATACTTTATTTTCCAACATTCATTTTTATAAGTTTTACTAAAATAAATACATGACTACCTTGTATAATGATTGATAAAATTATTTTATTTGAAAGTAAAATATTGCAAACATGTAAATAAAATTTATATATTTTTTTGAGATTACAATTCCAATGAACATTAAAATTGGCTCATTTTTTGTACTAAATTGTTGTATCATTGTTCATAGTTCTCTATTTAAAATTTAATATATTTTTTCTAAGGAGGCGTTTTAATGTCTTGGACTTAATTTCAGTTTATGATCATTGTTAAAAATAATTTAACAGACAATTAATTTAAAACATCTAATTCATTTTATAGCTTAAAGCTAGATTTAATAAAAGTCGAAACCCCATTTTTTATGATACTTTAAATGACTTCTTAATAAATAGTTCTATTTGACATTATCATTTCAGGAGATAAATTTTCACTTTTCATGATTTGATTTCACGCGCCAGAGTTCATTGACCCAAGGTCAACAACCTGGTGCTAAATTTTTTGTCACTCGCACGTGAATCACTGTACAGTTAATGCCAAGGTTCTATTAGTTAGTACATTGTCTGATTCGTGTTTGTAGTCAATGTACTACAAGTAGGGAGGACGACATTATCGCGCGGGACGTTGCAGAGGCAAGTGCTACACGATTTTAATCTTTAAACGTGTAGATTAAGGTTTCTTTTTATGTAGTGTGCGATTGTAAGTTCTTATAATTTAAACTTTAATAGTTTTTTTTTTTCAAAAGTATCAAACTGAGTCAATTTGCAAAAATAACAAACAATAAAAGGATAATAATTAATCTAAAGGTCAATTTATAAAAGAAGTAAATGATGTAACAACATATTATTTGAAATACCCATCAATCTTTACAAATCAGTTTTTGGTTGATAAGATTTATAAATAATTTAAAAAATTCTAGATTAAGGGATTATAGCAACCATTAGTATGAGGATTAAATATTATTTTAGTTTTTTAGCAAAATTTATCACATTTTATATTCGATATGGCACCTAGCAAGGTGTGTTACATTTTGTCTTATTTTTTTATTGCATTTAAATTTGTACTTTTGTGTCGTAATTTTTGTTCTATTTCTCGTCAATTCGTGTTTTTATCTGTATAATAACTGACTTGATATTGTGTTGAGTTGTTGAGATTTTTAAGTGATTGTAGTTTTTGAATAGGCAATAAATAAGTATCCAGTGTAGAGTGCTGATTCCAGTTTTTTTCAGAATCGGATTTTATGTTCAAACATCCGATTTCAGTCTTTAAAAATTGTTAACCGATTTTCTTCGTCTTGAAGCTGTTCTAGCATGTTTTGGTGTATTCTATATATATCCAACAAAAATCGGAAGTCGATGACAGTCTATAAGTTGTGATGTGTGTAGGGCTGACTCATGTCAGATGTCTGTGTTTAGCGTTGTATCAGATTCAATTTTTTTTTCTATGACACGTGAATTTTATTAAAGACTGAGTTAAGGGCATCTTTTAAATTATTATTTATCACCATAATTCCCATTTCTTTCTTTTGCTGTGAATGACGAGAGAAGCTTGCTGTTCGCCTGATCGTAAGCAATACGACCGCCCATAAACAGCAGAAATACCATTCAACACCTTGAAATACAAAGTATTGTTTGGTATTCCACTGCGTTCGCCATCCTGAGACATGAGATATTAAGTCTCATTATGTCCAGTAGTTAGTAACACAACATTTGTGATATATATTGTAATAGACTTTCTCCCCGTTCAGATCACTCCTGACCGTAGTCGGAACTCGGCACATAACAATATGGGTGACATCGAAGACACACATTTCGAGACCGGGGACTCCGGGGCTTCGGCCACCTTCCCCATGCAGTGCTCGGCCCTGCGCAAGAACGGTTTCGTCATGCTGAAGGGTCGCCCGTGCAAGATCGTCGAGATGTCCACATCCAAAACTGGCAAACACGGCCACGCCAAGGTCCACCTGGTCGGCATTGATATCTTCAACGGCAAGAAGTGAGTATCTTTTGCTTAGCGAATTAAGAATTAACCCTGATTGTGCGGGGTTTTGCACTTATTGCAATTTTACAAGAGTATTTCATATTACTTATTACTTAAGTTGGTTAGAGTTCGGATACCGTCGCGTTCGTATAAATCCTAACAATAAGGCAGTGACAGTAACAATCTTCTTTTATTTGTACACCACATACAAATAAACTTTTTTTTTCTTTTTTTTTATTATAATTTCAAATGTTATGTCGAGTATTTTTAGCGCCTGTTTCACAAGTATAAATAATTTTATTAATAAACAGCTAATTTTAATTTTATTACCATTTTATATTTCTTATATTTATGTGGGTAACATTGACTCAAAAGCTTTGAAACAGGGTCTTAAAGTTGTAAATTAGGTTTGACTAAGTTAATCATATCGGATGATAAATATTCGTAAGAGATTAGTAACATGAGTCATACGAGATAGAAATGATAGCAGAAAATAGGTGTTCATAAAGTTGAAACTTCGAGCCCATAGAGTCGCGAGTGCAGTTTCTATATTGCTCTCGTGCTGCGGGTACTCGAACAGCAAACAACAGGCCCGACTATGCGTCTCGCTGCATCACTGTGCTGCGGGATCACCGTCCAGGGATACAAAATATATTTACATATTATAAAGCTATCTATTTCAAGGCGAAATCTCGTCGCGTCTATAGTGTAGTAACTATTTGATCCATCAAACATATTTTTTTTGTAAATTTTCGATCCAACACGTCTTATTGCCCTTTAATTCATCCTGGAATAGGTTTAGGCTCGCACTGAATAGAAATCGCGTCAGTGTAGTAAGTACTTGATCTATTGAACATTGAATTTTTGGCAATTTTCTACCCGAAACAAGTCTTATTGTCCATTAATTCAACCTGAAATGGGTTTAGGCTCGCACTAAATGGAAATGCTGTTCGATCTGCCCATCTTCGGGGATGTGGCGATTGGCAACGTTACACGTTTTAGTAATAAACAATAATTATGCAAATAACTTATTGTCATAAGCCAACTATTTGTTAAGCTGGCAGTATGAAGACTTGTTGATAATGCACACCCGTTTCGTAATTATTCATGTTCTTTGTTTCGGCATCACGTTTTTATCTTGTCTTATCTGAGAATACAGTTTTCATCAATCAATGCTTTCGTGTTTTATCTTGACTTTCTATAGGAAGGAACGAAATTCTGTTTTCAAAATAGGTTTTGAGATTCTTTACACCTTCAAACTCATATTTATAAGACGCCTGAACCAATTTCAGTGATAAATTTAGTTTAACTGATACTTGAACCGAAATTGGTTTGCCGTTTTATATAAAGAGGGAACAAATTTACTAACCATAATTTTGTAGGCGTTTGCTCCCGACTCCGCTCGTCAGAAATGCTTTTTCCTGAATAAAATATCATAAAGAAAATAATGAAACTAATTTTTATAGTATAGGCCATGATTTACATAGTCTTATTGATAATTCGCTATTAGTAGATCTACGAAATACTAGTTTTTGGATTTTATCGACGTTTGTTGTATCATAATTTTCATCCAATGTTTCTAAAACAGCGCCTTCGTGGCGGAATGAGTTATTGATCGTTCTAAAATTCCGTCACAATAATTAACAAATATACATTCTTATTAAGTTTGCGGTCTTCGAAATGTCAGTAGAAAGTTTAAATACAAAAATAAAACGTGATAAAATCCTAGAACTAGTTTTTCTCGATGTCAAACATTCGCGTAAACATAAGAAATTATTATGGACATCTACAAGCAAAATGATTCAATACTGATAGTATAAATAACTTTTTCTTTAGTCCGCATGTAAATTGTGATGGCCAGACGACCTTGTCGCGTGTTAATCCCGAATGTCCTCTGATCACGTGACATGTCACGAAGATTGACAACTCGGGAGCGCATTACATTATGCAAACACCTTTATCATACTGATAATGCATTTTGTATGGAATTCTTTGTTTATTGTTCGGAACTTATCTTCGTTTATTTTGAAAACAGCGTTTTATGGAACGTATTGTTTTTTATACAGTTGTGGGATGGTATATTCGAACTAAAAATGATTGTGTTTACATAAATTTTATAAATAAATATATTATTATAGACCTCACGCAATTGCTAGTCACTTCAATTTGCGAGCTGTATAATAGTGATGCTAATGTCCTTTGATCGAAATGTATTTTACTTTCCCACCCCCTACTTTGTTACAAAAGAGAGTACTATTATTTCTGCACACACAATTTTTTTTTTAATAAATGCTTCTCGAATTGTTGTATTTTTTTGTAAACTAAAGAGACAGTCAAGGAATGTGAACTTAGACTCAGGAATGTACATCAGATTCAAAGTGTGCATGTATGACCACTGAATGCTACTAAAATGTCAATTATCATGATCCAGGTACGAAGATATCTGCCCCTCCACCCACAACATGGATGTGCCACACGTGAAGCGTGAGGACTACCAGCTGACGGACATCTCTGACGACGGCTACCTGACCCTGATGGCTGACAACGGCGACCTGCGCGAGGACCTCAAAATACCCGACGGCGACCTGGGCACCCAGCTGCGCGCCGACTTCGACAGCGGCAAAGAGTTGTTGGTGAGTACCACCTACACTGTACGACTAGTTATAGTTCGACAACCCTGACGTTTATTTATTTATTTTAGGAACATTTAGAGACAAATATAGTTATAGTTTGACAATCCTTTATTTATTTTAAGAAGATTTAGAGACAAATAAATAGTAGAAATTGAACACGACATGTACCATGCTAATGTCAAATCTTCAACAATAAGTTATCAGATAGAAGTGTTTGAGGGCTTATTATGTAAGCATTTATGTTCAAGTGAATGTGTAATTTGCTTTGATTTAAACATTTTAATTATTAAAAAAAATTGTCTTTTGTTAATAAAGGCTGTCGCAATGGTCGTAAGTTCAAACCACAATAACATTAAAATAATTGATTTAATATATTTATTAGTTAAAACAACAATAAGTTAAAAACCAAAAAAAGGTAAATAATTCAGCTGATTTATATTCGCGAGAAACTTTGTATATTCTATCCACAGTATAAATTGTTTATCTGGTTTGACAGATTCCCTATAAAAAGTAACATATGGAAAAGTAATTAACTCGTTATTAATATCGTACGGTAAACATATTTGACGTAAAAACAAACATTGTCTATAATTTATTGAAGTAATATTGTAGTGTTGCTACAAAGAGACTCGAGGTATCGCCCGCGTCTCACCCCGTATCGTATTGCTCCGTCTAGACCCTGTCGATCACTGTAAGAATGGTACTGAAAAAGAAAGCTAAAGATTTATTACTAATACTAGAATTCCACATAGAACTTTCCGAATTAGGTGAAGTTTTCAATTGTAAATTGTAAGCACACATTAAATAACTGGATAACATACAGTTTCACAATGCTGTTCCTGTTACCTATCAATTTACATGATGCAGTAAGACCTAAACAGTAAAGCAAATTGATAATCATTATTATGATATTACTAAGCATTTCGGCTTGTCCACTCATGCTAAGATGGTCCCTTCTCGTCCCCAACACTCCCTTACCAACTATCCTCTTCCAACTTTTCCCCAGGGCCCTGCAGTTGCTAAGTCAGGGGAAACCAGTATACCAGGTTATATACCGTTGGCAGGCTTCCCTCGGTGTAGCCAACACCGGGGTCCCATGCACAAAAAAATCGACTTAGGTGTACACTACCCGCGACATCCTGTAATTTACGATTGCCTTATCTAGACATTGTCGATGATACAAAATATTTAGAATGATTGGAGTGAGCAATTCGCACCCTATTTGAGCCCACGAACATAAATTTACTGGCATCAATCCCACTTTAAACCTAAACTTGGCAACGGAAATGTTTCCAGCAAGTTACCTTTCTCAGAAAACAATGGGTAAAAATAAATTTAGATTGCCTTGTTACTCATTTTTAGATGAATGTTTCATATCGATAAGTTATTACATTATACGAATATACTGTTACAGACAACTTTGTAGCATTTTATGGAGATATAATACTTTTTTGTCATACTAGTTTTGATATCAGTATTGTTTATCTCCAGGCGCGTTGTAAACCAATTTTATTCTAATTGAACATTGGTAATAACTAATGAATAAAGCACTAGGCCAGCATGGTGAACTAAGCCCTGATCTCTCCCAGTAGTAGAGGAGGCCCGTGCCCAGCATTGGGACATATAATACAGGTTACATTATTGATGAATAAAGAGACGCTTGGCTGATAATATGAGTGAACTGATTGATAGCAGAAATAGACGAATACCAATCCAGATACCTTCGCAAACGGTACATGAATACTTTCATGTACCCGCGATATATAATTATTATTGATATATTCAGTTTATTATACAAAGAATATTTTTTTAAATGTGATAATGAACTTTTACACTCCAGTCGTGATTAGGTGCGATAAAACGATCGTTATGATTATAAAAGTGTGAAAATTACTACAAATCGAAGTAAGTCACGCTAAAATTGAGTACCGGCAGTACGGAACAAAATTTATTTTTGTTTCATTGAATACATTTCTTACAAACAAGTTTATAAGTGTTAGTTAAGTGCTAAATCCAAAAAAAAACTGATTAACTAAATTTGAAGTCTAAACGGTTCCTAACATAGTACATTTTATTTCATTAAAGTGGTCTTAGGGCTACTTTAATGTCCAATAGTATTGGACCTTCTGGTGTTCGACTTCAGAGATAAAAAGAATCGGGCATTTATTGTCGATCTGTAAAGACAAAGGAATTATATTTTTAGACCTTCCAATAATCTCACACGGTCTAAGAAAATGTTAGTTATGTGACAGAGTTTTTTCCATATTTTTTTAATGATTTCATAATTTGGTTATAAGTTATTACAGAGTATTTATATTTTTTTTGATACCTCATATATGTATTGTATTGGTTTTTGTTTTCTTGTGTAAGTGTAGTACATAACTAATGATTATTGTTTTGTTTTTTTTTTCTTTAGTATTTTTCAATTAGGTACGCTTTGAACTAAGTCTGTTGTGTGTAATCTTTGTTAATTAGTAAGGACCTGCGACACATGGTTCAAACGTAGTGCGCATATGTTGTAACCTATATTTAATTGTAACAGCCGAATAAATAAATATTTCTTGCATTACTATCATCCAGATTAAACATTCTCATTTATACTGCAGTGTAAATACATTGTAAAATCGTATACATGCATCGATATATTATATGTACTACGTATTAGTTTTGGCGTACCGAACATTGACTGTGTTCAACTGGATTGAACTGCAATCCATTCAAACTGACTAGTATGGTCAATATTGACAGCTTGTGTTTGTGTACGGAGTGGCGCTCATGATATAAGAACTCGAGTCTAAGCGTAAAAATAGATTTGAATAAAAAATATTACTCAAATAAGTAGAATTGAATAAATAGGTTATAACAGCGACGTTTTTGTTGCCATTTTAGTTCAGATTTTGAACAAATAATTTATTTGGACGTTCGCGTCTATAGAATATACGTCAATGTGTACATGTATGTGCGGCGATGACTCACCACTAGTAATAATATTTAATCATCGAGTATAGAGTCTCTGGTACACTTTGTAGTGCATCGGTGCTAAATCAACTCGTAAATTATATCTCCAGCCTTTACCTGGGCTAGCGCTCTAGCCAGCCGCATGGATGATGGCTTAAGAGGACATTCGGTACATAAATACCTTTAAAAGTTAAATAGGTTTAAACAAAAAAGATTTCTTTAATAAATGACAAGTTAAAAGTTATTGTTTATGATTGCCGATTATGAACAATGTAAATATAAGTGATAGTGGATTTAAGGAAACTTAAGGTATTATGGAGAAGGGTATATTGTATCGTACTAGTAAAGCTTTCGAACTGATCCTGTTCTGACAACATTTTTTAGTGTGAACAGTCAAAATGAACTAATTATTTAAAAATATAATTTAGCTTATAAAGTTAGATAATGCTTATAATTATATTAAACGATAATATCTCATGTAAAATACGAACTCTCAATTATCGCCCCTCACGGCCGGTTATGATTATTTAGATTTTACTCATTGAGTGCAAGGCGACCTTGCATAAGGACACGAATGCCTTGGCTCGTATAAATCAATACGCTATAAATAGACAAGCTCTGTTCTCCCTTACTCTTATTTTTACTTGTTTTATTGCTGGGAATATTGATATTTCGGCCTCTTTGTCACTGTTTGTGGATGCCTATTCTGATAGACGATTGATATTACTGATTGAAGGACATTGGTAGCCAGTATAACTACTGGACATAATGAGACTTAACACCTCATGTCTCAGGATGGCGAGCGCAGTGGAATACCAAATAATACTTAGTAATTCAAGGTGTTGGATGGTGTTTCTACTGTTTATGGGCGCTCGTATCGCTTACCATCGGGCGAACGGCAAGCTCGTCTCGTCATTCAAAGCAATAAAAAAAGTTCACAGCTTGGAATAAATGTTGTATCGCAGGTTACCTGAATTATGCCAACTTCCTGGTTTATAGAGTCAAGTCGAAACGAGCAGCTACGTCAGTTTTTCAAAATGTTTAAAGTCAAAGATATAACAGAAAGAAATAAAATGTAGAAAAACCTGTACTTGATAGTATTGTCGACTACTTACGTCAAAGCAAAAACAAACAGCCTTAATCAATTAACATTTACATAACAATTTATATCATCGCATCGATAGTTTAGATCCAATCGATCGCGTAACTTACGAGATTCAATTATTCATGTGACCGTTTCAGACTGGTCCGATGCTATTGATAGTGTAAGCTGTAAATTATCGAGTCAAATCGATCAGTTGACGGCGCGATGCATCGTGTCAACGCGATTCGATGTTAACAGAATCTGCGAAACATTAACCTACTAGATAATTCGTAATCATGTAATCTATGTACTTCTAAATTGTGATTACAGAGATTTTATATTACCTAAATATGTTTTTAATGCATTCAGTTTGTGAGTTTTGGAACCTTTATTATTTTGTGTTCTCGTATTCATTATAGTGTTTAACGACCTTTAACGGGACGAATTTACTTTAATTTAAAAATCCTTTCTAGTTCGTCTAATCAGTGTGAACTAAAAGCTCTTATCCCAAATTTCATACCTTTGAGCTTGAACGGTTTAAGCGGTTCATTAGTCGATCTAAGTAATGTACAAGTTTGGCTTGCTATAATAATAGTGTTGTGTCACAATGTATTAAGTTATTATTTTGTTTGTTCCAGTGCACCGTGCTGAAGTCTTGCGGTGAGGAGTGCGTTATTGCAGTGAAAGCAAACACAGCTCTCGACAAATAAACCAACTCAGCATTTATAGGGTTATAACAAACTTATAATTTTTTTACAATCAACATCTTTTACATAAATGTAAAACATAATATTATGTATAATTTAACTTAAAATATAATGGTGGGGCGCGGAGGTCGCGGGGTGCCTCTACTCTCGCAATGTATTTGAACATCGACCGCATCGTGCGTCCCACGATGTGCTTCATATGGAATTGAATCTGAGACTTGATGCATTGTCTATGACTTGGGCACGCGGAGGCCGGTCCCTGACTGAGTGTTCCACACGGGACACGCCGCGCCCGCGTGTGGCGCCACACGCGTGGTGTGGAGTGTACAGTAGAGTGCGAGAGAGTAGAGTAGAGATCGCGGGCGCCGCGTCCGACCTGCCGGAACTTCACGTTTGTTTTTGTTTTGTTTGTTCTCTTTTCGCTTACAACGTCTACTTAACGTTAAAGTTACGTTGCGCTCCGCGTACCGCCGAAAGTTTGTCGATCGACGTCGATGTGGGAAAATTTCCGTGGGGAATGCTAATACTGTATCATAGTGGTCAATATCCGACGAAAAGATGGACGCAAACTTGAAGTTATTACCATATTTTAATGCTAAATTAATTAATACATATAAAAGTAAAAAACGAAAAAAATACACAAAAAAATAGAAATAAAGAAAAATTCTTGAATGTGGTGTGTGATTGATTAGGCCTCCGCGGCAGAGCGTCCGCCTGCCGCGCGTGCAACACGTCCCGCAGCCGCCCGAGCGGCGTCATTCCGTGCGTTCCGCAGTTCGTTTGAAATCAATAAAGACTGACTATGAAGACGTCTCCTGACAGTTTATCTTCAGCGAAGACTGATGACGATGCATTTGTAGAGGACAAATAGTTACTTTTTATAGGTTTTGAAGTCGGCCTTTCCTTGCTCTCTTGTCGCCTTCTCGCCTTCTGCTCGTTCGAACACATCACCGAGTGGCTTACGATTGCCTAATTCAATGTTGTGTACTGTGTCCCTGTACCGTAGTGCCGCCGCGGCGACTAGCAAGTGTTGCCTTCGAGGGGCTCGATAGGATTAATATTCACTTGTATGTTAGTGGACTTATCAAGTTTTTCAACATCAGATTGTCAAAGACGATGTGATTATACGAAAATTAATGTAAGAATGTAAGGTAAGGCCCTATAGGAGATGATATTTTTTTATGCATTCAAAATTCGTACATCGCAGGTTGTAGACTAAAATTTAGGCTGTTTTTTACTCAATAACGAGTTTAAGTTGACAGGTAAACGGCAGTGTATATTTTTTTCGAAATTGCATAATCGTTGTTGTTGGTAAAGTTTTTATACTTAGCAGCTTGTAATCAGGTTTTTATTTTATAAAAAACCTAAAGTATAATGTAAAGACATCGGGAGGTGTAAAATAAATACTTTAGTAAAAATACTTTTTCTTTTTGTGAATCTAATGTTGATATACCCCAATGTGTGTAATCCGTGTCGGGTATCAGACGTCTGAGCCGATGGATAGACATCGTTTAGAATTAGTTATTTGGTGCACCCGTAAGTTATTATAGGAATTGATTCCTTGCGCACGGTATCCGTAGTGTTGTGCAATCTGTGAAACGAGCTATACGGAGCGCGGCGGCCGGCCAGCCTCGTCGCCAGCCTCGACGCCAGCCTTGCCGCCAGCCGCCCGCCATCCCGGAGCCGCCCGTTCTGTGTATAGCTGGTGGGTAGTCCGCGAATATCGATGTAATTGATAAGTGAAGGCGTCAAATTAACCTTGTTGCAAAGGTGCGGGATTCAGAAATGTGCGAATTTTTATTTAGGAATTTTAAAACTTATTTTTTATATATTGGGCTTAGGACGGGTCGTTAGAAGAGAATTGAATTGAAGACGGTTTGAAGCTAAACTTCTGTATATACGTAAGTTTGGTATAAATCGTTCGATAATAGGTAACTTAGTACCTAACTAATATTCGATATCCACTTGCAATCTGTCGACATTTCGTGTGTGTCTATGTGCAAACACATTACCGAATTTAATAGTAAACGCCAATAACTAATGTAAAACAGTCATAAGTATTTAACAATCTGTCGAATTAAATCTGTACAAAACAAAACACCGTGACTTGTGATTCATAACCCTTTTAGTTATTTTTTATTTTTTTATTTGCACTTTACGGTTGATAACTGCTTGTGGACGATACGGCTTTGATTGACAATCGATGTACGCACGATGTATAGACAGGTACTATCTGAAACTGCATATAGAAACGATCTATCTTACTGGTAAGGAAATTAGAACGTCATTGCTTTGGTCACTACAGAGCATAATATTCTATAAATGCTTATGAGAATGTTTATAGTATAAAATACGAGTAAGGAACTTGCTATTTTTAGACATAAACTGAATATTTAAAAAAAAAATATAGATCTAAAACTTAGTCAGTATCAGTATTATATACCTACTGAACAAAATTGGAAGTGTTCACGTTAAACGTTGTTTCTCTTTATATCATTGAGGTACTAAATGACTTGTGCCAATTTGAATTCAGTTAATCATACTAAGCGTCAATAGCACGATTAACGTAATGATGTTAGTACAAAGTTAAGAATGTGAAGATATTCGCAGTACGTCGCTTCAGCAGACCTACTTAGATTCAATTTCAAGAAGAAACGTAAGTATAGATAAGTAAGTATTTAAGAGATCTGAGGAAAAGATAAGTTATACCGAAAGGCTGCCTCGGTGGCGTAATTGTACACGGTACTAGTATGACAACTGCGCTTAGGTCCTGGGTTCGAATCCCGGGTGGAACCATAATAATTGTGACTTGGTTTTTCCATCTAAAAACATTAACTCAGTCACCGCAGCTCGGAGTCTGGGTATTGGCGGTGTGATGCCTCGTAAAGCTGTTGGTCCAGCGCCCAATCCCTTCCTGGTAATGTCAGATTTCCGTCTCACCGAAATAAGAGTGAAGGAACAGAGAGTGCATCTGTATATTGTGCACACACTTGCACTAATATTTCCTGAGTACCTGACTGATCTCCGTTGAGATTGGCCGCCGTGGCCGAAAATTTGGTTAGAAGGATTTCACATACCGAAATAATTACAATGCAGGCTATGAAGAGGCAAAACAATCGACAAAAGACTACTTACAAATTAATATTGGAAGAGCAATTGCGACTAGGCATTTACTTCTAGTTGACTGTAAGGTGTAGGGTTCGATTCCCACTCCAGTTTGTTTTTCAATTCGGAAAAATGGCAAGTCGCCGGTTAAAATTTATGTCTAGTATGAGTATATAACTTACGTAGTATATTTTTTACACAATATATGACTAGATCTGCTTACGCCCACAATAAGGCACGAGAATAGACTTAACAAACATAAGATGCGCTATCGCTTCTGCCTACATCTTTAAGACACAAGTAACATGTAGTTAACTGCTCATAAATTGCGATTTTTTTTCATTACACGCTCTATACCATAACAGTTTCCGTGACCCAGAATCTATATCACGCAATATTCGACAAAAACCATAACAGCACTTGGAAACTAGAGGCGGGCTCACTAATGCGAGGCCACAGACTGCAGATCTTTATGACGCCTCTTTAGCCAGATTTATCCAATTGAAGGAGTGTAGGTAATGTTTTTCTTCGTAACCCTTGGAGTACAACACCCTGGTTTTTGTGTTGTTCACTTCACTTTAGGCCCCCACTGCTTGCAGCATATTATAGCTCCGACTTGCGGGTAAATCTATCGGGACTTGTCCAATTCATATGTGCCCCGTAGACGGAGTAAGGCCCCCCGACTATATCCCTTTGTTTTTTTTATATTATTGAGAATTGTGACATTCAATCCAACAAATCGTATTCATTCTATATTCAATTAATTATCAACATATTCTATTTGTAAAGTTTTATCTATATTAGCTAGAAGTAAACGTATAAACCATGAAATATGGGATAGAGTGCCTAGAGTATTGTGGGATGTTCTCGCGCGGAAGGAACCGCGAGCAAAAGGTGGGTAAATACAAAATTACAAAAATATAAATTTTATAATTTTGAGGTAATAACAACGCATTCAGAATATATATTTATTTAGAGAGGCCAATTATAATCTATTACTATGTGAAATAAATAGCAACATTGTTAATTGGCGCGTTGCTTTCTTCGCCCTTTGGCGCATATAGAATAACCGATCTCTTATTTAACATAATATCTTATATTTAAAAATACAATTTTAAATCTACAATAAAAAAAAACTAAGCGATAAAAAATGCAAAATGAGATGGATGATATTTGGGCCGAATTAATAATAAAACTTATACATTTCAAAAATTGGATAGGTTACTATTATTACACACGCGCGATACTTTCTGAAACGTCCTAAAACTACTTAATACTTTAGTAATTTCAAGTTTTTATTTGAGCGCTTGAAATCGCCATTTTAAAGCATTAAATAACCAGATGGAATGTTTTCTAACTTTTTAAATTCTTTACCAGAAGTATCGCGCATGTGATGCTCTCAACAACTATACACAACTCTTACTCCAAATACATTCTATGAAGACGTAATTACATAAATATACGGACTATTTCAAAGCACCACGGCGCATTGATGTATTACTAATTTTATTAACGGTTGAGAAAAACTTTTTAAAATAAAACTTTTTGTTCATAAGTTTTTGTATTTTCGTTCATTTCACAATGTGTCGCTTCCTTATACGTCTGTCTTCGTGTCACCCAATATCTCCACCTCATCTGAAATTAAAAAAACTAGTTTTATTACTAGAATATTTGGATTGTTCAGTTGTTACACTTTAACGCAGGTGCCTCAAAAGTATTATCTGGATACCGATCACCGTACACAAGTTGTTAAGACCCGCCATAAATGTCCACGTAAATGTGTCGCATTTCGGTATCACCATGTGTATATCCGGTTCCAAAAGGGCGGCATAATTATGTCGACTGTATGAGTTATTACTAGATATATTGTACACATTATACTGCCGTGCTAAGCTCAAAAGCGGTATCTTAAAAAAAATCTAAATCTAGATTTTTATGTATCAGATAGCTTAAAGAAATACCCATCCATTGAACTTACCTAAGTCACGGTATCTTGTTTAGAACTTGTTAAAGAAAACCTTAAAAGAGTTTCCCTGTCTCAGTTGTACATACAAGACTATAAAACTATATTTACTAAACTTCGGTTATCTCGAAATAAGGTTTCCCTGACATACCGCTTTTGCGCTACGTACGGCAGTATACAAACATGTATGGATATAAAATTTAAATAGAATATACTTAAGACGATCGGTTTCGGCTTGACAACTAAAGTTAACGGCTCAAATGACATGTAAGAGGTAGTTATTTTTAGATTCGATGATTATGTACGTCTGGAACTTTCTTCGAATTATAAAACTTAAATATATATTGGAGTATTGAAATTAAACTAATTTTCGGATTCTATCGCGGTGCTAGTATTTTATTTTCTCCCGACGTTTCGAAGACTTTGCAGCCTTCATGGTCACGGGGGGGACTGAGGTGTTATATCGGGCAAACAAAAAGAAATATAGGGACCCGCGTAAAAGAACATATAGCTGACGTGAAACACCGACGCTCGACGAAGTCTGCAGTCGCTGAACACTCTGAGGGAGGCGCCAATCATTATCTGCGACTAGACAAGCCACAAATCCTCGCCAAAGAACACCGATTCCTGCCTAGGATGATTCGCGAGGCTATTGAAATTAAAAAACATCCTAATTTCAATAGGGAAGATGGTTGGAAGCTTGCACAAGCCTGGGATCCAGTTCTACATTTAATTAAATCGGAACCCAAAAGACCGGCTGCCAGACTTCAAGACACTGTGAGCTCATTCTGCGTAGATCGGACCACCAACAGCTAAAATTTAAAAAAAAAAAAAAAATTTAAAAAGTTGTATAATTGTAAAATGTAGGTAGATATTGTAACTTTGACTTTACGGATGAACAACACCTCAGTCCCCCCCGTGACCATGAAGGCTGCAAAGTCTTCGAAACGTCGGGAGAAAATAAAATACTAGCACCGCGATAGAATCCGAAAATTAGTTTAATTTCAATGTCTAACATTCGCGTAAACATAAGAAATCATTATATATTGGAGTAGTCATTTTTAGATTCGACGAATAAGTCTGGAATTTTCTCCGAATTATAATTAACTTAAATATATATTTATTATATTACGATTTCAATCCGTATTATATCTACACTTTGTGAAGAATTCTTGCCTCGCGAACTGCAAAAGCAGCCAAAACCGGATAGCCGATCTTGGCCTCCGCAAATAGCATACCAAAATCTTACTAAGCGCTTCATCCAGCGATCTACTATCTATTGCTATACAAATGCGTAAAGCATTTTCAGACCTCGCGAAATAACGCGTGTAGAATTGATTCCGTATGCCTCTACATTTGTACCACGACACAACACTCTTGTTCATCTAGTAAGAGTGTGTCAAATGGTAGTATTTGTTACGGTTTAGGCGGTTCGTTTTAGTTCAAAATATCGAACAATTTTCTTTCATACGTGCACGGCCAAGTGACCGTACTGCACCTGATGTTAAGTGGAGTTGGGTCTTATAGAATGTCGACTGACGAGAAATGATTACCCTTAGGCAGTTGACACAATTATGCCGGCCTGTTGGAACCGGATGTACACAGGCTAATCCCGGAATACTACACATTTACGTGGGCCACTATGGCGGGTTTTAACACCTTGTGTGCGGTGGTTGCTATCCGGGCGGATATAGAATATATTTTACCACTAGCAACAAACAAATATGGCGGCTATTTGACTCGTTACCCTTCAGGTACAAAATACATACGATGTCCGCTTACCCTACGCTATATATTAGGTGATATCATCAGCTTTTGGAATTCCACTGCTGAACATGGCCAACTCTAAAAAATTCCAGACATCGTAAGACGTATACGTAGTATGGTAAGCAATACGACCGCCCATAAATAGTAGAAACACCATCAAACACCTTGAATAACAAAGTATTGTTTGGTATTCCACTGCGCTCGCCATCCTGAGACATGACATGTTAAGTATTATTATGTCCAGTAGTTACACTGGCTATAATGCCCTTCAAACCGGAATACAACAGTGATTAAACACTGCTGCTTGGCGGTAGAAATAGACATTGCGTTGGTACTTACATAGGTGGACTCTCACATATATGAGAGACCTACCTCCAGTAAATATTCTTCTGGCATATAACATTTAATATATGCGGCGATAGCCTAGTTGGGTGTGGAACGGACTGCCAAGACGAATGTCCGTAGGTTTAAATTCCAAGGGCACATACCTCTAACTTGTCTAAAATCATGTGTGTATTCTTTGTGAATTTATCGTTCGCTTTAAGGTGGTAGCTCAAGGTCCATTTTCATACATTTTGTTTCGGCTTTAATCTGGGTAACTAAACAAGTATTGGCAAGTAAAGAATTTAAATTCACGTCTAGTTAGTGATTAGTTCTCGCAGTTGAAGAAAAATGTAAAAATAATTAATAATCATGGATATTTCGGCCTTTAAAATTTAATATGACGAAATTTTAAAGGCAGAAATATCCATGATTATTAATTATTTTTACATTTTTCTTCAACTGCGAGAACTAATCACTAACTAGACGTGAATTTAAATTCTTTACTTGCCAATACTTGTTTAGTTACCCAGATTAAAGCCGAAACAAAATGTATGAAAATGGACCTTGAGCTACCACCTTAACGGTGAAGGAAAACATCGTGAGGAAACCTGCACATCTGAGAAGTTCTCTATAAGAATTTCGAAGGTGTGTGAAGTCTACCAATCCGCACTAGGCCAGCGTGGTGGACTAAGACCTAATCCCTCTCAGTAGTAGAGGAGGCCCGTGCTCAGCAGTGGGCAAGTATATAATACAGGGCTGATATTATAATTATTTTATTATACAACATTTATTAATGAGACAGGAAATATGTAAGTTTTACTTACGTATAGAGCAGTAACGGATGCACTCAGTCGTCTCGCTGCACGTGGCGGCGTTGCAGCGCTAGCGCCAGGTCGTGCTGCAGCGCGGCCGTGCGCAGCGCCACCTCCGCCGGCACCACCGACCGCAGGCCGTTCACTATGTCTTTAGTTTTACCTGCATAACAACACATAGTGGTAGATAACTCTACGAACGCTATGTCGCCCTGGTACATCAGAATTCTTATGAAGAAAAAACTAAAGTGTATTTTAACTGAAAGTAGTCTGATGGTAATCTAGTACTGTTTAAACATCGACAATACCAGAGGAGTTGGTGTTACCAACCTTTAAACAAAGGGCACAAAGCTTTTGAAAAATGTAACTACTTGCTGCTTTTATAGTAACATAACATAATTACAATTGGATTTGTGAAAAAATAGACCAAAATCATTTTAGTTTAACGAACGACACTTTCCTTTGAATAGAACGATTCTTGATGATGCTAAAATTAAATATTTGAATTTATAATGTGTGGAAGAAGGGTGATTCCAGCTAACATTATTCAATTTATACTGATACTAGCTTTTGCCCGCGGCTCCGCCCGCGTTATAAAGTTTTTCGGGCTAAAGTTTTCCGTTATAAAAGTCACGCTATATATTTTCCCGGGAGCCTATGTTCTCTCCAGGGTCTCAAACTGTCTCCATACCAAATTTTATCCTAATACGTTGGGTAGTTTTTGAGTTTAACACGTTCGGGTAGACCGATGCAGCGGGGGACTTTGTTTTATGATATATTTTTGTAGAACTTTTTAAGAGGAACAATCCCCGTCATACATTATTGTTGCATAACTTTAACCGTTTACGCAGCGCACGCAACAGAAGCTCTCAAAACTAATAAATTGTCCCCGTTTTTGCATCATGTTTCATTACTGCTCCGCTCCTATTGGTCATAGCGTGACGATATATAACCTATAGCACTCCAGGAACAAAGGGCTATCCAACACAAAAATATTTTTCAGTTCGAACCGGTAGTTCCTGAGATTAGCGATTACTGCTCCGCTCCTATTGGGCATAGCGTGATGATATATATAGCCTATAGCATTCCAGGAACAAAGGGCTATCCAACACAAAAAGAATTATTCAGTTGAAACTCCTAGTTTCTGAGATTAGCCATTACTGCTCTGCTCCTATTGGTCATAGCGTGATGATATATAGCCTATAGCACTTCACGAACAAAGGGCTATCCAATACAAAATGATTTTTTAGTTCGAACCGGTAGTTCCTGAGATTAGCCATTACTGCTCTGCTCCTATTGGGTATAGCGTGATGATATATAGCCTATAGCACTCCACGAACAAAAGGCTATCCAACGCAAAAAGAATTTTTCAGTTTGGACCGGTAGTTCCTGAGATTAGCCATTACTGCTCCGCTCCTATTGGGTATAGCGTGATGATATATAGCCTATAGCACTCCACGAACAAAGGGCTATCCAACGCAAAAAGATTTTTTCAGTTCGGACCGGTAGTTCCTGAGATTAGGCATTACTGCTCCGCTCCTATTGGGTATAGCGTGATGATATATAGCCTATAGCACTCCACGAACATAGGGCTATCCAACGCAAAAAGAATTTTTCAGTTTGGACCGGTAGTTCCTGAGATTAGCGCGTTCAAACAAACAAACAAACAAACAAACAAACTCTTCAGCTTTATATAATAGTATAGATATAAAAGCTGAAAAGTTTGTTTGTTTGACGCACTAATCTCAGGAAATACCAAACCGATTTTTTTCACTATTAGAAAACTACATCACTCCTAAGTGCCATAGTTTACTTTTCATCCCGAGAAGATATAAAGCGGGACTTTTATCTCGGAAAAACTTTGTGCAAGCAAAAGCTAGTGTTAGATATAGTGATATACCAAAGTAAATATCGTTGAGCGTATTCCTGATTTTGTTCTCCATGTCCTCAACCATGCGTCCGATGTTCGCGATGTGCGGCGTCACGTCGCTCACCGCCGAGTCTTGTTCTGCCTGTAATGGTCACTTTCATATTTACACAACGTCTATATATTTTAAATTAGATAGGTATGTATTGTATCTAATTTTACAAAAGCTGTCATATTTCAGTTTCGTTTACACTACCTATATATCCAGGGAAGAATAATATATTTCATAATATCTATTGTATTCAAATAACAGGGTAAATGATAATGAAATGAATGCAAAAAATACATATTATAATGCAAAAAATACATATTATAATGCAGAAAAAAATATTAAAAATACGCACAAAAATTAGTAACTAACAAGTGTTTGAAATCTGTTAGAAGCGGTGACTTAAAATTATCAAAGAAATACGGTAGACAGGCGTGAAGTCACCAGTGTAAACAGTCTTAATAATGCGGGCATGAGAAAGAGATGGAGGTATGTCCCAGTATGGACCCACTTTTGTTAATTTTATGTTTATACATTAATTTTTACTTCATTTTCTAACCAATGTTGATTCTATTTTTACAGAATTGTTTCTTTTTAGCGTTACATTTAACCATATAAAAAAGTGTACAAAATCAAATATCCTAATCTAATGACATCTCCAAATAAAGGCATATTTAAAAAGGGCCTACTTGTTAATATTACTCCTAATTGCATTATCAACAGCTCAAATCCCTACTTATAAGGTATATAGTGATAACATTTCACACAAGGTAATGCTACATCAATATTTATCAACTGCTGTTAAATTGATAAGGAGAAAATAAATGTTGTCATAGAGAGTTATACTAAAAAATGCTTTTACACTTATTTACAGTGGTATATTGTTACCCTATAAAAATGTTAGTAAAAAAATTTTTTTTTATTGTAAATTCCTATAAAATCTTGTTTAAAAAAATACATTTATCTTATACTAATAAATAAAGCTGAAGAGTTTGTTTCATTGGATGTGTTAATCTCAGGTACTATTGTTACTACTAAAACGATTAGCATAAATATTTTACAAATAGGAAGCTGCTATTTTTTTTTACTTGCAAAATCTTAAAATTATTCCTTTTCCAGAAAAACTTTTTCCACAGGCGGCTGCAAGCAAAAGCTTCTTTTGTATATTATTAAGTTTGAAAATGTAGTTAAGTTGTAATATGCAAAAATCATACATTTAGGGTATTAGTTGATGAGAACCAGAAATTTACATATGCATTACTAACATGAATTTACAGGAAAAAGGGTATTTGAAAAGTGTGACATAAGTTTATAATTTTTAAGTTTTCATACAAACAATACTGCATTATAATAAATGCTTGTCAAAACACTAAGCCTTTCGAACTAGCATAATAAAGTGTAGTGAATAATTACAACAAACAAAGTGTTTTTTTATGTTACCAGACTCTAAGAAGCTCTCTAAGCCTATTATTATTATTCTTAATTGTAGTAAACTTAATAACCTAGAAAATTAAGTTAGACTTGTATTGCTTATTAGTCTTATAGACAAAGTTGTAATTTACTGCTAAGAACCTAGTTCTTAGAACAAATGAAAAAAAAAAAACACCAAGTCAAAATAACACAGTATAAGTGCAAAAAAAATTCAAATGTATGTGAAGTCTGCTAGTATGCACTAGGCCAGCAACATGCACAAAGGCCTAAAACACTTTCTAAAGTAGAAGAGGCCTGTGCTCAGCAGTACGCAGTATATTAATCAGGGCTTGTATTATTAAGGGCAGTTACCGAAACAAATAAATAAAAGAACCTCTGCTACCCTCACCTGCCTAGTGAGACTGCCTCCCAAGTTCATGGTGCCACTGCTCTCCTTATTGGTCTGGAGCCACAGCATGGCGGTGGAGGTCAGCTTGTAATGGGCATTCCGGCCAGAGCTCTTCTCAATCACCTCCACCACATGGATTGAGTCCCAACAACCCTTGATCTTTTGTGAACCGTCACCCGCTTTCTTTATCAATATTACACCTGCAATAATGTTTTTTGATAGGAACCATGAGTAATCTATGGTTCATCAAGAATTTTAATTCAAGAACATATTGACGGTTGAAAGGCTTATTGATTTAAGCAAAGCAAGGTAGAAATCTTTTAACTAGGTTAAAAAAACAGAAAAAAATTGGTCATTTTAAACTTAATGTTGCAGGAACATGCTGCTACTGTCAATTAACCTTCCAACCGTTGATGTGATTGTAATGTATAACATAGTTTTATCCACAGCCTTCTTCCTACATTAGAAAACAGAGATTACTTCACTGATAAAATGGACTTGCACATATTACTAGATTATAATAAATATTGAAACTATAGGAGTTAATAATGTCAGGACCTTAAACTTGTAGCCATTGAAGTAGAAAGTAGCCATTATTCGGTATTAAAATGTTCTCTCACAAAGAATCTCAGATTTTAGGGTCACTAATTATTGCTAAATGCATTACCTGCAAATCCATGGTCCATATCCCACAAATACACGGAACTGACGCCGCCCTCGAAGTACATCTCCCGGTACTGATCGAACGCATGGTTGGCGTCTATCTCGAGTTTCCTCAACCGCTCGGAGGGCATCGAGCCGTCCTCCAGCGGCGGGTCGTAGGTATTCGACCACGGCGAGCGGTACGAGTCCCCGTCACGGTTATAGTCGCACAACAGGTAATCCTTCCCGTTGCTGCGGTCCTGAGCTATCTTCAAAGGCTGGTCTACTGATGATAACAAGTCGTCACACATGCTCGGAACTAAATCTATCAAGTCGGTCAAATTTTTCTCAATTTGCTGAGGCGGTAGCCTCCGCATCAAATCCAATGCACAATCCATTTGTTGGTCAGTCTGCAACAAACCCAAAACATCGTTTACGCTTACAAATATTCGGTAATTCTTGTGTATTAGTCATCATAACAAATAATCTAGCACGAACATTTAGTAGGTCAAGAAAAAGATGGACATAACTTACCATTTTCGATGCAGGTTATCAGGAAGGCGGTAAGGTGATTATATCTAATAAATTCAGTGTGTTTAAACGGAAAATATAAAAATTACAAATAATAGGAAGTCCCGACCCGAATATGATAACTTGACGTAATTTGACAGATGCAGGTTTTTCATTAGAATATTTTAGTTTTGGGTGTCACCAGTTTTATTCACTTAATGTCTGTTTCCGAACGAATAATAAAGATGACATTCTAGTGTTATAACAAAGCAATGATTGGCAGTAGTACCAACACTGTCAAACAGGAAACAGCTGGCACGTCATAACTGTTAACTGACTTTGTTATGTTGCCTTCCTTGATAGACGCCGGTATATCTGTCTTTGTTTCACTCATCCAGTAGAGGGTAGTGAAAAGAACCAAAACTATAGCACAAAATTTCGCTTTATAATTTCAAGTTGAACTAAACTATTTCCTACGATATGTCAGTTTGTGAATTTGTGTTGTGTGTGTCAAAGTTTTGTTGTTATTAGTTTTAATCGGAGAATTTATTGTGTGTAACTCAATTCTTTGTTGTTATCAATGGAATTGTGATCAGTTATCACGATACCTCTGGAGGACTTTATTGTTGTGACGCTGCGACACATTAAAAGGGTTTGTATTGTGTACATAATTACGGCTTATTCAAATGAATCATTATATGGGAATGTTATACAAGATATTTTAATAATGCGACTATTATGTAGGCCTAAACAGGAAGCGGGCATGGTGGAATCGCAATTATTTATTATTTTTGAATGACAAAAGTGTTGTATATGATAATCTGATTAGCTGATAGGTTATATTCATGTTATGAGCGAAAGAAACCTTATAGGGTGTGGAAAGTGCATGCATTGCAATGCTATTAAGCTGTGTATTGATAACAATTTATGCTAATGCCTCAGTTCCTTGTTACAACACTACTGTTCGCCCTATAAGGGTAGCACTTATGGTCAACTTGATTACTCTTTATGTTAAATTCTAAGTTATTCTACAAGCTGCTTGTTGGTTTCTCATAGCTTTGCTCTGATTCATAATACCATAAATGCATTTCTACATAATATTTTAAAGATCAATCTGTTCCTTAAAATGTAAATTATTTATAAATTCATGTAGACTACTTAATAAATTTTATTATAAATTATGCTAAACAAAGGAATAATAAACAACATGTAAACTACTTTTGTTAAGTTATATATGTACTTATAAAAGTCTTATGTATCTTAAAAGTTTATCTATAATATTTAGAAGCATATATAAATAACTAATATGTACACATACTTGATAACAGCTTATTGTCTGTAAACTGTGCGGAATGTTTCTATGTGACTGTACTTTAGGCTATTTTATCATATTTAGCAAAGATATTTGAAGGCGATAGTTTTTTTTCAAATGGTTTAGCTTTAGTCGCTACTCACTTCATATTATCATTATAACTTTAAAAATCTCCCACATTATGGACGCTAAAAGTTTCCTATGTGCAGTATGTGTGCTAAGCATACATACATCAGTATTTTTTTTTATTTGTGATAGCAGAACCCACACACACACATCATGCATTTATGCCCGTTGTTTTATTCTATGATGTGATAGCAGAACTCATATTGTGAATATTTAATCTGCAAAAACTAACTTGATTGAATTAATGAAAGATTAGTATGACCTACATTTCCAATAAATAAAAAATCAAAAGAAAGTCACTGTTACTACAAAGAAAAAATACATTTCTAATTAGAAATAACTTTAATTGATTTTATAATTCTAAATGGAATATCTGTCCAAGATTCAAAAATTACTAGAATACAATATATTCACATAAAATGATATCTGTTTCCAGGAACCATATCACCCGTCGACAAGTTCTCCGGTGCCAAAATGCCGACACCACTAGTGAATCAGGACAATCATGCTAACGATGTGCGCGTAAAGACAGTATATAGTGGTGATGTCATGATCACATACATCAACCACAATATAAGCTTCGAAGAGTTCACCCAGGAGATGGTGGCTATATGCCGATTTCCACCTGATCAGGTACAATCCAATTATATAATTTTTTTATGTAATATTATATTTAGTAATAAACTAATGTTATGTTTCATGAATAGTAAAATGTGATGATAAAAATTAAAAGGGAAAAATGTAGATGAGATTTCTTTGTAACCTACTTTAAAATAAATATTCTTTTGTCATTGACAAATAAATACATTTATAGATAAGTTATAAAGGAAATTAATTTATATTATGTGTGCATTACTGTAGTATTTATTATTCTGAAATCTTTAAAAAAATATTCACCCTGTTGCATGGAATATTTTTATATTTTGTAAGGATCTATATTTATGTACAAAGAAATTAAGCTTGTTAGTACAATTAGTTGATAAATGTATTGTTATAGTCACATTTGTACAGTAAAAAGATTTTTGGAAATCCTACCTTGACATATAAAAGTGGAATGCAATATTCAATATATGTGCAGGATTGTGTATAGTATAGATCAATGCTATGAAAAGTAGAGATGACAGAGAATGTATACCTAATGAAATAAATAAATAAGACACACTTTTCAATGAGCTGTACCAATACTATAAATGTTATTATCCAAACATCCATTAGTAAAATTATTAACACTTTTAATAAAAATATTAATTAATAATACACACTTCAATAGAATTATGCTTCTAACAATTACTACATGTATGAATTATAAAATATAATTTAATGTCAATTCTGTGGATTTTCACCAGGTGTTCACTATGAAATGGGTAGACGAGGAAGGTGACCCATGCACCATATCCACGCAGCTGGAGTTGGACGAGGCGCTGCGCTTGTACGAGCTGAACAGGGACTCGGAGCTGACTGTTCATGGTGAGTGTTGTTTCATGTAGATGGTAGAGTAGTATCGGGCAAAGCTTATGAGAAAAAAAAAATTTTTTTTTTTCACAATTGAAGGTTTTTATTCACAAAGGTGTTGGAGGGAGGTTCCGATATTTGATACGTAATCCCCCTTCCTTCCCTCCCGGTTAGTGTTTGAGTTTGTACCACTCCTTCGCAGTTGTAATGTATTGAAGCAGTTGGTGCTGTATTGTTGTTCACGGTGCATTTTGTCAAAATATATCTAATAGATATGAGTGAATATGAAGTAATCATAATGAAATACTAGGATAAACTACATACCCTTAGTCAAATTTATTTATATTGGTAATGTTACTTTCAAAAATTGCGGGACATACAATACTTCAATTAGCTGTTTGTAGTTCGGCATAATAATATCACTTAGTAACAAAATAACGGTAACTAGTAGCATGTTCTTACTTATTTTTAGACATAGACAATCAGATATTAGTACAAAAAGGTTTTAGTCATTAATATGGGAAAATAATACTTACGCATTACAATGCGTTGCGGTATTATTAGGTAGTCGTGTATACGCGACATACCGGTTGTGTTACTTTCTGTTTGGAACCAGTTCTCGTCCCCAGCTTGGATTCAAGGTTGACTAATATTTTACCAGATATATTGACATTTGCGAGCTGGTGGCAGTATTTTCATTTACGGTTTTTAATACGATTTTTTTGTTTTGTTTTGTTTTAGCAGTTAAACATAATGAATGATTGATAATTGGTATTATAATTTAAGTAAGGAATTAAAACTAATACGGCTAAAAATATAGGTGAAAATTGGGAGTTATTTAGAAGTTAAGTTATATAACGATTTGTCAATACGAGGGACGTTGCCTCTCTCGACGGTTGCCAGAATTGTGTCGGCCTATTTTACTGCACTTCGGTGTAACCCTGAAACGTGTCTAGTCAATATCAACCATTTTGACGAGTTTTTCATCATATGTAACTAAATTAACTAGTCCTTTTCTAGCTACTCTGGTCATTGCTAGATCTAACCTTTTGTGGATCCGGTGTGAGTTTTTACAACTGCGCACACACATGACCCGAAACCTGGTGTCATTTCTGCGCCCCTCCAGGACCAGCGCCTTGTGTCTGTACACTGGTACAAAGTTATATCTGCCTGGGGTCATTACCTCAGTCCAGGATGGTTAAAAATACCCAATACTAGTCTACAAATATTTCCACCTACCCATTACACAACGCGCTTAAAACTACATGTTTAATTGACCTTTTTTTTGTTTACAAACGGCTCTAGAGGAATATAAAAAACGCGTGCATCGTTAGATAAGATAAGGCGACGCTGCTTCACTCTACTTTTATACGTGGATGTAAAAATTAGTACTAAAGAGTGTCGTGACAGGTTGATAAACGGCACAACGCTCTTTTGTGTGGTTTTGGGTTGTTCAAACGCAAACGTAAACGTTTTGAAGTGGTTCCGTTAGTTATAGATAGATGGCGGTACTAGATAAATTAGGTTTACTCAAGGTTTACTGTAACTCCATAACAACAATCTTTTATAATAATAATATAGTAAAATAAGCTGTTATACTTAATGTTATTCACAGGAGTTTTTTTTAACTGTAAGTATGCATAGTATTTACAATAGGAATAACGCATCTTCGCCAGTGGTTTTATATAACCTTTCATTGCGGGGAGAAATATATACGTGCAAAAAACATAATATTAATATTAGCCCTGTATTATATACTGTCCCACTCCTAGGCCTGAGCCTCCTCTAATGCAGAGAGGGATTAGGCCTTAGTCCACTACGCTGGTCTAATGCGGATTGTCAAACCGGACTTATACATATATTATTATGTAATGTTGTGATACTCTTTCTCAATTTTTTACATTGTAGTTGTATTATTGAACGTTGCAAAAATTATTTGCACAGAAAGAATGATATGATGGGAATAAAACTGATACTTTGCCCTTTTCGGAGTGAACTATATAATACCGCTGCAAAAAGAACTTGGGAAAGGACAGTATAATATTTTATTAGCGTAAAATATTATATATGTAGCCTAGATTCTCTTTATGAAAAAAGTAGGTGTCGCTCGCGCCTTCGCCACGTGAAAGCCGTTCCCGCCATAAAACCCTCACATTTTGTAGCGATCCTTGTCGTCGCCAGTACGACGGGAGCGCCATCTATTGTATCATCTATCATAACGAATCTGATTTCAAATCCAGGTTTCCAGAATTTCCAGGATAAAAAGTAGCCCATATGTTATTCCAGGGCGTGGTCTATCATTTTAATACATGGTATAGATATGTTTTGTTAACGAGCGAATCAACATAATTGTCACATGAAAATGTAAGTATCAGAGAAGTATCCCGTGCATTAGAAATTAAAATTATAATGTTATTTGTATGGTGGCAGTGTACTTCTGGTAATTGTGAGATTTGGGTTAGATTTTAGGCCGGCAATTAAAAAATGTTTAAGATTTTCGTCTTGAACAAAATACACGATTTGCACTTGAAAAATTCCCGACACAATATTCACCTATCATGGTACGGAAACTACGTCGTCGTAGGGTGAATGCACTTTCGTCTCTGCCTACCCTTTCAATATGAAACAATTGTTAGAATGAAAGCAAACTAAACATTAGGTTAGTCAATTTAAGCGATGACTACGCGTGTTACTATTAATTAAACCGATCTGGTTGTGCCAAACAATATCAATTCATCGCGGTCACTAATTATAGTTCGTTTAGCTGATATAACGCTTGTACGCTGTGTACTTAACGTTGTTAACTTGTGGCTGTTTGAGACAATTGTTTGGCCCCAGACGACGCGCGGGAGAGTAACTTCTAGAACATATAAAAGTATTTTTTATTGTATTGTTAAGAAATGAAGCGATATTTATCAATATATTTGCACAAATATTACACACACCATACGACCGGTACGACTCCCTCGGTCTGTCAAACGTTCTGTGTTTTTAGCAAAACTTTTCACAAATACCCTCGCAAAAATATTTTTACCGTAACAATACCTTAACCTACCTCCAAGACAAGGCAAGCGTAGCGTGGGCCGTCCATCGGCAGGAGGGGTGGACGACATTGTAAGGATCGCGGGTCGAACCTGGATGCGATTGGCTCGGAACCGAAAAAGGTGGCATTGTATGAGAGAGGCCTACACCCAGCAGTGGGACTTTACAGATTGTGGATGATGATGATGAACAATACCTTATAGGAATGGTAGGCCATTTCGCGGGTTTGTTTGATAATCATCTGTGAATTTCTCTAATGCTAGTGGAATTGTGCAGTTAACCTAAATCGTTGCATTATTGGTATTTTGCTGGTCATAAGAAATCTCACTGACTACGGAGCTTCATCAAATCATTTATTAAAAAATAGGAGTAAATAATAATAATATCAGCCCTGTTTTATATACTTGCCCACTGTTGAGCACGGGCCTCCTTTATTACTGAGAGGGATTAGGCCGTAGTCCACCATGCTGGCCTAGTGCGGATTGGTAGTCTTCACACACCTTCGAAATTCCTATAGAAACTTCTCAGATGTGCAGGTTTCCTCACGATGTTTTCCTTCACCGTTAGAGCGAACGATAAATTCACAAAGAATACACACATGACTATTAGAAAAGTCAGAGGTATGTGCCCTTGGGATTTGAACCTGTGGACATTCGTCTTGGCAGTCCGTTCCACACCCAACTAGGCTATCGCCGCTTTTTTTAGAATAGGGGTACGGGGCTTTAAAAGTCTTCTGACATTTTGACTCCCTGACCATTGTTGGTGTCGACGGGTTAAATTAAATATGTGATGCTCGCCTGCTCGCCGTTTTAGAATTCAGTTTGTACTTAATATATAAAATATAATATCGCTATTCTTTCCTGGGATTCAAGCTTACTTCGTATAATCTAATCAAAATCTATTCAAAGTATTAGCCATAACAGCCATACAAAGATATAGTTAATTTCGCATTAAGTTATTGATTATAGCATTCCTAATCCACATACAATCCTTTATATATCTACGACCTTCAGCTCTCGATACACAATCGCTAACTCCACTAATAATGTTGTCGACGTGCTACGATTCCCGCTAATTAGCATATTCGTAAGCGGGACTATATTATAGCGGCTTTTATGTTGTATTAAACTGTGTAGTTAATTAGACAATGGGTTGTATAATTATCGATGAAGGTGGATAACTCCCTGTGGAATCGTTTGCGAAGGTTAATCTATACTCATCATTGACGTATATTCTATAGACACGAACGATCGTATAAACTATTTGTTCAAAATCTGAACAGTCACTGTTATAACCTATTTATTCACTTGAACAACAAATAATTTTACTTATTTGACTAATATTTTTTATTCAAATATAGGTTTACACTTAGACTCGAGTTCTTATATCATGAGCGCCACTTCGTACACAACCACAAGCTGTCAATATTGACCATAATAAAGTCAGTTTGAATTAATGTAATAGTACGTAGTACATAATACATGTATCGATGATATAATAACTAATATATAATTATATAATAAACACTTTGTTTTTAAACGCGGTAGTCAGGAACTACTAAACCTATTTTATTTATTTTTTTCACTAATAGGACGCTACATTACTACTGGATGCTATAGGCTACTTTTTATCCCGGGAAAATAGTTATCGCGGAAAAATAATTTCACGCGGACGCATCGCAGGCAAAAGCAATAAATAATGTGAGTTAAGTGGAAGATGCTATAGAAAATTACTTTCATTAACTGTCTGGGCTATAAAAAGTCTGAATTATGTGGAATCACGATTAGCATATGCCCTGTTTATAAGCAGGCATTTCATCAATCAAAAGATAGTTCAACGACCTGATAACGTTGTCCAAATAAGTTGCACCCCTGCCCAACCCCTTCGGATATACAAGTATGAATTTATTTGTATATGACGACGACTATTCATGTACACCCATTACATAAGTTATTACAGCAGCTAATATCACAGAACTTGAATATTTTCTCATCCGACATTTACATAATAAAGTATCTAGAGCAAGTCATTTCGTCTGAATTGGAGATACAAGAAATTTGTCCCCCGAATCACGTATTAACATAAATGAATAATTTATTCGCAAATAAATTATTTATTTGCGAGTGTCCGCGCGACGTGGCCGAAACAAAACGTTACGTTCCTCTATCCGGACATTTTGTCCGAGAATATTGTTATAGATGCGATTTTGCTTTGATTTTTATTTTATTTAATACTTAGAGCTGGTTTTAAAACTGTCTAAAAATTAACGTGTTCGTATAAATTATTATATTATTGTTAATTGTTTTTTTAGATTTCATGAATCAATAGTTACAACCGTGTATCAAACTTAAATGTATTGAATTGCATATATTGCAAAAATATTTTGGTATTATTTTAAATTTTATCATGTCGTGGAGATATTTATAATAAAATACAAAGTTAATGCTTTACATGTGCCCTTAAACTTGGTACTTATGTTAACTAATTTATGTCTTTATCGATAATTTACTTCGGTCGGATTCCGCATGCTTTTTCATCTGCACATACATCTGCAGAAGTAATTGTTGATGTTTTCCTCATAGGAATAAAACTAATTGTTAAAGTAACAGTAATTATGATTATTAAGTATGTGAAACCAGAAGAGTGGAATTTTTAAATACTTTTTTCCCTTACACTTCTAGTTGGTTATTTGATATGTTTTAATAATCTTTTTTTTTTTCATTGGAGGCTGGCAACTTGCTGTCTATTAATTAGTGGGATAAAAGTCAATGATAATAGTTATGGCTACAGAAGATATTTCGACATACGTAGACACATTGCTGAATTGTAATAATATCTGTCAAAGCTATAAGATTATTGTTAAAATTACAAATTACCTAAATAAATTAAATTTGTCTTCCAAAAAAACAGCATCGTATCCGTACAAATACATATTCTGTGAGAAATAGTAGCGGATACACGCCGTATATTGTTCACTTATCGTGTCCATTTTGCACATGCTCTCTGTTTTGCCGGCCGCGGTCGTACCACGTACTTTACCTATAAAATTCTTATCTACCCGCATTGCGAGCCGGCCGGCCATTTCCATATTCAGATTGGCATTTCGGCGACGTACATTTTTGATTTTATTTGGCGCTGAGAGCAACGTTATCCGGGTTCTTTTGTGTTGTATAAGGCTGAAAAACTGTCAAAAAAATCTTCTGATGGTAATGGCATAATTGTACGCGCTACTTCAATTGTCATCTCGGATTCCATCCCTAGTTAGGGTAAAATATTATAGATTTTTCTCTCAGCCCGAAGTTTAGAGTTGTACCCAGCAAATAAGAATTAGCTCGCCCGTTCCATGGGACTTAGCTGTTGAAATGTGCTTATGTGAGACCTCTGTCTAGCCCTAAACGGTAAAGGCGTGATGCTGTTTTTTAATATTTCTATTGCTAAGTATATTTATTGAGTAATATCCCGATGCTATGATATTGCGTCTTAGATCTTTTAATTTGGGGTAAATCGATCCAATTTGTGGTGTCCATGTAGGGTTTTGATTGTATCTATTTTAGTATGCCGTCTTAGGCGATGTTTATCTTCTAATTTATCTTATTGGGCTTTGTTGTACATGAGCGGATAAAGTAGAGGTCGTCGGTGAATAACATGTGTTTTCACCAAATTAAGTACGTGTAAGTAATGATTTCTATTATGTTTTTTTTTTTGAGTGACTGGAGATGAAATATTAAAAATTGACTTCTGTTTAGTTCTTCAAGAAACAAAACAGGCTGGTTATAATTAATTTTAATAATTGGCGTGAGAATTTAGTCATTGATGATGTAATTTAGCCGTATCGGATTGACGGCATAAGGCGTTGAGTAAACAATATGTACCTTGATCGCGAATATAGCATACGTTTTCTTCAAACAGATTGCAGGCTGCAAATAAAGCATAGTTTAGCGTAGCTCGCATAGCTGAGAATTTTTTTTATACTTATGTGCAATCCGCAAAATATATAAACTCATATACAATGGCTAATTCTCTCAGCTAAGCGAGCTAAGCTAAACTAACTGCTTAGCTTTGGGCTGCAACTGACGTACGGAGTAAACCATAAGCTAGAAGTACCTCAGTTCATTTCGACATCGTACAACCGATATAGCCTTCTGCAAGGATTTACTGCGGCGTCTCCTGTTTGCAAATAAAACTGAAGCGGCACAAACTTTGTGCAAACATGGGCCAACTTGCTCTAATACAGTGCAAACATTGCGGCCAATGTTGGCGTAATGCGCGCGCTTGTAAGACCAACTTAACCAGTGTAGTTTGGGCTATTAAGGGAATTTTAATTAACTTATTGCATTAGTTTTGTGGCTATAGCACTAGTTTTAGCTCGCGCCTCCGCCCGGTTGAAAGTTTTTTCTGAATACTAAGTAGCCTATGTTCTTCCCTGGGGCTTAAAATATCTTCAAAAAATTTCAGCGCAATCGGTTCTGGTTCAGGAGCAAAGTGGAAATTTCATATAGGTAGGTATTGTCAACAATTCAATAAAGCAGATACGAAATCATCTACTAGAGTTATATAAAAGGGAAGTTTAAAACAGGGCATAATCGTGTAAGAGCAGGTGGAAACAAGGAAAGGATAAAATGAAAAGCTGTTGTTTTAATTGGACTAATGGTGGATAATCGGTGTTCGTAATGCCGCGATCGCGCGTTAATTGATTTCGACCAACGTGTTGTAAAACGGTAGTTAAAAGCCTGTTATTAAATTATAAAAAGTTGGCGAGCCCTGCGATAATTGAGGGTTTGAGAATGACATATTTGACTGCGGATAAACTACTTGAATACGGTTTTTTATAGAGTAAAAGCTATGTAGACATATTAGTTTGTGCAATGTGCTAATAATAAATTCCTGTTTCACATTTTTTTGTTGTGTTTTTAGTCTGTAAGTTTATAGGCCTTAAAAATCTTGATTTCGCTGTTACTGTGGAGTATTGACGTTAGATGGTGATGGATATTAGCCGTGCAGTGACCAATATGTTCGTTCGAGGACTAAATGATGTAAATAACATTGCATATCTTCAAAGATAATCTGTATTAATTGACAATATAATTTTTATTATATGAATGTTGTAGCTTACGTATTGTCACAAAAATAAGCAGGAAATTAGCCTACTAAATTATATCGTGAAGCGGTTTTCCGCGATGTATCTTGAGCATTATGAGTTATATAATTTTGTTTTCCATTATAGAATTTACTTAATTAATTCTGTCAGTTAAATAAAACGAATGATTCACGTATTACAGTCGTCATGAGCGGGCCGGGCAATAAAAGCAGAAAATCAAAAGGTTTTGTCGCGAGTGCACTTTAAAGTAAAAATATTAATTTAAAAAAATACTTGTGGTAGGTCTCTATATGTGAGAGATCACCTGCCACCACCAAAATGTCTGTTTTTACCGCCAAGCTGCACTGTTGTAGTGACTGTTGTGTTCCGGTTTGAAGAACACTGTAGCCATTGTAACTACTGGACATAAAAAGACTTAAGGTTATATATAGCTTAAGGTCCATTTTTCATACATTTTGTTTCACCTTTAATCTGGGTAACTAAACAAGTATTGACAAGTAAATAATTAATATGCATGGATATTTCGGCCTTTAAAATTTAATACGACGAAATTTTAAAGGCCGAAATATCCATGCATATTAATTATTTTTACGTTTTTCTTTCAACTGCGAGAACTAATAAATAATTTAAATTCTTTACTTGTCAATACTTGTTTAGTTACCCAGGTTAAAGGTGAAACAAAATGTATGAAAAATGGACCTTAAGCTATAACCTTAAATCTCATGTCTCGGATGACATGCACAGTGGAATACCAAACAATATACAATTTAAGGTGTTGGATGGTGTTTCTACCGTTTATAGGGGGTCGTATCGCTTACCATCAGGCGAACGGTGTAGTCATCTAGTCATTCAAAGCAATATAAAAAAAAAAAATATTTATCGAAAAATAATCTAATAGAAACCAGTTTTATTCCAATTACTAACGTTCGAGAAATCGAATCATAAATTTAAACAACACTATTACCCTTAAAATGTATTATGGCTGGAGTGTTTCCTCCAAATAGTCAAACATGCATACGTTCCTCCCATTCCCTTGGAGGGGAGAGCGGGACAGACGTGCTCCGAATACGCATAGTCCATCTCGTACACACGAATGTACCTACCGCGCTATTATTCATAGAAATGTCAACTCAGATTTATGTGACGTCGATTCGGGATTAACTGGAATTTGTGTGGGGTTGTCACTGTTTTGTAGATCCAGGGTGAAGGCATTAATCCTTTGTTAGACATTCATGGCTATCCCTAAGATGACTGTAACAAAAAAAATAAAATTTTTGTACATTTTAAATAGACGCTATCATCACTTCTAAATCCTAAGAACTCATGGTTCTGTCGATCCATGAATCCTAAACCGCTGTGCCTACTTCTCTAGTCATAGACACTCCGTTGCAGTTTTCCTTCTTCTCTTCTCGTGCGAAACTTCCTTTGTCAAACAGCTTCATGTCTCCAATTCCTTCTCCCTGGCCTTTGGCGCTACTAAAGCTGAGAAGACAAAATACCCCTCGTTAATCAATGCAGCAGTTCACGCCAAAAGAACTAGTAAAGACTAAAAACATACGAGTAGCAACATAACCAAGAAACATCCAAAGATTCAAACAACAAAAACTTGCCAATGCTAATTAATGAGTTTCGGTGTAATTTCTCGTCCCGTGATGTTGTGTAGGTGGATTGCGGATCGCGGTGAGACGCCTTTGGTGAACGTATTAATTCTAATTATCAATACACGTGTACAGCCAAAATAAACTCTTCGATTTCATTGTTGGTGTGTTTGGAAAATGCGGTGTCAAGTTGCGGTCGTGTGGGATTACAAATAATTTAATGTGTTTGTATCGGGAGCGTGTTTTTCGCTATTTTTGGAGATTGCGGATGAGGTTAAGCTGGATTTGTGTGTTTGCGGACAACAGATCACTTAACATGAGGTAAATTTGTTCTACCAGGCTAGGTATTTAATAAATTAGTTATTTGGTTCTATTTATTACTCTCACTACTTGTCAATTAAATAAGATTTGAACATCACGTGTAGGATATTTACTAGTCTACTGGGGTATTTGAATTTTATTTATTGTATTATCACTTTTGAAGCTGAAACAATTTCAACCAATTTCGGAGTTGTTCATATACAATGGGAGAACTAAGCTGATATAAAAGTAGAGGAGATCTGCGTGGTGTGTTGATTATATGCCTACTACCTGCCTTATACTAGAAATTCATCAGCTCAACATATACTAATAAGATAAACGTATGGAGGCATTACTGTTTCAAATGACATTTTTATTTCACCTACTCAGCCAAGATATTATACCTCATACAGTTACGCCTCTACTCCCCATTCATATAAAATACGGATTCACATTTTCACAAGTTGACAAACAGAACGAGCTCTAATATATTTCTTCGCTAATAAAACTTGTTCTCATATTGCGTCTCGAGCCATGTCACCCACAAGTGGCCACTGAATAAATTCCATTGACCGAAATATGCTAAGATCTGGAAACTCTTAAGCCAAATACTGAAGTTACAATTCTGGCTCCGACCCAAAAAAGGTTACTAACGTGACGTCATCACTCCGTTTAATATGGATTTGTGAATCCTAGCTCCACATACGAGTATGGTTAACGAAGCAGTGTATTTGCGTATTAACGTTAATTAACCCTTGTAAAATGGAGCTATGCGAGACAATTGTCTATGTAATGATCGGGCTAGTTCGGGGTGTCACTGACACTGACTTGACACTGGACGTAGTGGAGTGGTGGCTTTGATGATGCGTTAGAGTGTTAGATACAGCAGTTTTGTAAATATCTGGGGTTTTCAATGACAGAATATCCGCTATGTTTCGTAGTAACTGATGTTAATAGACAAATTGTATTATTTACAGTTGTATTAACTGGTGGTAGGTCTGGCACATGTGAGAGTCCGCCTTGGTAGGTAACACTGCAATGTCTATTTCTGCAGCTAAACAGCAGCATGTAGTCACCGTAGTGTTGCTTGAAGGACACTGTAGCCAGTGTAACTACTGGACATAATAAAATTTAACATCTCCCATGTCCCAGTATGGCAAGCGAAGTGGAATACCAAACAATACTTTGTAATTCAAGGTGGTGTTTGTACTATTTATGGGCGGTCGTATCGCTTATCAATAGGCCAACGGCAAGCTCGTTTCATCATACAAAATAATAAAAAAAAATCGCTTTGTGTGAGTGCTATACAGTTCTTTAATTATAATAATTCAAAGTGGTGAATCTTGTCACATACAGCTTGGTAAGCGACTCGCTCGTCTCGTTGAAATATAAAAATATAAATAACCTTGACACACCACAGATACTAATTTCTTATGCTTACGCGAATGTTAAATATCGAGATCAAAATAACAATAAAATTTAATTAAATAGGAAACTAAAAGACCGGTTGCGAGACTTCAAGATACTATGACTTCATTCAGCATAGATAGGATTCTGCGTAACAAAAATAAGAAAAATAGTTTTCTTTCAAAACTGCAGATACCCTAAATCAACAGGGTTCTGTCGTATCCAGGTTCTGATTTCCGTTTCCATTTTTCCCACGCCTTATTCAACGTACAATCCGTCACGATCACCCGAAAACATCCTCACAATAGCCATAAAACTGAAAATTCCTACCAACTTCCATAGAGAAATTACGACAGTTAAAAGAAATGAAAAGATTCTCCGATAATAAAGCGAATATGGCCGCGGGTAACAGCTAGTATTGTCGGAGCTAGGTCGTCGTGCCAGTTTTCATTGCGACTCTACTAACTAATAAAGTTTTTATAGTGACGGCCAGGGCCCGAACTAAGGGGGCTCCGGGGGGAGTAGCGCCACGAAGTACTCAATTTTCTCTCTAGAAAAGCTAATATAAAATTTACCGTGATAGGCAGCTTGTTACAAATTATTTATAAGGTATTTTCTTTTAATAATAAGTTTACGATTTATATTGTGTTGATCTAAGAGGCACCCACGAGGTGGATAGATGCCCCGATAAAAGTCGTAGGAGGTCGTTGGATGTGAGCTGCTTCCAGTAAGACAAACTGGTAATCTTTGGATTACTGGATCGTGTTCATCAGTGCGGCTGATGATGATTAATGTAAAGGGCGGCGAATATTTTTGCACCCAGCGGCTGAATACCTAGATCGGACCCTGGTGACAGCCGCTGGTTGATTTAAGCCGTCATAATATTTAGTGGTCCCGCGTATGTGGGCGTAATTGACTCAATCGTTATGGCATTTTTGAGCTGTATGTAGATTTGTTTGCTGTATTGGCCTTGAGTGCCGTTTGGCACTTGTCATGATTGAACATTGTGTTTATATGAAATTAAATAATTTATTTGAACCCATAAATGTCAAGCATTATTTAGCTTCTGTACATTTTACTCTATCGTCAGTTCGGCAAGTAATTTTCCACCAAAGAAGAACGGATAGATATATAGTTCTGCCTCAAAATTTGTCATGTGTCGAAACTATATAAGTATGTTATTGTTTATCATGCAATCTATTTTTCGATCTATATTGAAAATGATCCAAAATTCCAACAAAGAATGGTACCAAGAAGAGCAACGTTTTTTGACATGCTCACAAATGACTTATTTTGATTGGTTCATTCTCGGAATCGGATTAAAGATTGCGATTGGGATCGTTTATCGAAAACGTCTGTCATGGTGTTAAGTGGAAAAGTCAAAGATTCTTTCGACATTCTCATGAAAATGGTGTGCGTGTACGTGCTGCTGGTCGCGTTTCCAGACAATTTTACATCTAGCAGTAGACACGATTATTTCACCTTCGTCACTAACATATAACTAATCGTGATTATATTACTTCTCCGTGTTCCATGAAATCATACACTCATAAAATAAAAATAGTCGTTTATTCGCCAAAGCGGAAGATTTCATTGCAACAATATAAAGTTATTGCCCGTGCAATCGGCTAACGTCCGCAATTTGCTCCCGCGCATCGGCGGTCAGCGTCAATTTCGTTTCGCCACTCGACGTCAGGTTCCGGCGTGCGCGCCAGCTGACTGTCCGGAGTGTGGCGATGGCTGTATAAGTGGTTTGAGATAATTTGTGTATCCTATGTCGTATGTGATATTTCAGATTTGGTTAAGATGTTAAAAATAAGTAAATAAGTATTTTGAAGCGACTGTCCATCTCTGTCAATTTTTTGTATGTAAACTTACTGAACAGTTGTCTAATTCAATTTGAATTTCCTTAGTCTTTTAACACTTTATCAAGAAATGGAAAGCTACTCGAGAGTCATAAGTGTTTTTGTAATATATTTCTGTGTGAAGACTGTGATCTATATTTATGATAGATATATACCCTCTGGTTCTTCAGTAGAAATGGCCAGTGCTATGCCACAGATCCACAGTTGTTATAGTTAAGTGAAATTCCATGCATAGTTCTCTCCAAAATTCCATGTTGTATGCGGCAAGCCGCTCCGGCATTGGCAGTTGACACCACCCCAGAGCACTCCAGTGGGCCGCACCGAGAAATGGACTGCAAATTGGCCGCCAATTGATACGTGATTGATCGGCCTTCCTACCCGCTGACGTGCAACTAGCTTGGGGAATAGCTTCGTTAAATGAACGCAAAAAGAAACCAACATGTTTGCAAATATTCGAAATATTTTTGAAATACCTTACAAATATTTTTATTGAGGTATTTTAATTGAATTCACCTAATTAACTTTGTTTATCTGAATTCAGATGTATGAATCGTAGATAGAGAAGTGTAACATATGCGCGGCTTTACCTCAAAATGTTTACCTTCAAGTTTGACGGTTCTACATATGCTAATATGACGTTGTTCGTGCATACATTTGCATAATGATACAAACACTATTATAACTCAAATTTGCCATTACAATGCGTGTACAAGTGTCGGCTCGTCGCGAATGTTGTGAAGTGACGTGCTCGAAACGGTCTCATCTCATCAGGGTTCATTGTTCGGCCAGTGCGGCGGTCCGCCAGTGTTGATTATTGTCGGTTCCACGGTGGACCGTGGAGCAGAGCGGAGGTCGGCGGCTAATTGGCGCGGCGGTGGCGGTGGCGGCGGCGCGGTTCTCTGCGCCCGCGGGCCGCGAGCAGTGGCGCGGCGAGAAGCGGCGCGCGCACGCGTCTATGCCACCGATCAGCTGCGCGCGCGACAATTCGCGTTTCGAAATCTGGATTGCACCAAGCGCGGTTCCGTTGCGTCTCGTGTTAGTGGTTACGCGGAACTAGAATGGAAACGATGACCTCGCCGCCGCACGGCGCACGCCGCGCCCGCCTGCGACGCCGCGCGCACGAGGTGCTTTGTGTTTGTTTTGCCATGTAACGGATGCAGTTTTTGCCAATAGCCGGTGATTCGGGCCCGGCTTTCCGGCGTGCTCTTTGTTTACCCGTCTGTTGCGGCAGATAACGTCGTGACCCACATTGCGGTTCGCGTGAGGTTTAGGTTTCGAAATTTCGGATTGCGCCGGGGCCCGATAAGAAGGTCCCTCGTGTTCGCGGTCGCTTTCTGACCTACTGAGCCGTGTTTCAGATTACATTAGCGCATTGCGAATCGCTATCGGTTCCGAGTCGGTATCGATAAGTGTGTGATCCGCCAATGCTCCGCGGTAAACAAAGGATTTCTCTATATTGTTATCTGGCGGTGAAAACAGACACGTCTATTGAGACATGAATATACAAATAGAAGCTCTCACGAGTCGCGTTCAAGGTGCATTATAAAGAGTATTATTTTGACCTTCCTCTTGACAGCAAAGAGTGCAAAAAATGTACGACGATACCGGCTTCGAATGCGGAGTTTGGATTAAATAAAACATGTGTGAGTACGCATTAGCCGGACTGAACTCGGCGGACAGCGCGCGGCCGGCGCCGGTCGCATCGCCCTGGGTTTTGAACTCTGCCTCATTTGCTCCGAGTGCTTTTTGACATAAAAACAACGGATGCATTCGCAACTCCGGCCATTACGCATTTCTATATGACGAAACTTTATACTGTGTTATGGCGAACGGAACATTAAATCCTTTCAACGAATTCGCAGCACGAAATTCCACAAGCTCCACTGTGGCCGAGAGTTGTGTCGTACACGGCTCTACTAGTTTACTGTAATATCGCCGAGAGTGCGTTTTGACATAAAATATATCGGATATCAACACCGCTTGTTGGGTGGATTACGATTTATTATGAACCCTATCATGTGCGGGTTAAGGGTTATAATATGGTTTTGGTTTAAGTAAGTCGGATAGGCCAATAGCCTCTCCGTGGAACCTTGATCTGGCTGCGAAATATTTGGTGACTCACAAACAATGTAACAAGTATATTTACATGTACATTTGTGTAAAACAATGTTTGCGCGCGGGATTTCTTTCCAAGACATTGGATTTTTATAAGGCTTTTTTTCGTATTTGCAATTCAGACTAGTTTTAGGAGATATATTGACATGCTTTATCTGTTTTTGGGTTCGCTGCTTATTAGAGCCTTTAGTTGGCAGAAAACAGTTGTGATGGTCGCTAGGATGATCGTATTAAGTATGCAAGCAAAACATTGGTTTAAAAAGGTACTATATGCTTATTTTTTGTAGTAAGTAGAATGGTAATTTCAAGGAACTATTAAGAGTTTTAACTTCGTTTTCAGTAATGTTCAAATGCTGTTATAAAATTTAAAAATAATACTAATAATTTTTGGTCAAATATCCTTCTGAATTTATTACATAAAACGACATTTATTATGACAATATCAGTTAGCGCCTTATTCAAATTGAATGCATTTGGAGCACTAAACAACCCGCACTACCAGATAAATAAAATAAACATATACAACAAACGTAGTACCAATCCTCCAAAGGCCGTATGAGCGTAATAAAAATGTAAACTGTGAAAATTTTCATGGTAACGGCCCAAAGCCCAAATATTTAAGTGGCCCGCGCCATGTTTGGAATAATTCAACGATATCATTACGCGAACACCTCGGCGGCATTGTATACTCGCGCAGTTTTATTGTACTTGCCAACTGAAATACAGACAACACGTTCCAAAAATATTATTTATGTAGTAGCTTTGATGTTTTGACTGCGTTGAGTTGAAAGTTAACGTTGAGACGTAAAGGGCTCTGTTTAAATGTTAATAAGGTTTAAAGTTAAATATGTTAAGAGGAGCGATTGTGAATTGTGATAAAATAAAATATTGTATATCAAGATATTATAGAATATTTTATAAGAATCTTACGAATTGTTCTTTTTGTGATACAAGCATGACAAAACCAAAAAGACAGGCAAAAAGTAAATTTGCATGATAAAAACAACATACTTTATATTCTGAATTGATTTTGTCCTACATTATTCTGGTATAATATGCTAGATTAGACTCGTCTATTATAATATAGCATAGACCTCGACTCTGAAAATCAATTTTAACTCCAGATGAAAACGGAACATATCTTTTCCTTTCAAATATTAATTCGGAGAATTGGTAACAAATACCCAAACAGACCGTTCCGTTTCTTTATATATAGTTGTCTATAACCTAAGTATTCCAAGACTTCTCAGAAGTCTTAATCTAACTGTATGAATTCACGGACGGACGTAAAATTTAGAATTTATTATACGTAGATACGGTCGTTGTAATCAGTTACGCCATCTCTTTGGTGTGCACACGAATTCGTTCCTTTTTACTTTGCTGTAGACGCTAGAATCGCTTGAAACGTTTCATCTGTGATATGCATAACTGGATATCAACGTATTTACTTAGCAAGTTTACAAAATATAGCAATGGTTGTGTGGATTTATTCCGAGAACAATGAGACTGTCAAGATTAAATACCTTTGGTAGTTGGGTCGTGTTTTGAAGTGCCATGCATCATAAAGTTGGTGCCAGAACCAGCGAGCTACCTGATGATAAGTCCATGATCCATAGTACCTATGAGGTTTCGCGATACTTTAGGGCTTTACGGAAAGCAAAAGGTTTTGGAGGAATGAAATGTACAGTCATGTAAAGCGAGCTCTTTCATTCTGTAGAAGTACCACAAAAATTATCATGATATATTTTGATACGCTTTTCAAAACTTCGAAGCTTATAATTAAGAACAAACGGTCCAGTTTCGCTTGCTTGACGTAACATGTCAAACATGCGAACCGGTTACCACATGCTCCTAACACTTCCCATCACAAACACGAGCGCGGTGCAAACACCCTTTTCGCTATATATATCAAATAAAATTATCTCAACAAACAATAACGCGTACTTACATTTTGCAACAGTAAACAGAGACTTTCACTCAAGGCCGAAAATAACCAATAAGGGGCACAGCGGTTCTGCATCATTTGTGGTGCGTGCATTCTGTTGCCGATTCACTCTGGTGTAAAGAACTTGTTCTACGACCGACAGAGAGGGATGTATTCACGTGCCAAGTCTAGACTTCATGAGGAGAAAGTTATTAATGCTAACTCTGCGAGGTGCAGTGTTGTGCATTCTTTTGAATTTATATATACACGTGGTCTTTTGAGCTGGTCGTAGAAGATGTAAAATTATCTCTGGGTTGATATATAGTATTGATAATTATAGTTGTAATAAGGACTGATTCTATCTGACAACATAAACAAAATGACGTAAATGGTTGAAGTTAAGACAATGTGAGGTTTAGTGATAAATTATGTAATTTTAGCTTCATTTATTTTTTGACAACACTGCACCTGGTGGTAGGTGGAAAGGTCCAGTAGAATGTCGACTGACAAGAGATGGATACCCCTCAACAGTCGACAAAATTATCCTGGACTTTAATGCAAATCTTTCCAATACACATAATGTAATTAGTGTATACAGTTCTTAATTCGTATATCTAAATAATTCAATGGTATAAAATTATATAATATAACCGAGGAATGTTTAAAATGGCCGGCCGAAACGAAATATTTTATAACTAGCTTTTTCCCGCGGCTCCGCCCGCGTTATAAAGTTTTTCGGGCTAAAGTTTTCCGTTATAAAAGTCACGCTATATATTTTCCCGGGTGCCTATGTTCTTCCCAGGGTCTCAAACTGTCTCCATACCAAATTTTATCCTAATACGTTGGGTAGCTTTTGAGTTTAACACGTTCGGGCAGACCGATGCAGCGGGGGACTTTGTTTTATGATATATTTTTGTAGAACTTTTTAAGAGGAACAATCCCGTCATACATTATTGTTGCATAACTTTAACCGTTTACGCAGCGCACGCAACAGAAGCTCTCAAAACTAATAAATTGTCCCCGTTTTTGCATCATGTTTCATTACTGCTCTGCTCCTATTGGTCATAGCGTGATGATATATAGCCTATAGCACTTCACGAACAAAGGGCTATCCAATACAAAATGATTTTTTAGTTCGAACCGGTATTTCCTGAGATTAGCCATTACTGCTCTGCTCCTATTGGGTATAGCGTGATGATATATAGCCTATAGCACTCCACGAACAAAAGGCTATCCAACGCAAAAAGATTTTTTCAGTTTGGACCGGTAGTTGCTGAGATTAGCCATTACTGCTCCGCTCCTATTGGGTATAGCGTGATGATATATAGCCTATAGCACTCCACGAACAAAGGGCTATCCAATGCAAAAAGAATTTTTCAGTTTGGACCGGTAGTTCCTGAGATTAGCCATTACTGCTCCGCTCCTATTGGGTATAGCGTGATGATATATAGCCTATAGCACTCCACGAACATAGGGCTATCCAACGCAAAAAGAATTTTTCAGTTTGGACCGGTAGTTCCTGAGATTAGCGCGTTCAAACAAACAAACAAACAAACAAACAAACAAACTCTTCAGCTTTATATAATAGTGTAGATAACAATAATAAAAAAAAACATAAAAAGATATATTTTTGATACGAACGGACAAGCATGAGAAAATTCACACGATTATACCACAATTATGATTACTTTAGATTATTTGCAACATGTTGTAAAAAATACACTTTTTATATCCAGTCAGATTTTTGTTTTGTCCAAGAGCATTGAATAGTATTATTTTTAAAATTCTAGGGCTTGTTGCTAACCAATCAGTAGTGCAGTGCAGTAAACTGCGAACGTCATCCTGAGATATGTAATTGTAAATACCATCGTTCCATATTGTAAAACAAAATCCCCCACCGCGCCTGTTTATCTGTCTGAACGCGATAAACTTCAAAATTACTAAATGCATTTCGATAAATTTTGGTATGGAGATAGTTTGAAATCCTACGAAGGACGTAGAGTACATTCTATCCCGGAAATTTTATATAGGGACTATTATCCCAGAAAACTTTCACGTTGGCGAAGCCGCGGAAAGCTAGTTAACTGTATGTAATTACAATGACCCTCAAACTTCGGTTGTATTCATCACAACAGTACTGTGTACCGATTATGGCTTGATGGCAAAAAAATACAATGCGTGTGAGACGCTGAGATGGACTCGCATACGTGAGAACTATAACATGTAGAAAGTAGACATAGGAAACATCTGTAAGATAGCAATATCATGAAGCAATAGAGAACTACTATTGTTTTTACACGGTTTATGTAAACCAATTCTATAAATACCTATTTCTATATTCACCTGAACGTTCTACGCTGCAAGTTCATAGATCTTTATCATGTCTGTCGCGTACGGGATTCGATGATGGATTCCTGATACGATTGTTGGGGGCTTTCAAAATGGCGCCAACGTAATCCTTACGAAACGACGCCACGGTTGATGGAAGGTTTTCCTCTTTAATCTTGAAGCTAGATAAGTTGAGTACTAGGTATTCATTTTGAACTTTTCATTTGTATTTTTATTTTGGATAGTTCTCTAATCGTTATCACATATCTAATATCACTTGTAGAAACTTATACAGGGTTAATTCAATTGCTCATTAGTAATCATAACACTATGATGACTTGATATAGATCTCAGGAACACGCTGGATTTAGGCCGCTTTTGACATGCCCGTCTGGAAAGTACAACAGCTAATTTCATGTGGCTGATGATGATTCAGTTGATGCATTATGATGATACCATCCTTGTATTATATATTGTTCTACTGCCGGTCACAGGTCTTCTCTACTACTAAGAAGATAAAAGCCTTAGTTCATTCCGCTGGCCTTGTGCGGGTTACAAACTTCACATAGCTTTGAAATTCTTATGGAATATTCTTAGGAATGTAGTTTTTTTACTGTATTTTCCTTGTCTTTGCTAATTGGTAATTAAACTAACATAATATTAATTAAATCACATCGTTTATAAAATCCACGATCTTAACATTCTCATTAGGTTATAGCTAATCTATTATTCTAAATAATGTTCTTAATGTTTTAAGTGAAAATATTTCAATTTGAGAAGATTGTGCCGGTAGTGCTTTCCTTTGTTCCCGTCCTTCCATTGTTTCTTTTTGCCTCAAGATGGTTCGCTCTTCGGTGTCTTAAGAGTGTTTGCACTTTGTTCATGTTTTTTTATCCAGTCGATACAGTAACGAGCTCCTATTTCCTTTACTTAAGCGATACTGATTTCGGTATGCGAAATTGTAAGAGAATTTGAAATGAAAAGCAGATGAATTAAGAAATTTGTATGAGTAAACACACACACACACACACACACACACACAACCAGGCCACCCACTTTTCGCCAAGTTTGTTCCGACCCATGATGTGATAGGGGTATTAGTTTGAAAGTAGAAGTATTTATTTTTTCATGTATTATTAACAAATATTCTGGATACGCTCTCAGCTATATTGTATTCTATAATTGAATGGCGTGTAGTCTTATAAAGCCATTGATCCAAACGATGGTACTTTGTTTACATAAATATAGATTTTCCTTCGCTAAATATTAATTTACATGTTTTCCGTTTGCAATAGTATTACCAGTACAAATTAATATGGATTGTCATAATTATATTTCATTAATACCTTATATCTTTGTTAGCAACGTGTATAATAAACGGCTGCATAAAGTGGCAATTCTGCGAATCACCTTGGACACGAAATTAGTCGATATGTGGGTCAATCGCTGGGGTCAATTATGTAAATGAACATATCATTGAAAATAGGTATCCGACAAAAGGCAGGGTAAGGTATACACGGTTTGACATTGACTAAATTATTAAGGAGTGAAATGCGAATTATTTCATTCATAGCATAATTTTAGATTTAAGGAATGTCAGTATATTCAATGTACAGTTGTGTTTAGTTCCAGAACTTTCTATTTGTATGCTAAAAAATTAAATTACAATACTATTTATTATGTATCGGGTCGTATTAATCTTACGCAATCAGCATGATGTTTATTATTTAAATTTACTAATGCCTACGGTTCGTTTCATGTATGTTCTTACTTAGCTTTGCGCTCCAGTATTCTATAATCTATTTTAGTACCATTTCTGTCATCTTTAATTTTAGAGTTTAATTAATTTATTTGTTCTATAAGCATCTGTCTATTCGGGTCATCTGTCTAAATGACGCCATCGCGATGGAAAAATTCGCCAACGGCCGCCGGGTAATGTACGGTGACGTCACAAGTTTCTCATAACACTTGCCACTAATGTATCCATTTAATATCAGAGCATTTCGAGCGATTAGGGCCGGGACGCACCGGGCGGTCGTGACCGAGTTGCGGGCACCGTTACTTGCGCGAGATTCAGTGCTGGGCGAGTTTTTTTGCCCGATCGCACGGGCAATTATGACGTCACTGTACAGTAATACCGGCCGGTCGGCTTGTAATACAGGTTGATGTTACAGTTACAGACAAATGGTGTAAAAAATAAATGGTTGATACGGCGCGAATGTAAAATTGACTGTATCGGTTTTGTATTCAAAAATTGAAGTTAATTTTATACAATTTGTTTTTAAACTTAGAAATTAAAATTTACTAGTTAAAATTGGAGCCTACAAAGTAGTTCAATAACTAGTTTTAATTATCTATCTCCGTTACCACGATAATTGTCTGTTGGATTCATTTTAGTTAATTAAATTTCTACCGTCGACAAACTTTAATGTCTCAAACATTTTCTCCTAGATTCTAGGTTTATATTCGCCATTAGTCTGGAATAAGTCTGAAACATTAAACATTTTAGCGTTACTACGGCACGGGAGCGGGCCGTTACAGTTAATAAAATGTCTACCGACAACATTATGAGCTGTTACGGGGTCGAGACAAATTTTAAGTTTTATTTATTATATTTACGTCCTATTTCGTAGAGTACGTAATAAATGAGTATTACGTACGTAACTTTATTGCCTCTAATAACGTCGACGGTTCGTTGACCGTTAATAGTTTTTAAAATTATTGTTCATGGTCATTGTAAATTTTCAGTTTTGCGTGTGAAAAATACCTTTGACCTCTGTGTAGCGATGTGTGAAAAAAGATTAGAGGATTTTAAAGATTTTTTGGTTTAGTTCTTTTACGTTTTTTAACTTAGGCTTAAGTTTCCAATCATGCTATTAAAATTGTTTATATTATTGAAAAAAAAGGCGAAAAAATTGAAAGTGATAGCAGTATGAATGAAGTTGTTCAATTGTTTCAGTTTTATACTCGGTCGTGTTAAAATTTATTAGATAGATAACTTTTATCTTACCAAAATCAGCCTTTAACGGGAAAACAACTGATGGTTACATTTAAAACTTATTTATCAGCCGTTAAAAATACTTAATTGGTCATCATTGGTTAATCAACTCTTGTTAAGAGTATTGCCTGGGGCGGGTCATGTCACAAATAGAAAATGTAACCATCAATATTTTATTTCTGTTATTCAACATAGTTATAATGCTTTAATGTTCAGTCCAGTTAAAATAAAAAATATTTTTATAATTGGGATAATTTCATAAAACATCACAGTAATTATAATTGTTGATAATTCTAAGCATGACCGTTGTGTTACTATCTTAACAATCCGCGAAGACAATTGGTCACAATTGCGCGCTTCTGTTCCTGATTTCCATCCAATATACATCGTTTGTAATAACAATAGTCGTCGGCGTTATGTACGATTGGCGGCTTTTTGACGTCTCATTACATCACTCGGATTCTATTGGTCACACGCACTTACGGTAATGACCTGTTCATTGGAGACATTTATTTTTATGATAGACAAAATGAATTGAATGTAGGTTCAGATCACGCTACGGACTATGTATGAGTTTTTGAACTAATACGTCTGACTAAAGCATTGCTTTTGGATAAAGGTTAGTTATATTCATCATAATGTTCTCTTACTAATATTTTAAATGTTAAAGTTTATGATAACGTTTGGATGTTTGTTAGAACTAAACGCAAAAACAACTGAACGGATTTGGGTGCATTTGGGCATATACGTAGACAATGTACTGGAATAATACATAGGCAATTCTTTACCCGAGTAATTTGCTTCCAGGAAATAATGATTTTTTATCACAATTTTTTATTAGGTGGCGCTGGCGTAGTAGTTTTGTAGAGACTTTTGTATATGGTGCGTGTTATAACAGTAGTATACTACTGTAGTGTTTTATTCCCTTATTTCGATATCAATAGCTACAACTATTGTATGTCATAATAATATTATATGTATCATAATACGGCAGCTAATTAGTTCTTAAACTCTCAACTCGCGATAAATATAGGACTAACTATTCGTTTGTTATAATTATATTGCACAAATTCAAAAGTGCCTTGAATTAGATATAATTTGTACAATTTGTAAAGATTTATTTGTGTGCAATCATTACCGTCTGCCTCGAAATGGTGCGGCCAATCAATTAATGCCTCGATTTATTCCCATGATATTTGCATTAGTTTGCGTAATTTTGGATTTCATATGTCGCAATTTAAATTCAAACAGACTAATATAAAATTATTTTTATTTTGTTTGTATTTAATGGGGAAATAATTTATGGTAATACAAATGCCAGTATGTTAGTAGATGAAATCATTTGGTATTCAAATAATTCCTTTATAGATGCATAAATTATTATGATTACAATACAAATAGCTAATTTGTGAAAAATGTGTTGCTAAATAAACCTTTGTTGACAAATTTTCGATACAAAAAAATCTGATCTGATTTCGTGTCCATTCATTCATGTGCATTAATGGGAAGATATTGCTATCTTTGTCGCACTCTCATATTTTCACGAAAGTCGCAGCGGAAGTCATGCTTGCATCCTTTATCATATGATTGATAATCCTGGACACTTGTGAAACCATTAATTATAATTTTTTACCGACATTGTGATCTTATATAAAGCGAAATTGCATTAATTATATTTGTCTTTATCAACCATTTGTTACACCTAAGTGTCATAACAATATTCACAGCTCTGTCGATTATATTGATTTATTGTTACGTAAATACAACGTGCAATTTATTTGTCATCGTTCATGTTGCGCTAATCGCTTTTCTGTTCGTGTCTAATTGATTATATCTCCAAAGGTTGTTCTATTGTGCGGTGAATTATGTAAAACAAGGGAACAGTGTATTTTATAATCTTCCGTGGAGTGAATAGGGTTCTTTTTGTAATGATAATGCTGGTGTGCTGTTGGGTGTCTCTTTCAGTATTTCTTTATAAATGATTTAGTGCTGGGTATAGGTGTCAATTTCGTATGATTCGAGAAATATGGATCGTAGCTATAATACGGTGAGGGTGTCTATAGATATACTATAACTACATAGCTATAGTATATCTATAGCCACCCTCACCATCTATTATTCTGTAGCTGTTTGTAATACATTTCGTTTATTTTATCAGTTGACTCGATGTCATTCGAAAGCCGAAGAACCGAGTACAAATAGGACTTAGATACGCAAAAAGGATCCAACCCACAGTATGGTCGAAAATGAGCACAGTATGCCAAATATTTTCTACCAGTAAAAACATTTTATTCAAATTATGTATCAAAATATAAAATAGAATATCAAAGAGCAAAAATACTATTTAAACTTAAATCTTCACTATTTCAAAAGTGTAATTTTTGGGCTGGATCCTTTTTGCGTATCTACGTCCAATTACAAATGAAATTTTAATTTTTTGTCAACTTGGAAAAAACAACCTCTAAAATCTTTGCCAAAACTCTTAAACTACAGAATACAGAAACAAAGTTTCATCAAACAAATGCTATTACAGAGAGAAATATCTTTACACTCGACGGAGTCACACACGGCAACTTTCTTAGTTCCGCCGTTCGGCGCGGTGGGCGTTCCATGCTGTTTAACTTGCTACGTGATCACTCGTACAGTTTTTGTTGCCGTCGGTACAAAAAGTTTGATCTATTTACAGTTTTGAAACTGAATAACTGGCAGCAGGAAATCTTGTATAGTTTTTGTACCACAGCTGAGCTGTCAACGGTACAGTTTGATTGTGTGCTGGTAAACCTTTGAATTTTATATTTAGTTTTTTTACTGTTAATTTAATTGTAATGAGAACTATTTAGTACTATCTCTTTTCTCACTTTTCCTGGCAGATTTCATGGTCTAACTATGTGTTTTCTTTTATTGATAATGTTATGTATAATGCTGTTTTCGAAACAACAAATCTTATTCGAAATAATGTAAATGGCTAGATCCGTAAACAAACTTCGCTAAAGAATCGATGCTACAACCAGTTGGCTTCTATTCGGCGCTTACAAGTAAGTCACCGAACGTTGTCTCCAACAAAAATCAACATCGCGTAGATCCAAACAAAACATAAGACTAAGCGTCGAAGGGGTAAGGTTTTGTCAATTTCCCGCTTGCTATCGTCTCCCGGGATGCGGAGATGCCGCGCGTTCACGATTCCATCTCGCACATCCCGCGCGTCCCGGGATCACGCTAGACGGCGAGGCGTCACGATCGATCCCGTCAATTCAGTGTAAATTGGAACGTTCCCACCGTAATAACAAAATTTGGCGATCATTCCCACGTCTAGAGCGATTATTTTTTACGATATCGCGATTTATTCGTAATGAGATCGTGATGATGTTATACGATTATTCTTTAATCGATTATCTTTTCGTTTCATTTTTAACGTTCGGTAGCGTGCGTTATGAAGATTACGGGATTGTAGAATCGAATTAAAATTCATGCTAGTAGAGACGTGAGGAAACTGAGATAAGGAAATGCAATTGTCACAAAGTTAGTCAAAATATCTAAAATAATGAATATCTTTATAATAGATGACTCGTGATTTTTTAATTGGGTGACATTATTCTTGAAAAAGACTCTTAAAAGTTTTGAATTTTTTAGTAAAGTAATAAATCCATATATTGTATTCATTGGACAAAGAATACGCGCAACATGTGAGTAACATAATATAAAAGCGAACATTTTGATTAGATACTTAGAATTTTCACGAAGACGTTTCGTGCATCATTACCATTCGGCATGTTGCGCATCAAGAATTACTGACGTTTGAGCGCAATTACCGTATTCACTGAATCAAAACAAACACAGCGATAGAAATTACGTAAATATTCGCGGAAAAGCGCATTATCCGAGCATAACTTTCAACGGCAGTGTGTAATTCGCATCGGCCAATATTGTAAATTATAGGTGCAAAACACAAGCAAGTAATGGTACCGTGGCGGTGTTAGACGCGGCCACACTGTAAAAGAGAGGTTCACAAACATTTTTTTCTCATAGCCCCCTTTCAAAATTTTGCTGGTTCCGGTGGAACGTCGTTTTTGTTTCGCAAAGAGAGTGCAGTACAACTACCGCCCAGCCGTCGCGGAGGGCGTCTGTACAGTTATGTTGTTGTCATCGTGCCTCTTATGACCCCTATCAATATTATCTGCCTACATTGATGGGTGAAGTCAAGGCAAAATTTTAGTACTTTACTATCAATCCAGATACATTTTCGTGGACCACTACTTACGAATTGTGGACCCCCATTTTTTGGTCACGCCAACGTAGACCCACCGGGACCACTTTGGGAATCAATGCTGTAAAGTATTGTGATATCGACTTTTCTGACTACAATATACGTTACGATTGTTTTGATGATAATATAGTGTTCTTCAGTGATCTGAACTGTGAGATGATATCGTCTAGTAAATTTTAAGTTCTTTAAGATGGATGAGTGGAGTTCGTTTAGAATTTAGATAGATGGATGTTTTGCTTGAAGGTTGATAGATGTGTGTATTTTGAGAGATGAGATTTGCTTTTCCAATATTGTATGATGAACCAACAATATTATTGGGAGTTGTTTTATACGTGAAGTGTTTCTACATTTTCTGTATCTAATCATTTATAAAGATTTTTGCTACATATATTAATTAATGTTATGCAATTAGTCTATCACCGTTTTGTCCAGAATATTGTCTTAATTGGATATTGGATCTTAAAAGCACGTCTCAGTTCACCTCATTTCTAATTTCAGCAATTACTACCTACATCTTTTTGGAATTGAAAAACTCATAACTTTTACTTATCGCACTTTACGATCATACGTGCAATATCACCACCATTGCTTCTTGGATGCATATTGCTAAGTTGAGTCTGATTGTAACTACAATGTTACATAAATTAAATTGTAATTATATTATCTATTTTTATATTATGTATGCTGTATAAATATCAATTAAAATAAACTTTTTATCTATTTATTTACCTGGATAACTCAAATCCTTAGTATATCATATCATATCTATCATATATCATATCTACATAATAGGTTTAAAATTAATCCAAAACCTTCACAATTTATTAGACGTCACATATTCAGTAACATGATAATGCTTCTCGCACTAACCTAAATCTTTGCTCATTCGTTCGCGCAGAGTTTGTTTTTTTCTTCACGTCAATAATATGCAAATGGTATTCTAGAAATATTTATCGTACTATATTTAATCTATTAGTGACTAGCTGACCAGACAGACGTCCTGTCTTAACTATGTATGCACGCGCGCATTATGTCGATCGCTGACAGTTATTTCAAACCACTGACCGTTAAGTAAAATTAATATTGTCGTTAAGTTTTCTTAAATTTTCTAATTTTCCGCGCAATGTTTTGAATTTTTTCTTTCTAGGAACCTTTTCTGATAATATCAAACACAACAAAAAAAATAGTGAAATCGGTTCAGCCGTTCACGCGTGATGGCGCGACCAAGGGAAATAGGGATTCATTTTTATATATATAGATATATTAAGATATAGATATTGCTTCTGCGATATTTCACTTTACAAAATTATAACGGTTTGAATTTATTTGTTTTTAAATACTTGTATTGGTTGATTTGGATTGACTTGTTAGTGTTTTGTTTTTGTTAAATAACAGTGGCATTTATTCACTTGTTCTCTTAATTATTCAAACTGACTACAGAATAATAAGAAATATATATGGTTGTGGTAGATATCGCACACGGGCTGCTGTCGCGCGACGATTTGTTCAATATGAATATGTTCTATGTATAATATTATAATTGGGTTATTTTATAGAAAACGATCGTTATAGTCTAATGTAAATGTCTTTGAGGTTAATGGGGTTCAATTATGTCGTCGTAAAGTATCTGGTGAGAATACATTCAGTGTGTTATTATACTTTCCTTACATAATAACCATTCATAAATTCATTGATCATAATTATTATCATACATATAGAATGACCATGGCGGTCAATACAAAACATTCAATATAATTATCCAAAACATTTACGCTTGCCCGGGGGTCCCTACTCAGACGACCTTCACCTTGCATCAGACCTTGAGAGGTTTTCGTAAGAGGAAATATTTGATTGCACACACGATTAACATCATATTTACAAGTGTGCGAACACGCTGCCAAATTTACAATTGCGAACGAAAAAACATATTCTCCTCTATATTTTTATGACGTTTCTATAGACCATCGTTTTGGGTGATGGTAAATACAACTTTGTGTGACAATAATTTATACCTATTATTGCTCGAAGTTGTGAATTTAAAAGTCAAATGGTTGGTGTGTCGGCCATGTTTGTTGTTATGTCACGTGACGTCACTGGGCACTAATGGCCTTTTCGAGCGGGTCAATAACTTTATCTATTTGGCGAAGTAATAAAACCATTTTCGGCCATATAATTTTTAAGTAGTTAAGTGGGATTTGAAAAAAAATGTTTTATCTTTTAAGACAAATAATTAACTTTTTTCTCTAGAGGTCCAAAAGGAAGTTATCTCTATTATTCTGGGTAAATTATCAACTGCTTGTATTCACCGTTTGCTATTCTAAATGACCGCCCGCTGGCAAAATTATCATATCGCCATAATGTATGTTAGAACCAGTTTTTTATATCGAATAAAAAAAAGTAGCCTTAACTTATTACTAACCACTCAACAATCAAGTATAACTTGTTCGAGGGCACATTTTTTGCTCTGCATCAAAAATAATAAGTTTTTATACCGGAAAATGTAATCTGACTAATTGTATAACTGGATACAAAAACGTGGGATCTTGAACGGTTTCACGGTTGTTTTGAAAATTATAATTATCATCAGAATTTGTGACTTATCTAAAATAATTAATATTTTTACAGCATTTAACCTTTTTTATTTTATCAGATGCATAGGTGTATTACACATTTGCCATTTATATAATAGAGCTCTTATTACCACTTCGAAGTCGAGATTTCAATAAATCCGATAGGAATACATCATAAGAAGCTAAAACTCATAAAAAACAGGTTTAAATTTAACTACACATTTAAATACAATCTGAATAAGATAAAAGCCACGTCAGCACTACAGCGTTATCCAGGGATTCGGGTAAAAAAGCTAGTTTATGAAATTTCGTAAGCGAAACACGTCCGCCGAACAAGATTACGGCAAAAAGCCGGCCAGCCGCGCCATAAGTCGCTGCATAATGGACGTGTGGGCTACACCTAGGTTTACTGAAGTTATGCTAACCTGGTACCTTGATGGTAACTCGCATTAATGGAAATAGATATGCGAACTTGAAATATTGGGTACTAAATGTTTTTAGTAAAGAATTATCGTATCAAAAAATATTCTAGGCAATTAATCTGTGACGAAAATCACGTAATGAGAAGTTACACAGACATAATACTTTAATAACACCCTAAAAAAACGCAATGTTAGAGAATTTGTGAATGTATTCTCTTTAAAAAGGGAAACGATTTCGAAAGGTTTGAAAAACAGAACTCACACATGACTTAGGAACAAATGTCTGTGTAAAATGCTTTAGCAGAATATGGAATGAAAAACCTCGCTATTTCTAAGCTAAATGGCTTCTGAACTTCTCAGGTTTTACCTTTATGGAGTCACGAAATTCAATTTCCATGTCTGAAATAGTATGCTACCGGCAGAATTTGTGGCCTTGTTGATGCTTAAATTGAAGGATAGGTGTGCTTTATATATAGGCCCTGGTGACGAGTGGCTGAACGCGGGTTCGATTCCGAGGCGATACATGATTTTTTGAGATATGTGTGAAATGGAAACAAGAGTACCGTTATTTCTGATAGCTTGAACATAAGATTTGAATTTTAACGTGAGCTCAAAATTACCTCATTCCTGGATCTATTTTTATAATTAGTTGACGAATTTACATTTATGGTCACCGAAAAACACAATTAAGTGTGCCTAAAGACTTTTATTATTTGTTGTTATTAAACAATATGTCACTACATGACAGCATTGTTGCGGGAAGAGCCATATTCGAATAATATAAAAAAATCAAATTTATTTAATTCTATTAATGTATTCAGCGAAACGAACAATTTTGTTCGTCACTGGTTTAAAATACTTTACAAGAAATGGAAAAATAAATGACGTAAATAACCTTTAAAATACAGCGCGGAATGTACCTAATCTCGAGTAAATTATATTCAGCACAGAAGCTAAAGTCACCGTGGTTGATAACGTTTACGTTCTGAAAATGTTATCACGTCGTCGGTCCAGACGTGGCTTTGTTCCCGGCTGACTGATGCGATATCACAACCGATCTCATAAAGAAAATCTCGCCAGTTCAGCCGGCTAATGCCTAACGACGCGCCTAAATCTTTTTACTAAATTATTGCTGCCGTTTATATCGCTCAGGGCACAGCTCGGTTCTAAATCCGACTCGTATGCATTAATGAAACGAGTGAAAGCCTTGGACGAGGACGCGGCCGATTGTTTCCCTGCACATATTTTATTTATGCACTCGTGTCGACCGTCGGCGCTGGCCCCGCGGCGAAATATCGACTTAGCCCGGACCGCATCAAAATATTCTATGCGAATGAATAATACCTACTTTTTCGTGAAGACTACATTTGCATACGTTATTGTGTTGCAACAGGCGGTTATATCTTCCCAAACGTATCGCTAACACGAGACCACCGTTTGAATACATCCCCAGTGCCAAACGAGCCGCGCGGTGAAATGAAAAAGGAATGCAGTGATGGAATACTTAGCCAGTGTTGGTGCTTTAAAAACAGTGAAAATGTTAGTGTTGTCGAATATATTTCGCGCGAGTCATCCCCCGAATCAAATGATGCCGAGGGAGGTGAGCGTGCCGGAAACGAGGCCTTCGGAGAGGAACTCAGTGTCGCAGAACTCGCTGCGGATAAAACACAGAACGAAAACGCACGATAACATCAACGCGTCGCACGAGATGGACTGCGATGCGAAGACAGTGAAACGGGAAAAGTGCCTTTCGAACAGCGTGGACGCGATCGTCACGCGCAACGATGCCAAAAGTAAAGTGATATGCAGTGCCAAAGGTTTATTAGAGACTAATCTAGACGATTTGTTCAACGATGTAAATAATTTGGAGGGTTGGACGGCGGAGCCAAAGAGTTTGGGCGCGAGCGAGCCGACCCTCAGCTTCAGCGAGGGTGGCGAGGGGACTGTCACGCGCGGATCCCTCGTGTCAGAGGACGACAGTGAGGACGATGCGAGCAGTGACAGCGACTGCACGGACGAGGTGCTGCGCGAGCAGAGGATATGTATGGGCGCCAGGCGGTTCGGACACATGCTGCGCAGGGTCATATCTAGGAATGGTGAGTTCGTATTATTTAGGACTCCTTCTATATTTATCTATAGGCATATCTGAAGCATATAAGCATAAACATTCATGCTTACATGTAACTTATAACAATATACTCAAGAAAAAATAATGATAAATAACAGAGTAAAAATCAAATTAATTTCGTAAAAAGGCTCCCGACATGTGGGTACAGTTGTGCTATTGTTTTGCCTGTCTTACCGGACATTATGTATGAATATGACCATTAAATATGATTCGTGTTCCCTTCACATTTCAAAGCTGGCTTTGAAAGGCGTAAGTACATAGGTGATAAAATTCTGGTAAAAAAATTAGGACAATATTATATATTTCTGACGAGCATCGAGCACTGAATACCCCCTCCTGAAAAATGTCTCTCGACTAACCTTACGTACTGTATAATTTAGTCATCAGTACACGATGTCTTTACGTGGAAAAGATGTTTGGTTTCTTATCTCACGAATATTTATGTTTACTGATAATTTTAACTTCCTTAACTAAAAGTACTTAAATTTAACTATTGATGACATGAGAAAGATTACCGATTAACGGTTCGGAGAAATAATAATTAAAATAAAAAGTTCCTTGTAAACTTAATTTATCTTCAGTTCCGATAACCTTCAGGGCCTGGGTTCGAATCTTTGAGAAATGCGTGAATACCCTGGAATAAGAATGGGTTTTTGATATTTCAGTAAGCTCGTCTTTCATAACATGGGACGGAAATACGTCCAGCAAAGTATCGTAGTTGCACCTGTCCTCCGAAGCGCTCAACGTTAATTTAAAATAAAGACCACGAACCAACACAGCTCACGCAAGCCCAATAAAAATAATTGTACACTCCGGCCCCAAGTGTAAATTGTAACTCTGTGTCGGATACTCGCCGAATGGTGACGGCAGCGTTTATTTGTTTTCAATTGTGGCAAATTGCTCCTCGCACTGATTGAGATGGCCGTCGTAAAGTCGTAAAATCTCTGTACTTGACAATCTTGCCGCGGAAGTCGTGGCGGGCTTCTTTTATTGGAACTAATGATTCGTATTTGTTGTAAATGAGGTTTGTTGTGTCTTCCGTTTGGATTTTGACGATTTCGAGATTTGATTTTTAGGTTGGCCAACACTTTATATACTCTTGTGGAAACACCATTATTTTTTTTAAAGCTCTGCATTGTATAAAACCGTCAGATATTAAGTCTTATTATGCCCCGTAATTTGCTTTAAAATTTAACATTATATCAATTTTGTTGAAATGCATGTGTCAAATATATAAAGTAGCGTGGCAGTTTTATCTCTAGTTGATTTGGATTTAAGGTTCAATATCCGTATGAAACACTATTTTTGTAATAGTCCATCATGGCTGGAATAAAATCAAAAATGTTAATAAAAAAAATGTAAATTAAATAATTTTCCGTATAATCCGCAATAACTAGTTAACTGTACTTAAGAAATGTTAAAAATCAAGTAAAACAACTTCAACTGCCACTGTAGAGCTAGTCCATTTCTTTCTGCCACATTTTTTACGAGGAAACATTTTAACAGCGAGATAAATTACTTAGATTTAGAAGAATTAAGGCTACTTGCAAAAACTCTTACTAACGATGCTGCGTTCTTCAAATAAAAACTTAATTGACAAAGTATAGAGTACAAAATGGAATTGCAGTTTACAGTGTAACAAGAACAATATACTAAGATACTATTCGTTCTTTATTTAAAAAAATACGCCACTGTATGTGACGGACATTGCTGCGTATATTGTAATATATTCGCCTGAATTATGTGAATTAAACTTAATTGACAAAGTATAGAGTACAAAATGGAATAGCATTTATAGTGTAACAAGAACAATATACTAAGATACTATTCATTCTTTATTTAAAAAATTACGCTCCTATGTGTGACGGAGATTGCTGCGTATATGGCAATATATTCGCCTGAATAATGTGAATTAAACTTAATTGACAAACTATAGAGTACAAAATGGAATTGCATTTATAGTGTAACAAGAACAACATACTAAGACACTATTTATTCTTTATTTAAAAAAATACGCTCCTACGTGTGACGGATATTGCTGCGTATATTGTAATATTATGTTCGCAGGAATTATGTACTGTGTAATTAAGCACCTGGTGTTAATCAGGCACCTGGTGACAAATGTGAAGAGGCAGTTTTTGCTTAAAGAAAAATATATGAGATATTGTACAAGGTTATTTTGCTTTACTGAATGAATAATACATATCTTCTTGAAAATAACACTTCACAATTAGTTTATCGAATCGTAGATGTAAAATAAAAATTGTAAAATTTCGTTTCGAACAAAATAAATATCAATAAAAAATAATTTTATTTTTACACGCCTCAATTGTACTAGTACTAATGTAATACAATGCGTCGGAGCGGCAACATCGCACTTTCAGTTAACATGCCACAATCGCTCTAAACTATAAGATGATAAGGAAATCAGAAAGGTAAAACTGGAATTTTCATTATTCATAAATAACTTTTGCTTCAATTAGGGTCGCAAGATCATGTCTGATCATCCTTATTAAAATAAAGATATTTTTTTTTTTTGCCTGAATGTAAGCAGAGGTAAAGACGAGTATGTAGTTTCATTTATTAACGCAATGCCAATATGACTCTGTATTCCTTGGTTAGTTTTTCCTGTTAAGGTAAAAACGGTTATTATTACTATTTTTGCGCGTAAAAACATCTGAATAGATATCGTTGAAATAACAATAGAACGTTATTGGAAATACAAGTATTTTTCAAGCATTCTATTTAAACATCATTATGTTGTGCCGCAATTGAGACGTTACAACTAGACAAAAAGAAAACTATTTTCACATCGAATATTATAAAGCTGCGATAACATCTGACACTTCTCATAGTATACCTTCAAGCTAATTCAGACGTACCGCAAATTGAAGCAAAAGTACACAACAATTAACGCAAAGTGGCGCACCTCAGTGTGTACTTACGCCAAGTTTGGACAAGTTGTGCAAGTTCTGTCGAAGTGTTCTGTTCTTGATTCTCAGGTAGTTGGTACTCGGCACACTCTACACCTTGATGCAGTTTGTCGATTGAATTGTTATTCGTTTGTTTTATTTGTAAGTTATTTTTGGAGTCTGTTAAGATTAATGTTATAATAAAGTTAGATTAATGTAGTCTTAAAGCGTTTACAAGAAGACGTCATAAATATAATTATAATTACTTCACCTGACGTAAACCACTTCTGGTATAACGGTCAACTTATGATTTTTTGTAATGACATATCTAGACTTCTATACTTATTATACAAAGCTGAAGAATTGGTTTGTTTGATTGCGCTAATCTTAGAACTTACTGGTTCGAAATTCGAATTGAAAAATGATTTGTTGCATAACCTTTTTAAGCTTTATTTTAGCTATAGGCTATATAACATCACAATATAGCCAATAGGCCGTATAGATAAATAGGTAATATTTTGATTATCTTACCTGCTTTCGTAATTTCTAATTTATAACATCTCTAAAAGCATGAAATTCCCCAGTACATGTTTAATGCAAGTGTTTATCAATTGAAATGATTAATGTGGTATGCAAGCGATTCATCCATTTCCTGCACACCTGCGGTACGTCGAGACTCGAGACATGTCTAGCGTCTAACATCTCCTTTGTAGCGGACTGGTAGACACGTGTCCGAGGAAATCTCCGCTCTTGTGAAGCCGTTGTTTCAGCTTGCTGTGCGGGCATTATTGAATTACGTCACTGTGATATAAAATGTAATAAGATTTGCTACAAACTGATTGTGAAGCTTCGGTTGTAAGTCAACATTGTAACAAAATTACTAGTTATGATGTGCTTTAAACTGGGTGAATTTAAGAAGATTTAGGGCATCTTTCACAACTTGATTAAATGCTACTCGTAACATAAGTAGTATAAGCCGTCCTAATATATACGTCACATTCTAACCTATGCTGCCGAATAAATGGTAATAAAATTACATATCGACATTGAAATTTACTTGAAACTTATGAAATAAGTTCTTAGTGTGGAGTTTATTGAATACAACTGTAGTGAATGTAGCATCTATTACTAATAAAAAGAAAATGAAACTTATGCTTTCCAATGGACAACTTAGACTATGTTAATATCAAATGAAAGGCGCCATCTTTATAGTTTGTTAAACAATTCACCTTCCCAATCCCGAATGTGATAAAAGACACGTCTAAAACATTTCTAAACCTTTTAAAATATATTTATCTTCGGTTCTTATTACATCAAGGGCCTGTTTCAGAGTGTCTAAGCTTGTAGAATATAAGGTGGTCAAATGCAAAAGCACCTGAATAAATGGTTAAAAAAAGCGTACATCCAGCATTACCTGTCTTATACGTAACTGGCGCTTACAATTTAACTTGACCATTATGAAACAACTCCCTAATGAAATAGTATCAGGTGACTCCCTTTCTGTATTTCCATTACCAGGGTCAAGTCTAAATTCGCCTAATCCAGTTTACAATCTACCTAACCGTTGGTCTGCGATGAACCTATTAGCAGACCGATACGTGACTACCTTCAACGTAAACGTGTTCGAATAAATGGCGGAAAATTCTAGAAAACATTTAGTAAATGGCGAAGGTGAACTTTGTGTTGAAGGTATATTGTTTGCGCGGATCGATATCAGCGGGAGCTTCGCTGCATAAAGGGTTTTGTGCGTCGGTGTTGTAAATTCTACGATAAGGGTTAAAAATAAATGTTTTATTTTGGCTGGGAATGAGTCATCATATTAGTTATGAAATTTGAGCGTGTTTTGAAAATATGATCTAATCTACATATTGGACAAAGTAAAAGTATTGATACAAAAATTTTGCAGATACAATATCTACGTTTGAAAGGCTAATTGAAATAAGCGACATTTCTTTTGCGACACTTAGTTTCATACAAATTTAAAATCAGCAGCTTTTTCTATGTTTTCTTAACATGGTCAAAATTTTTCGAAAAAAATCTCTTAAGTCAATTAGCCTTTCAACCGTCGATATGTATTCTTCAAAAAACATAAATTCCTTAATTTGTGCACTTTCTGGGGGTCATACCTCACAACACGGTCCCACTCGAGACGTCAATGGAGCCTATTTGCGCGACATTAGTATTCTAAAACACAATAATACATATGAAATGTCTCACACTCTTTCTCACCTAAACAAACTGTCGCTGTTCTAAAACAACATCCGCATCGCTGTCGTTCACCAAGAAAACCTGCTCACGTAACATTAATTCCTGTTTAATAACAGTTAAAAATTGCTTTTATGGAACGCGACGTGTTTTCCTCGTACTCTCTGCAACGATATGTAGGTAATTGCGCATCATATTTTCTGTCGATGCGAAAATCGAACTCGTTGCCTTTTGTTTTACTAGTCTCCCTCGTTAGTTTGATAATACATTATTTTGAAATAAAACTGTTTTACGAAATTGATCGCGGTTATTTATATTATTACTAGCAACCTGACACGTTGTCCCGTCTTAAGTAGTTAACTATGAATTTGCAGCACTCAATCTGTCAATCGCTGACAGTTATTTCAAACAATTGACAATTATATAAAATTTATATTTTCGTTAAGTTTTCTTAAATTTTCTGATTTTCCGCGCAACTTTTTGAATTTTTTCTTTCATAAAAACCTTCTCCTGACAATAATGAATACAACAAAAAAAGAATTAGCGAAATTGTTCCACTCGTTCACGCGTGATGCGATGACCAAGGGAAATAGAGATTCATTTATATATATCTATATATATAAAAATGAATTGCTGTTCGTTAGTCTCGCTAAAACTCGAGAACGGCTGAACGGATTTATCTTATCTTGGTCTTGAATTATTCGTGGAGGTCTAGGGAAGGTTTAAAAGGTGAGAAAAATTCGAATAATTGCCGGGAAAATCCTCAAAACAGCATTTTTCTATTTCCCATACAAACGTTTTCTAACTAATACGTAGAGTCAATTTGAGCTTTATTGCTATTGTATAAAGTTCACTGTTGTCTAAGCAATGTAGGTGTGTTCCTAACATCAAAGCAGTGTGCGTTGGAGCACAGAATATAATAATGTAATGTCGCGTTCTGAAACTCAACAAAAGTGATATCGCATTGTGACTAATAAAATAGATAGGTACAAAAAACTGTCATATTACAAATCTTTTTGACAGGACGAAGTCTGTCGGGTCCGCTAGGATATATAAATCAGTTGATTCGGCTACTAACCAAGATGATGTAGTCAACTATCCACCGGGATTTTTAAACTCGCTGGATTTGCCAGGATTGCCACCTCACAATCTTCAATTAAAGGTTGGATCGGTAGTTATAATGTTGCGAAATATCAACCAACCGCGTCTTTGCAACGGCTCACGGTTAGCGATAAAAAAATTACTAAACAACGTGATAGAAGCAACTATAGTGAAAGGAAAGTATAAAGGAGAAGATGTTCTCATACCGCACATCCCAATGATTCCGACTGATGTGCCATTTGAATTTAAAAGACTACAGTTTCCAGTGCGGCTTGCTTTTGCTATGACCATAAACAAGTCCCAGGGGCAATCATTAAGTGTTTGTGGTATTAATCTGGAAAACCCATGTTTCTCCCATGGTCAATTGTATGTTGCCTGTTCCCGTGTTGGAAAACCATCAGATTTATTTGTCTATGCGCCAGGGAATCAAACAAAAATATTGTATATCATAAAGCACTACAATGAAAATAAAACTGATTTTTGTTAATAATTATGATGATTACCAATAAAGCGATTACTTACTTTTAAATGCTTATATCTGTTTTATTTAATAATTATTTTTTATTCACAACGCCCTATCACCAGGGTGAAGGTTCTGTTCAGGAGAATTTTTGCCCCGACAATAAAATAGATAGGAACAAAAAACTGTCATATTACAAATCTTTTTGACAGGACGAAGTCTGTCGGGTCCGCTAGTATATATATATATATATATATATACTAGCTTTTGCTCGCGGCTCCGCCCGCGTTATAAAGTTTTTCAGGCTAAAGTTTTCCGTTATAAAAATAGTAGTTTCCCGGGAGCCTATGTTCTTCCCAGGGTCTCAAACTGTCTCCATACCAAATTTCATCTTAATACGTTGGGTAGTTTTTGAGTTTAACACGTTAAGGCAGACAGATGCAGCGGGGGACTTTGTTATATTATTTAGAACTTTTTAAGTGAAACAATCCCGTCATACATCATTGTTGCATAACTTTAACCGTTTACGCAGCGCAGGCAACGGAAGCTCTCAAAACTCATCATTTTCCCCGTTTTTGCAACATGTTTCATTACTGCTCCGCTCCTATTGGTCATAGCATGATGATATATAGCCTATAGCACTCCAGGAACAAAGGGCTATCCAACACAAAAAGATTTTTTCAGTTCAAACCGGTAGTTCCTGAGATTAGCCATTACTGCTCCGCTCCTATTGGTCATAGCGTGATGATATATAGGTTATAGCGGTCCACAAATAAAGGGCTTTCCAACGCAAAAAGAATTTTTCAGTTTGGACCGGTAGTTCCTGAGATTAGCCATTACTGCCCCGCTCCTATTGGGTATAGCGTGATGATATATAGCCTATAGCACTCCACGAACAAAGGGCTATCCAACGCAAAAAGAATTTTTCAGTTTGGAAAGGTGGTTCCTGAGATTAGCCATTACTGCCCCGCTCCTATTGGGTATAGCGTGATGATATATAGCCTATAGCACTCCACGAACAAAGGGCTATCCAACGCAAAAAGAATTTTTCAGTTTGGACCGGTAGTTCCTGAGATTAGCGCGTTCAAACAAACAAACAAACAAACTCTTCAGCTTTATATAATAGTATAGATATATATAGAGGTTCTCCCGACGTTTCGAAGACTGCAGCCTTCATGGTTACGGGGCGGACTGACCACTGTCAACCGTCCGATAAAATCTGTAAAACAGTTTTATTTCCATGTCAAACATAACAAATCATTACTACATTATTTCACAAATACATAAAGTTTTTACGTAGAAACTTGCTACTAATCACATTACATCAATCAGACTTTGGTAGAAGATTAAAGAGCCATTATTCTCTGTCATTGCGTGTAAGTACACCGCTTTTGTGAAGGATCTTTTTATAGATCAGCACTTATAAACTCAATCTTAATTTGTACGAGACATTATAGACGTATTCTTACATATTAAATGTATGATTTTGAAGCATAAATTGGATAGAAATGTTTCTGTTCAAAACATTAAGGGTATATTTAGACAGCGTTTAATTATACATGCGTTTTCACCGCACTTATTTTTACGTAAAAGTGCCGCGTTTAAATTGCATCGGAAACGCATCGTTGGCAAATAAATTTCACCAATTTAATAAACTCTAAATTAGAATCTATATCGTGTATATATGTTTACATCTTATGTATGGTGTTATTGGGGTTGACATTAACTTCACTGTGGCCCCATGAAGCGTAATATCCTTTTGAAAATACGACAGCACGCCACGTCGCCAGCGTGGCGCGACTTCAACGCGGACGACGTTTAGTTTCACTTTAAAACTCATCGTCATTTTGCACAAGTTTATAACATTTTAAAGCCATTTTTATCTGTGCAGTTAAGTGCTTCATACATTAGAACTAGATTTTGTAGTGAATATAAAAGTGGCGGCGTGTTTCACGGAAAAAAGTTGTTTTTAAAAGGAGAGTGCGCTACGGATAGTAACAGATGCCAGAAACGTTTATTGTTGTATGTAATGGAATTTGGTGTTGGTGAAATAGGAGTATATACGTATCTATCTTTTGTTGTCAATATTCTGAACGGGTCTTAGTCTTTATTTCAATTAAAAAACAAATAATATATATATATTTTTTAATTTTAACTTGCACCTACTATGTTCTATATCTGCACCACCTCAGGTTGACTGGTAGAGAATGAATGCCTTTGGGATTAAGTCCGCCTTTTAACATGTTTTGTATGCACTGCAATAAATAAATATTTTTATCATTTAGCGTTTTAACGAATCATTAATTTCTTACTTATTCTCGTGCGCTAATTAACGTGTGATATGAAGACAAACTATTGATTATAATATTATGTATCTTACATACATCAATCTTATATCGAATTCATTTTATAACACGGACTTAACACTGATTAAACTGTTTAACGATTACGACACGCGAATTTAGACTTTATTCCATGTCACCAGCGTATTAGAGCAACAAAAACCACATCGGGCCCAGTTATGTTGCATTGCGATGCGTGACCGATGGAGGACGCGGTGGAGCCGCGCACGCCCTTTGCCAGGCCCGGAGATAGGGATAAATTAAATTGGGGGGTCGGTCTCCCAAAACCTACTTAACTAACTAACTAACGTGTTGTCATTGGGGGTCGGTCTCCCAAAACCTACTCGTGTTGTTGATAAACGAACTTATGGGATTCGCTGCTTTAATTGTGTTATGATTAAACCGAGTACGGTGCGCATTATCGTGAACATTTTCTGAAAAATTGTCGGTACAAATAAAATGACGTATACCAAATTCAACATAATCAAAACTACACCCACTTATGTAGCCAAACATTTGCGATCCAATTCTTGCTTATTAAACATAATAAACAACATATCTATACTTAACTAAAATAGGTTATATCAGATGTAATTAACTTATTAACATATATACATATTATAAAACAAAGTCCCCAAAAGCTGTCTGTATGTATGTGATCGATTTTCTCTAAATCTTCTGAACGGATTTTTGTACGGTTTTTACTAACAGCTAATGCAATTCTGTAGGTTTAGGTTAATAGTACATTACATTTTTATATAAATTGACTGAAATATAACGATCAATGTCGAAAAGATCGCGTGGTTGTAAAGGCGATAACCTAGTAAGGTGTGGAACGGACTGCTAAGACGAATGTCCGCAGGTTCAAACCCAAGGGCACACACCTCTGACTTTTCGCAAATCATGTGGGTATTCTTTGTGAATTTATCGTTCGCTTCAACGGTGAATGAAAACATCATGAGGAAACCTGCACATCTGAGAAGTTCTCTATAAGAATTTCGAAGGTCTAAGAAGTCTACCAATCCGCACTAGGCCAGCGTGGTGGACTAAGGCCTAATCCCTCTCAGTAGTAGAGGAGGCCCGTGCTCAACAGTGGGCAAGTATACAATACAGGGCTGATATTAGTATATATAGTATTATATATTATTATTATTGCATTGATATCTGGGTACGGACCTGCGCTCTGCCACCGATTCGGTTGATAGAACGAATTGTGCGTGTCATTCGGCCGTGGCGTAATCATTGCTCTAATGTGCTCTGTACGAAAGTGGATGATTTGGTTTGTTGGTTAACCGCATGTTTGAATCGTAATACTTGTCGGTGTTCAAGTATTTATATTTTGTGAATGGTGGAGTACTTGTGTTAATCAAGTTTGTAGTTTGTTTTTGTTCATTTTCCTTGTTTGTTTGAGTGGGTGTGGGTTGTCTGATTGGAGATTTGAAGTCATGGTGAATAGTTCGTGATTGCATAACGCGTGTTAACTATGTCCTTATTAAATGGGAAGGTTTCTTAAAGGTTGATATCTTTGAGAAATTGAGGATATATTAATTTACTAATAAGTAATTAAGATATTAAAGTACTTATGAAGTAATAATTTTATCCAATATAAAAGTAAATACAATGTGTATACTTACTTCATGATATATTACCGCCGTAGGAGAGATTACACACACTAATATGAACACATGAAGCCTTCTTCAACCCCCCGAACCCCCCCCCCCCCGCTCAAATCCCTTTAATAAAAAAATATACCAAAGAAAAAAGATATGCAAAATAGTACGAAATCCATTTATCAAGAGAACGGAGAAACCTGTCGTACAAAACTCGTTAAAAACTACTATTTAAACAATGCTCCGTCGGGCGACAGTTTATTGACATAATTCATGTTAATTCACCGCCGCTGTAATCAGAAAATACTTCCAAGACTCCAGGGGGGGACTTCCTTTATTTGAAAAGGGGGAGGTGACCTCCGGTTTTTTAATTTCAGATTTATTTCTCGTGTTCAAATGGTTTGTTATGTAAAATAGTTTTTTGGCTATTCGTATTTATTTTAAATATACGCTGGGAAGTTTGCGGATTTGGCTCTTGGTGTTGGAAATGCGATGGTTTTGTTTCTGTAGAGGAGTTGGGTTTGTTTATATGCGATATTAGGTGTTGCTCACGTGAGAAGCCTCTCCTGGTACAAATGATTATAAGTGTAGGACGGTAGTGTTATCTTTTTACGCGATCACTGTTTTTTTTAATCCTTGGATTGTCGAGACGAGCTTGCCGTTCGCCTGATGGTAAGCAATACGACCGCCCATAAGCAGTAGAAACACCATCCCAATACCTTGAATTATAGTATTGTTTGGTATTTCACTGCGCTCGCCATCTTTATACATGAGATGTTAAGTCTCATTATGTCCAGTAGTTACATTGGCTACAATGTCCTTCAAACCGGAACACAACCGTGGTTACATACTGCTGCTTGACAAGCGGAGACGGACTCTCACATATAAGAGACCTACCACCAGTTTCTCCGGTTACTTCTAAAACGCATACAACCATTCAAATATTGTCACCAACTTCCGCATTCATAAGCAAAATAGCTGTGTCAGCGCCTCGGTACAAAAGTTCATTTACACTATCTATCGTTTCTGATCATTATTTTTATAGCGCATACATTTTCAAGAACAATTAACTAATCCATTCAATCTATCGTCAAACTACATACATATTGTAATTAATAACTACGAATAGTTAACAGACATCGGAAGCTCCTAAGTAAACTATCGTATCTGCAAAAAAATGTGATTTCCACTTTTATAGCGTATCGTTATCTATTGTACTGTAATGTGCACCTTTCAGCTTTCTCTATATACTAACTCAGTTCCAAACCCTCTAAAAAAGGTAATAAATGAAGATTTTTTTAATAGGTTTGATAATAAACAGTACATACATAATGAAACGTTGAAAAGTGAAAATCACTATGTTTAACCGACTTCAAAAAAAGGAGGAGGTTATCAATTCGACGTGAATATTTTTTTTTGAATACGATAGTTTTCTTAGGAGTCATCGAAAACTACTTTTATTTGTAAAAAAGTACGCTTTAATGGTTTATGTCTAGTTAATATTAATACTGGTGTTATTTTTTTTTTTGTCAAAGCATGCTGCGAACCTTAAAATATTGTGCATTTAAACCTATTATTACTGTTTTATTTTATTTGAGCTATAATAATGTAACAACTACTGGTTTTCTTAATTATAAATAAATAAATAAATAGACAGCTAATGGTGAAAGGCTCATAAAAAAAAACGGCTTTCGATCGTACCAGTTGCGCGGACCGGTCGAGTGTGAGAATATAATTTAACCGTATTGTCGTGAAGCAATCGGGCGTGCGCGTAATGGAGAATTAATTAATGTATCACCTGGATTTATGAACGGTAATATCTATTAAGTAATTGATGGGTTTTATAGTTTTGAATGTATTGGTTATGATAGGAGAGATTTACAGTCTTATTTATAAACTTGTTTTAGCGTTAAGAGGTGGTTAAGAATTGATTAAATAGCTGTCAAAAACATCACCGGTTCGTAGTTTAAACTTTATTAAGAGGCAAGATGGCCGGTTTTGACTTACAGCTGATCGAGTAAATTTGTGTTTTAACCAAGCATAGTTTTACGAGTTTTTTATAAGTAAGATTGTTAATGTTTACGCGAATGTTAGACATTGAAATAAAATTATTTTTCGCAGTTTATCGCGGTTGTTAACAGCTAAAACAATTCAACGTTTTGTATAATTGTAATATGTAGGTACATATTGTAACTTTGTGTTTTCGGACGACGAACACCCCAGTACATCGTGTGACCATGAAGGCTGTAAAGTCTTTGAAACTTATAACATAAAAAACTCACAATAAAACCCGAAGAGTAGAAGAGTGATTTTCATAAACATACGACTTTATTTTAAAAGCATAGGCAGAGAAATTAAACATTCAAACAACACGTCTTATGTTGTTAGAATGAAAAACCCACATTATATTTATGTTTTTGGTAAAGACTACCACCTATACAAAGCTCACGACACGAACACTCAACTCAGAACTTTGGTCATAAAAAATTTGGCTTACCTACTGTCTACCGTGTATCTACTTTACAAATCAACTGTATATACTAAGACGGTAGATCATCTCTAACCCTCAATACGATTAGTCAATTATTCACAAATGGAGTGGAATCTAACTCTGTTAGCCGTCGGTGTGGATTGTGAGCGATCGGCTCGTGACGATACAGATCTACAGGATATTGCCGCCCGCGATTCGATTTACGGCGAAACTTGCCGTTTTATTTATTATTTTGTAACCTATTTGATGTCCGCGTACACTGCGCTACTGCGGTTTGAAACGTGCGTTGACTACTGCTTTGCGGTTTCGCTGTGGTTTTCTTTTATTTGTAATACGAAATTTAAATTTAATTTGATTTGTGTATTTATTTTTTAATAATGCAGTGAAGTATGCTTTCATAAGTTTTTTCTACGGGCTAAAATTTATGTCATGTTTAATAATAAAGTTTATTAATAAAGTAATATAATAAAGTTTATTACCCGTTGTTTTATTGTTTATCGAGGTTCTTAAGCAGCCAACAAACATGAGAAATCTTTTTATCTTAATAGTTAAGTTGAGAACAAAATTCATCAAAATCAACTTTTACTTAGAAATTTTTAAAAAAACAGACTTAAATACAAGTATATCATATTTAGCCAACTATTAAAATAGGTTTAAAAAACTCTACGCAGAACTATCGGAGCACGACAAAAGAAACAATATCGTCGTATGATATCTACGTTAGGTCCACATGGACGCGACGCGCCTCAGTTTTAACATTTCAATAGTTTGTAATCTCGAGAGTGGACCGATCGTCGGGTTTGTACTATTGTGCTCTGGATAGATCTGGCTGGCAGTCGGGGGCCAGTTGGTGTTCACTTGCGATGTTTTGTAAATTTTAAGAGATTTTCGAAGGTAGCTTCATTCGTTTTTGAGTTAATGTACAAAATCATTGCCTAATCTAGTAATCTATCAACTATGATAACTGTTATATGGACGTGATATGGAGGTATAAAAATGTGCATCATTGTAAGGAAAAATAATACTGATTGCCGCCTTTTCCTCAGGTTCTTAGACTTATCACTTATCTAAGTCTACGTGATATTAAGTGCGACGTGGTCGCTACAAATTAAAAATAAAACAAAAAATTGTTTTCTCACTTAGCGCATTGTTTGTTCTTGCCACCGTAACCAACGGAACAATACTACCAAGTGTCACCACTCACCGCACTCACCAAAGACCAGTTCGACACCAAAACAAGTCCCAAATAAACTGGACTGTGACCAAATTGCGTGCAGTTCACCAAACGTCCGCACTTTGACGCTTTGATCCGCTTTCGCCCATTGTTCGCAGGCGACGTTAGAACAATTATGCTGTCGATCACAGTGACTTGTCACTTTTACCGCTAATTGGTATAAAATTGAGTGTTGTTTGCGCGCTGTTTGATGGACTGCGCGAGCGCTTGGCGCGGGATAAGGTTCCTTTGACAACCCGCCTGGATTAATTCGTACCTTTAACGAAAACGTGTAGGGACTGTATTGAAAACATTTAGGCTCTACCGGAGTATGTCTGTTTCTAACTTTAGGGAAATGGTGTGGGGACTATTTTGAAGACATTGATACATTTTGAGGATTAATATAATCTATCAATGTCCTTTTTTTGCGCCTTTTTTGTTGAGAACTGGTGATAGAGTTAATATTGACGGAATCTTAATAATGTATAACATTTTACAGATTCAAATAAATTATTTCATTTTAATGCCGTGAAGTGGTTTATGATTCGATATTCAAATTGGTGTTACTTTTTATTGCTAGTTATAGTGGTTTTGATAACCCTAACGTCTCGCCCATCTCGTTATTAATTAGTGTTATAAAACTAAGTCGCTTTCTCTGTCCCTACCTTTGTATGTGTAAATCTTTAAAACTACGCAACGGATTTTGATGCGTTTTTTTTAATAGATAGAGTGATTCAAGAGGAAGGTTTATATGTATAATAATAACATCCATTAAATAGTCAGCATTGCACCCGTGCGAAGCCTGGCGGGTCGCTAGTTAGTATTATAAATATAAAACATTTAATTCCTACTTCTTACGTGTCCATTGGGAAAGTGAAATATTGAAACGTCAACATTTAAACCGCGCCATTTGTCAAAGCGAAAGGTTAAAGTCGAGACCCTCATAAGAAATAAATAAGTACATCACGTCGCCATATCCGGCTGGATGTAGGGTTACCACACATTCTGAAGCCGATTTGGGACATTTTAAAATTTCCTCAACCCAGATATGACCTTGGGGAAGTTCATAGTGTACGAGTATTGGCGATGTATTCCACTCATTTACTATTACGAAGTATCTATAGCGGGACATTTAATACATTGACCGGAATGACCGGTAATCCGGTGACATGTCCCGGTATATATGGAAAAATGATAACCATAGCCGGGGGCCAGGTAGAGCGTATTTATAACGCGACGGCTGTGCATTAGTCCTGTCCGTGTCGAATCCGACCGGACTATTTTCGCGTGTCAAAGGCGAGCGTGTGTTCGGTAACTGGGACGGATTTGGGAATTGATTTGAATTGGAAATTGATCATTCAAGTTTAATATCACGCAAAACCAGGAATACAATGCTGGTGGTTTGTATGAGAGCTCTGTAGGCAGTTTGTGGAACCAGCAAAAAATCAAAATTTCCTGTGGCACAGCAGCAGTGATCATTTCTATTACCACGTCACTGATTCCAAGTTAGTTGAAGATGTTTGTACATATCTCAGAAGTTAACGCATAAACTGCTGAATGAATCTGACACACAAATAGACCAGATAAAGAATAATTTCAGAAAGACTACTAAATAAATAAAATATAAACTATGGGGCATTTATACCGCGAATGGACCGTGCAGTTATCAGTAGCAAAGGGTCTATATAACCCCAGCCCTGTCGGCTTCACTTTATGTAGAATCTAATTATCATCAGGTATTTTTTTTTTTGCAAACCGCATTGATACATATACTAAAGTAACCGACATAGCCCTTAGAGTTGCGAAACTCAAGTGGCAGTGGGCAGGACACAGCTCGTAGAACTGATGGCCGCTGGGGCGGAAAAGTTTTGGAGTGGCGACCACGAACCGGAAAACGCAGCGTAGAAAGGCCCCCCCACGAGATGGACCGACGACCTGGTGAGAGTCGCTGGAGTCCGATGGATGAGGGCGGCCCAGAACCGGTCCCTGTGGCGCTCAATGGGGGAGGCCTATGTCCAGCAGTGGACGATTCCCGACTGAAATGATGATCATGATGATTGATACATATTAGCACCTACATATATGTTGTATTGGTAAATTTCACCTTTCTACAGCTATTATCCAAAGCAAAGCTAGTAAGGTAGAATATAGAATATACATTTTGTACATTACAAATCCGGTCCTGTTGAGTTTGTAAAATTAGAAAATTATTTTGATATCAGATAAACGCCCGAGGATGGGACCCGGCGGCTATTTCTGAATGCTCCGATTTCGCACACGTTTTGTAAAGGATACGCCGATGCTGGTCTCTTATTCTACGTTACATATGATATTCCACGCGGAATCTTCGTAATGCGTACAAATTATATTATGTAATGTAATGTTGCCAGTTTTATTATAAATAGGTATTACAGTTCGTGTAAAATTTCTATAACGATTCTAAAAATATCTGAACTGATATTAACTAATGACTATATTACTACTAGAGTAACAATCAGTATTATTATAATATTATTTAATTTTCAATCTAATACATTTAATCCCTGGATGAATATTTACGGAGATAAAACTGCGAGCAATATGTAGTTAACTGATTATAGATTTTTGATCATATTTCATCACGCTTAACATGCCTTATCTTTTATAACTTATATTTAATTGCTTATTTCCCGCCATAAGAACTCCCCGTGGTCTGTAATACAGAATTTCGCCTCTGATTTTGCACACATCGCGTTTGAAAAGGATACGCTAATTTTAAATGTCGTTCTTATTTATAATACCCTTAGATGTATTTACTCATTTAATTTTAGTCCATTGAGTCTTAATACCGTTTCACAAGGAAATGTTACTAATTTGGAAACATGGGTCTTTGAGCGGTGACATTTAATTCTGTATGATGCTGGATTTTGATTGCCTCGCTACTTTGGTAGGAATGACTTGATTGTCAATTGAGTTTGCGATCGAATCTATATAACTAATAAATTAATTGTTTGGAGACTACGAATAAGTAGTTTATAATTACTGTGTATTTTGAGTACACACATCAATATCTGATTCGAGTACAATTCTTGTATTAGAAATAAGAAATTAGTGTTTAGGTCGGTTAGCCAAAAAAGGGGTTTTACAATACTCATATCAATACGATTTTACATAGTATATTAAAAAGTTTAATATTATAATTGAAGAAGTACATACATAGATGCAAATAAAATATGCTATATTTTTCATCTATTAATGTGTGAGCATTGCGTTGTCACGACAGACTTGTGGTTCACACGCATCATTTGAATGTGTTATTATACGCGTTTTAGATCATCGATCTATACTGTTGCAGAACCTTATTTAAACCGGTTAAATAACGACACCTTACCTCGACAATCCTGCAATACTAGACCACCGAGGTAATCGGAGGCAGTAATTTATAATACCAAAAAGTATTTATAGTAGGTATGTATCGAAATGAAACTATTTTATCGGTCATAATATATAAAAAGCGATAAAATCCTGAAAAAATGTTTTATTTTAATGTCTAAAATTCGCGTAAAGATCATTAGGTACTATGTTCTAACACCAAACAACGAATCAGGGATCTTAAAGTATTGAAATATCTACATCTTCGCTAAACAAAGCCATTGCTCCAAGACTAGTCAGACACGTCTTACTCTAAACGAGAAACTAATCGCGGCAGACGGCTAACATCTTGCTTTAGTTAGCCGTAACTTTAGCCTTAGTTTCATTTAGCTAATTGAGAAATACCCGGCGACTTGGAGGTGCTTTGAATGTGTGCTAAACATTAGTTGCTGTTTTAACTTATTAATAAGAGTGTGTTTCGTTTGTTTTTTTATTTCTTAGCAACGGTTGATCTGTCTTGCATTTTGTTATCGGCGGAATATAGTTTTTTAGACGATTCAGAAGCTGTATGAAATTGATGATAAAAACAATACTAATTAGGGGATAAAGTGTGATTATTTTTGTCTTAGATAGACCACGGACAAAACCCTGACACGAGAAACGAAAGTATACGAAGCGGTATCTTAGCACCGCTATCATAATTCAACGAACTTATACGAAGATAACAAAGAAAAGTAACAAGTTCTCCACCCTTCGTATTAAATTAACATATTTTTTCCCTTTTTTCAGGTAAGTGAGTGCGTCGCCGGAATCGTCCCGCGAGGTATTCGTACGGTAAACGATTCATTTCTTTCTCAGCTAATTTACGAAGACATCTGGTTAAATAAATTGAACTCTATTATTATAACAGTAGCGTACTTACGAAAATATAGGTATCTATGTAATAAATATAATAGGTATCTATGTAAGTTTTACTCTGTTTACTAATAAATATATTATGTCAGTTGCAATTAACGAATGGTGCCTAAGTAAGTGATAAACTCAAATTGTGTAACCAATTGCACCTCAATTTACCCTTTAATACGTTATAATTTGTTGATCTAGATATATGTTGTGTGAATATTTGTAGGTACCAAGGTCCGAGACACCTTTAACACAATACCCAATTGGAATTTGACTGAAAATGTGAAGCTGAATGTCCTTCCAACTTCATATTCGTTTCTTAAAATCGAGTTTCAGTGTGTTTTTTTTTTAATTTATTGATATACCTAATTTGCGTTCTGGCCTCATTTCTCTAACATATGAAACTGATCTATGGTCAATGTGGTAGTAAACGCGCCAACCAGAGCGCAGCGTGACGTAATCTCCGTAGTGGCAAATAATCGGCACCTGAACAAGATTTAATCAAACGCGCACGAGCGGCGGCGGGAGCGGGGGCGGCGCGGCGGAGGTGGTGGCGGGGGCGGTTATAGGGTATACAGTTACGAGCCTTGAGTATCGATACTAAAAATCATCACCTCAAGATTGTCAATACAACTGAAAAGAATTCAGGTTTCAAGCGAAACATGTTACGCCAAGAAGAATTATTTTAAGAAAGAAGTATTTTACATTATAAATGTTTATTTATTGAAACTTATAGAGAGCCTGAAAACTTATAAAGGGCAGATTTATGATTGACATGATTTTTTTTTGTTGTTGAATTACTGTAAATACATAAACTCATCTTTCCTCTGATTCCCTGCTTGAAAAGCTACGGATTACCAAGCAGGAAATTATAGGAAAGATAGGAATAGGAAGGAAAAGAAGAAGAGAATAAGGAATAGGAAGAGGGTAAATAATACACCCAAAATTAGGATGACATAAAAGCAGACTTAAGAAGAAGTCACTTACTCAACTATCGAGTACTGACTACCCAAATTATCGATACATCGCATCCGGAGCTCTAGCGTGTGCAATTCCCTCGCGATGCCCGCACGCTCCGTGGCCCGCCGTGTTAATTGTCTCATTTTGACTGGATGCTCCCGTTGGCCGCTCAACCGTGGCCGCTCGCTGATTTGACTCATTGCTTCTAGTTTGGCTATGGTTTATGGTTTAAACCGCTGCCGGTAATGAGATTTTGAAAGTGCGTATCGTGTGTGTGAAGGCCGGGTCGGTGTGTTTGTTACCTTATGTGTATTAAACAAAGCCTAAATGATCTGTATGTAATTATAAGTATAGCGTGCTGCGTACACGCCCTTGTCGATGGGCTAATAAATGAGTGCGTTACGAGCCAGCGTTTGTTTCACTCGTGTCCCGTATTGCATACTTAACAATAAAGTTATTTAATATTATCATGATCTTGGCAAGCTTATAATGTATAGTGGGGTAAGGTTGTGGCACAGGTGAGGTTAGAATCCTAACCGAAGTTGCCCGGGGTTGATACTTCTTTATAAAGGGACATCGGCTCCCCTTCTATCACTTCTTGTATTGAATGAGACATTATAACGGAGAAGTATATAGAGTGAACTTTAAATGTACGGTTTTGTTATTAATATGACGGTATTTGCTCATTCAAAAATATATTTACATTAATTACAAATTATTAAAACCCGTACAAGGTTAATTAAAACAAATTGATCTTGCATAAAATAAAAATAACTAGATAAATTATACAATATTTGCATTTAAATTGCACCAATATATAATTGAATATGCTAACACAATCGGGACCAAGTTTTAAATTTACAATAGACTAATCTTACTAAAATTATAAATGTAAAAAATTGTTATTATGTTTGTTAGAAGTAAACACAAAAACAATTGAACTGATTTGGATGAATTTGGCTCGCGGATAGACTGTGTCCTGGATTAATGCATGGGCTATTTTATGCCGATAATTTGCTCCCTTGGGAATTAGTATAATATTTAAGTTGTTTTTTTTTTTAATAGGTGGCGCTAGTGACGTGTTATGTTTTACCGGCGTTTGAAGCAAGTTCTTCACGCGCGCGAAGTCGCTAGCGGTTGCTCGTAGAACATAAAGACAATATGTCACCATAGGCAGAAGCAAATCGTACACAGTTTATTTATAAACATTTTTTGCACTCAAGTTAACCAACTTAAATTCAAAACAAGAAGTATACATGGCGATCTTATCGCTCTAGGCAGTAACTTCCAGACAACCAAAGGATGGAAATAAGAAATGGAGAAAGAGAAGGTAGTTTAGTGAATAGAATAATAATATAGGGTTACTAAAAAGTAATCTATGCTTATTTTAAAACAAAGTTCCCTTTTCGGTCTGTCTGTATGTTATCGATTCTCTCGAAATCTACCAAACGGATTTCTATGAAATTTGGTTTGGAGATAGTTTAAGACCCTAGGAAAATTATAGGATACTCTCTAGTCCGGGAAAATATATAGCTGGACTGTTATCCCGGAAACTCCTTCACACGGGTGAAGCCGAGACCAAAGCTAGTAATAAATGAAATTATTGACCACCAATAATATATACATAAATACGCGCATAATATACATACGTCACATATATACATACATATAGCACGTATACATAACTATATATACATATAGTTTATCGCCTTATTTCCCGTCGCCCGAACTGGGAATATAACATTTTCTAAAATAAACTCGTTTTACAGCCGTCGTGAGTCGTAAACTCGTTTGATAATGCGTTCTTTTTTAGCGTGAAATTTCCGTAAATCTAGTAGCGAAGACAAACTCCGTTTGCGAAGTGCGATAAGTTTTTAGTTTGAGCAGTTTGAAGTGCGCGTGATGGATTTTGTAACCATAATGTTTGTAGTTGGATGCATGGTGCATGTCTGTAGAAAGTAGTTATATCCGCCTTTCGTGGTATTTTTTTATATTTCACACAGTTGGTGTATTATAGCGCGGATATGATCTTTATTTTGCGAAAATAAACCTAATATACAAAACCAAACATAAGATACAAAATCAGTTAACGAAAACTCACTTCCGAGCTAATTGCGTGTTCATGTAACAACAATAACTACAGGTGTATCCGAAATCCGAGCGACGGATAACGATACAAAGGCATTCGGGGCGTTGTCTACGACGCGGCGGATGAGATTCGACACCGGACCGGAAAGGATACCTTGATACGAGAACCCGAAAGTTTCCGTACTGTTTACTGTCTAAACGGATATGTGCGTGTCGAAAATTTCATAATTTATGTTAATATACATAAATATTAGTTTTGATATCTTTTGAATATGACAAAGTTTTTAGTATCAAAATTCCATTTATCAGCCTATCGCCGTACATTGCTGAATGTAGACCTCGCCAAATGAGCGCCAGCCATCCCGGTCTTGACCAGCCCACATCCATCTGCTATCTTTTTCGTCAAAATTAATGAAATATTACTCCAATCATGGCTCACAAAATTCTGCAAAACAATTTAATAAAATTATGCAAAATTATAAAATACTATTTAACTGAATCAACCTTTTTGTGATTGTACTTTCGGCGGTACATCTAATGTTTACGATAAAATACGAATAGTAATTTTTGAATCTCAGAGACAAGCGCAGTGAAGAGCCATGTTATACCTAAACAGTAAGAAAGATTCGAAATGTTGGTTCGAGTCTATACTATGTAGCATTGGCAAATGATGAAATTTTCCAAAAGCGAACCCGACACTACTTATAGGTTCTATTAATATGTATAAATGCGGCCATCAAATCGTTTTAATGATTAGATTTTATATAAAGTATGAATGGGAAGTCTTTGGAATTTGGTTATGTGAAGCCTTCGCCACTGCTACGTCGTGTAAGTCTAACACCTACAATTCACATGTCCCCAGCTATTAAGTCCCATGTAATAAGGAGGGGCCTATTACCATTTACCGGGCACAATTTCAGCTTCCGAGTTGATACTCGATAGAAAAAACCTATATCATTTTGCCCGGGATTCGAACCCAGGACCTTGACACATCAATCGTACCGGACACGCAACACAAACACGCCACCGAGGCAGTCAAAATAAATCGTCATCTATCGTCAATGCTACTTTTTTTCCATAGTCACATTGCCCCAGTCAAGAAAAGTCCATGTATGCTATAGAAAAATAAGACAAAATATCTACAACTCGATTTTTGGTTATAAATGTGGTCGTGTTTAAAAAATACGTCCCGTGTGAAATGCGCCATAGAAACAATCGACAGTTTCGGCGAAGTTCACAGCTGCCTCCGGCCCCGCTGGGGTTTCGCACCGGCTACATCTAACTTAGCAAAGTGCCAACTCCGACGACCGACTGTCACAATAAAAAACGGGGCCCGGTTTGTTCCAAATGAGATTTCACTTTAGCTTTGAAGTGTTTTTTTTTTCATATATTTTATCTTACTATTTAGGATGTTTGCATTGATATAGGGATTTTCTACTCAGTTAAAGTCCGAGACTAAAATTTGTGCCGGATCTAGTGATAAGCTCGCCCCCATGACAACATGGTGAAAAGTGGATGCCCTAGTTGGACTTCTGCTTACACATTCGTAGGTAAAGACGCAATGCGCATTACAGGATATTATGATGTGAGAATATATTTAATATTCATGGTGTTTACATACGTTTTTATTTATTTATTCATAGGGTCTAGTCCAGTGGCCAGTGACCCGCTATACCCACTACCCTAAAATTAAATTTTCGGATAGTGTTGTATTACTTTTGACTGTATATGTCGATCGTCTCGTCATATAAATTTATAATCTTTTAGTCTAGTATTTATTCCATAATAAGCAACAAATTATATGTGGAAAATTGTCGGCATTATCGTCTCTATAATTTACTACCAGGATTTCAATATCCTCCACATCATCCAAAATCAGCCACATAAAGTCCACTGCTGATCATAGGCCTCCCCTAAAAATTTCCAGACGGACCTGACGAAAACGCCTGCATCCAGCATGTTCCTACAACCTTTATCAATTAGTCTGGCCACATTGCATCTTAATTAGAAACACATAAATTCATTCTATCCATCTACAAGGACTCAGACATGAATAACACGCAGAATCTCCTTTATGAACCACGGTTGTGTACTTGACAACTAACAAAGCGATGATTCATAACACCTACACGTTCTAACAATACGCTATCTGGCAATCAAACGCTTTAATTACACTTTTTCAACGCCAGTTCATTGTATTCGTTTGTTTAATTATTCTACATTACGTTCTCCATTCATTCACAGATATGACGAAGAGATACGTAACAGTTATTGTATTGAAGAGCCGTTTTCACTTTTGACATAACGATGGTAGTTATTTAATATCATATCAGCTACACATACATATCAGCTAAGAGTGACAATTCCTTAATGAGTTCTGTAATAATACATATTTTAACATATTTTTGTATGCCTACACTAAGCTAGGTTACAAATTATAATATTTACTAAAAATAAATATACGAAATATGACATAAACAAATCTAAAAAACTGTGCAATATCAGGCGACATACATAGGGACTAAGTCGATGCACATTGACGTTCTCTATAAATCTGCATAAGTTGGACACTATCGTGTTACACCCTGTATAATGTCAAGGATTAAGAAATCATTCCAAAACAGCCGATAGCACACCGACAAATCAAGAAGCTGGTGGTAAGATATTTGTAGCTGCCCGGATATCCACTGGCGTTCACAAGGTGTAAAATTTGCCACAGTGGCTTTTATAGGTGTGTCGTGGTCCAGGATCAGCCTGTATATATCCTGTTCAAACAGGCCGGCATAACTGTGTCATCTGGGGAGAGATAGTGATCTCACGTCAGTCTACATTATGTGAACCCCACTGCGTAGGGTTACACCTAACTTGGCATCAGGTGCAGGGAGGTTACTGCAGTGTAAAAAAAAATATGTTCTTGCTTGCACAAAGTTGCTTGGTGCCATAAATATAAAAAAATACTGCGTCAGGCCTAAATCCTCTCAATAGCAGAGGACGTGCATTCCAGCAGTGGGATAGTATAAAAAGAATCAAAGCAAGATAATTTTACTCTCGAAAAAGTAATTTACATGAGAGTAACATAACGAAACATAAGTAATAATTGAAATACAGTGGTCGCCGCGCATTCACTTAATCAAAAAAATGTATGAATTATAATTGTTCGAACGAGCGGACGACCGAGAGTTATTATTATTATTGGTTTCACAAAAACTAATGGCTAAAGTAAAGTGAACGTTATTCAACCAGTGTTGTGCCCATTATTCATTGAATATTCTAAACCGGCACACGGCCCGGCCCGGCCCGCGCCGATGCGCGTTTATACGGTAATGAAAGTATCGTAAAGATAAATTTTAATGTCGACGATGCACTCGTGTTAATGGTCCGCTATTGTTGTTCTATTGTTGCGCATTTTATTGTTGTATTTTTATGTTCAATTTTAATGAGTTGTTTTTTTTAACTGTTTAGATGTATAATTGGTTTAGTAGATTCAATTTCATGAACAACTAACGACGTTAAAAGTTTTGGTATTATTGTAATATAATATCCATACTTTGAAATTCAACTATTTATCAGATTTTATCGCGGTTCTTATGAAGACTACAAAGTTTTCTAAACGTCGGGAGGAAATTATAATATAAAAAACCGCTATAAAATCCGAAAAATTGTTTTATTTCATGGTTAACATGTGTTAACATAAGAAATCATTATACCTTACTGAATACAAATTGTGTATATTAGAGTAAATAATCCGTGGTTAGTCTTGCTTACACCGTGAATATGCCAGTTCGGCAGGCAGTTTGTAGGCTTTGCAGCTGAGTTCGTGATATAGAAGTATTTTGGTCGCATTTAGCTTTCTCCAAATAAAAAAAAAACACAAACCTCAATCTATCTGATATTGTTTATGTGGTGAAACCTTCACTTGCTTTTCTATAGCTCTGTCATAATGAAGTTAAAGCAATCATAAATGGATCTATTTCTCTAGATGGTATTTAAAAGAGCGAAAAACATCACAATTTTGTTTGTAGATGAGTCGTTGGAGTTGTTTTTATTTGTGCGACCAGTGCAGTCGGTGATAGATGTGGTCATTAGCGGATGCTTAAGTCCTCGTTAGTTGCACTGCACGGTATTGGCTGCAAGTGACTGAGTTTATATTACACTGGCTTGTTCACACACGCTCTTGAAATTAGTTAGTTATTACGATCGTCCCTTTGTCAACTTGTGACGGTTTTTTTTTATTGCTTTGAATGCCGAGACGAGCTTGACGTTTGCCTGATGAGTGATACGACCGCCCATACACAGTAGAAACACCATCCAACATCTTGAATTACAAAGTATTGTTTGGTATTCCGCTGCGCTCGCCATCCTGAGACATGAGATATTAAGTCTTATTATGTCCAGTAGTTACACTGGCTATTGTGTGAAACATGTGCGTCTTACTGAACTGACGCCATAGCAGAAAATCAACAAAGTAATAATCGACCTGGGGTTTGAACCAAAAACCTCACAGTCCATATACACTTCGCAACAAAACCAAGGACATTACATTTATAATTAAATATGAATCTAAAGTAATATTACGAATAGCTGAGAGAAAGTCTTCACCCAACACGCACAAAGAACTTCAGTTGTATCACACAACAGCTTTCACGTACGTGAGAGCTCGTAACAATGTGTAATCATTTATTTTTTTGGGAATTTCGCAACATAAATGTATTGCGTAATGTAATTTCTATTTGATTTGTTAATTGTGAATGATTGCTCGTTTGGATTCGATTTTGCAAGTCATCGTTACGATTGCGAAAACATAGTTTAAGGCGCTGTATCTTTTGAACCATAATTGTTAGCAACTTAAACTTTTATAGAATACAGTTTACCATGCTCGTTATCTTTGCAATTAATAATTAAGACAAAAAGTGATAAGGGTTAAAAACAGTCGGCACCTGAATCCATCTTTGTCGGATTTTTTAAAGGAAATATCCAAGTGGCAAACGTAAGATTGCCTATATAAAAACGCCTGTAATATTTCAGGAGTACTCAGGAATACATTTAAGTATTAAATATTTTTTTTTTAATAATTTCTACACAAATTTTAAAAGTAGTAGCCATGCTGTAGTTTTTGGCCTGGATGATAGAGCGACAAAGTGGTCACATTTTTGTTTTCTTTTATTCCTGACAACGCACGATCTCACTGTCCTGACCCTGACCGGCAGCGTATGGTCGAACCATTCGCATGCATAATAATTGGTACAATACCCACGGGTATTACACTAATGGAAAACGTGTTTATTGATTAAATGTTATGGAATTATTGAATTTACCGCGATATATTTACATTCATATGTTGTGTTTTGTTAAATATATATATGTGTAGGTTTAATATTAATAACCTAGTTATGATTTCGAATAACAAATTATAAATCTTTTTTATGTGATATTAAATTCTGTTATTTAACCAAGCCGATGTTAATCTTCTATCAAGCTGACGGTTTACGCCTAATGGAATAACATATAGACACATTGACAGTTATATTACAAACTACATAATTTATTTTGTGATTTATTCTACAAAAATGTACGTCGTTTATCTATGTGATTGATGGTGTTATTAAAAAGTCAATAAAACAGTCGCAACATAAAGAATTTCTCATAGAAATATCAGAAATCCGAAATCATTTATTTTCTTTACAATCAAAATCAAATAAGATGTTTATACGTGTGATGGCATTGAATAATTCACTTATTTCAAATGACATTGACAAATTAATCATAACAGGAGGTTACCGCTTCGATTTCTACGTCAGAACAAATGTTTATAGTGTAATATTTTTACTGTCGGAGAAGACTACTTTCACACCCGTCCCTTCCTTAATTTTACGTTTAGGATCGCTAAAGGGTTAACGTAAATTTATATTAAAATATTATATTTCGTAATTGCTTTCAAATACAATTTCTTTTCCTTTTCACCGACAAGGCAACAGGCGGAAAAACGACCTGATAGAAATCGCAGGAACAGTTGCAGGCCGCTTTTTACGAGTCCGTTTGGAAATATTTACGGGAGGCTTATGTTCGGTAGTGGACTCCATATGGCTGATGATAATGATGATGACAAGCAACGCGTGATTCTTATTGTATTGTGGGTGTGTAGCGAAATTTCTTAACATCAGATGACCGTATTATTTATATTGTTACTCTAAAATCCTATTACCGTATTATTTATATTGTTACTCTAAAAATAAATCCTAATTTCTAACATGAACCTTGTTAACGGTGCATTGAATCAGTTAAAGTAAACAGTTTTCCTTATTTTAATGCGGGTGTTTAGTTTTTTCCACGCAAATCCGTGCCGGTTCGGAGGGTTACTCGTAATCTTGTTATCTTGTTGTCTTTGTTGCGCGTTACAAAGATGGAAGCTTTACGTCTGCCCCTAACTAAATACTTAGTTATTTTTTCCTTGAGCTTCGTTTGCTTGTAACGTTTTCTATTTAGAGACTTTGTTTTGTTGTATAAGTTTGTGTGGATTTGCAAGGTAATACGCTTCGTTGTAATTTATAAGTGTTGTCAGGAAAAAACACACTAGCATCCAAAAAAATTCACTTACTTTAACTTTTGTAATGTTAGTAGGCTAGAAGTAAGTAAGACTAGTTAGTAACAAAATAATATAATAATAATATTAGCCCTGTATTTATATACTTGCCCACTGCTGAGCACGGGCCTCCTCTACTACTGAGAGAGAGAGAGTTAGTAACTACCGACTATTATATATTGCTGTTTAACGTCTAAAGTAATATTCAATTTACAACCAACTTTAACTTGACCCTCCGCGTGGCAATAAATAAAGCACAGCGCACACCGACAAACTATTCCGCCTCGCAATAAAAGTTCATCACGCGTACATTCCGTCCAGAGGCGTCGACCGCACGAGCCGTTTGGACTGAGTCTGCGCCACTATAAACATGCCCGGATATTCGGACCCCGCCGCCGCCTAGCTAATCTCGACGATTTACAATTTAATACAGAGCTAAGTTGCCGACTTTACGGCCCGTGTGACGTCATATTTCTTGAGCCCTGATATCTTGTTTGGGTGTGAATTAATTGTGCGGTTTCTATACGTTATCGCAGTTAATTAGACACGGGTTTAAATGGGACGAATTTGTTGTGTGCCAAGAGCATGCGTTGCTCGAGATATTAGCAAAGTTTTGTTGAGATATGTTCAGTCTACAGTAATAATACAAATTTGGGTACTTAGATAATATAGGATTAGATAAAATAAATAGTATTATGACTGTTACTTGAAAATGTTATAAGATTATAAGATGTGAATGTGTCGCCCAGTACCTTGTACCGAGTAATTAACTACTTCTAAGATAATTATTTGTCTTCCACCAGCTCTGATCCTACTGCAATGCGAGGTCACCATACCAAAGTGGCAACAATGCTATACGTTTAAGTTATAAAATAAACAGTTAAATATTTAAATTTAACTTTGCATAATTATTTCATTTAATGCAATTTTGTTTCACCAAATTTCGCGTTAAAAAATATCTTCAAACAACCTCGAATAATAATTATGGCAACCAAACAGCGTTAAATAACGTCATCAAAAATACCTCCAGCGCCTAGAATAGCCATCTAGGCTCCTTTCTGAGTCAGTTACGAGTGAAATGAGGCTTCATTATAGTGGATTCAGCGCGGCGCCATCCACGCTCATTGTCACTTGCTTCCGTTGGATGCGAGAACCCTTCCCCACCCCCTTGGCCCCTGTCACCTTCTTCTCCCCCCTCGTCGTGCTGTGTTCGCCACTGTCGGGAGGTGTCCGACTATGTGCTTGTGAATGAGAAATGTTATGGGCTTTATTGATAAATACTGTTTGTTAATTGTATGAAATAATAAATTGATTGCGAAAATAAAATATAGTATAATTAAAAAATCGTTACTATTGAAACTTGAGCTATTTTGCACTTCAGGGTTATGGTTGCTTACAAATGGTTTTATTATAAATAGTATATATGTTGTCATCATCATGTGAGCCGGTAGATATTTTTTTTATGAATAGGTATTCAAATGATTTACATATTTATTTTTGTGATAGTATGTCAATCTTACGTCAGATTTGTATGTAGACAATACCCGTGCTTGTCTATTCCTCGCACCAACCTTTTAATAGAACTGTTAAAGGTTCTAATTACTAACAATTACGGGGCTTAACATCTGTCTCGTCTGCTGCAAACTGACGAGTTCAGAGCAACGTCATAAAGTACTTTCATAGTTCTGCTGTTCTTTATTGTCAGACGGGTTCATTCGTTTGGCTGTTTATTGTCAGATTCATTAGACGAACAAATTGCCCGTCCTTATTGGTTTTATAAAAAACTTATTTTAATTAAATTGTATATACATATTTTAAACGTATATAAAATTTTAATGTATCACAATAGTAATTGTAGTAATAATCAAACGAATATATTCCAAAAATCTTAAAAACTTTACTACCTCGATGGTGAATTTGTACGCCTTTATAACAAGTATAATAAATGTGGCTGAGTTTTTCGTTCTTAAAATTTACTCAGTCGCAGCTCAGAGATAACAAATTGGCAGTGTGATACCCCCGTGCTTCAGAAAGCACGTAACGCTTCTAGTCCCGCGTCTGATCACTCTCCGGTCATGTCGGATTAACCTCTTAACGGATTATGAGAGCGAAGAAACAGAGTTCACCTGAGTATTGCGCACACACTTGTGCACTAAAATATCTCCTGATTACTGGCTGATCTCCATTCAGATTGACCGCCATAACCGAAATTCGGTTTGGAAGGAATCATATTTTAAAGGTCACCAAAGGGAAAAAGCGAATGTATGTGTCACTCTGCAAAATGTAATCGGCGGAATGGTACTGCCCATTTTGCGACCACACGGTGCATATTTTATTCAAAATGGACTCCGAGAGCGTGTTGTAAAATTTAAAGGTTAAACAACAAGGTCGCGCTGGCTATTTATTATGTATAAGGGAAGGGTTTTGTTTCCAGATTTCTAAAGATTTTGTCTTAGTTTTAGGTCAAGAGTTTTGTATATGAATCTGTATTTCATATCTGTGTAGTCACTTTTATATTGCCTCCTTAATATAGATGAGGCAGGATAAAAATATTGTTTATCTCAGTCGCTTAGGACCACAGTGTAAATCGAATTTGTCGATTTTATTAACTGAAACTCCTCGCCCAATTAAAAACAGTTTTATCGCACTAAATTCTTGCAGCGAAAAAAATTCCAGCCGCCGACGTGACGGCACGTACGTGAAGAAATTAAATTTAATAACGCCCGCTCTCAGACGCCGCTGCGAATTCGGCGCGATTAAAATTTTACGATCCGAAATTCGCCGATGAAAGGCCTACGCAGATCGCGCTCAATGGCCGCACTTTTGTCGCGAAGCCTTTATGCTATAACAATTGTTAGAATTTCTTTGGCTCGGATGATATATGGTACAGTCATAGTTTGATTTAGTATTTCTGGCGTACATTTTTGCGGTTGGCTTTTGTCGTATCGCGGCCTTGCGTTTTCTTTGTTGTTGTTTTTTTTTTATTGTGAATTTATGTGTTACGGTGCGGAGAGTTCCTGCTGGGAACGTGTATTTACGTACCGTGCTGTATGTGTCGTATACTGCATTTTATGTTCCTGGAATATCACGCAGGTATGTTCTAAAGAGTACAGTTGCTTTATGTACGACATGAATGGAGTAGATCAATCACTAACCGTCGTCTATAACACATACAATGCAGCTTTAATATCATGTTTAATTTATTAATCAGATTAACCAACAATTTCTTTATTGTAGGTATTACCTGAATGAATGCATGTCATTAACCGATATACTCGCGAAAATATTATTCTCACAACTAAAACTAAAAAATAACTATTAAAAATACAATTTCAGTGCATCCAATTAATTAAACAATTTGTTAGAAATATTACAAAACCTCGATAACGTCACTACGAACTTCAGACAAAATACGAACAGACGTAGCCGTTCGCTACGAGTTTCTCTCCGCCGCTATACAATATTAACTCCACTACTTTACAGCCGACAGGCCTTACTACCTAACGCATTTACTAAACTCGTCTAATTTTAGCCTCAAACTTGCTCCGGATGGGGTTATAGTGAACTACACGCGTGTACAGGCTTTTATCAGGCCCGTGTATTTTGCACGTGAAATATGTACGTTGTTTTAATGGATGTGTCGTGTAAGTTTGGCATTTCTGTGAAAATGTTCATAAATAAATACTGCTTCCAGGCGTTTATTTTAAGGCATCTATTAATGGATGTATTTAAGCGGTTCATAAATAGCTTTGGATGGTTAATAGTGTTGTATCTTTGACTTTTAGAGCGCTAGATCAACTTGGCAACTTTATGTGGGTTTTTCGGTAATGCGCTTGGCGATGTCATCGCCCAAAAATGTGAAACCAAGTCATGTTCTTCCAAAAGTGTATTACGACAACGTCTCATTGGAGATAGTTTACAAATGAAAGTGGGCTACATAAAATGTTATCTCTTCGCCTTACATTATTTTAAGCGAAAAAGATACTTACTAATCAGTGATATGTAAGTGTTACAGTTTCAAGTCCCAAATATTATTCCCACCACCTTGTTATCTCCCAGCGTTGTCTCTACCGCGATTTATTTGAGTTCCTGTAAAGCTCCGTTGCATAACGGCGTTCTGGTTAATTCAAACGCTCTCGCCGCACGCTGAGCGTAAATTTTTGGTTTACACTGTGACTATAAATTCAGTGCAACTAATGCATATGAGAGGCGGTTGTGTGCAGTTTAGATGCAGTGTGTTTGTGCTCAGAAATAGTTGGCGGAAACTAGCATAGTTTGTGTAGTAAAATTGTGACGTCATATTTGGTTGCTACGTGTTTAATGATGTAGTAGGGATAATTTTTTTGAGTACTCTTTCCGAAATTAACTCAAATATTAATTATCTCACCCAGGAATTGAACTTCGCCACTGTAAATACGTTGCCGAAAATTTAAAGTAGTATTGAGAATAAATTTTCAAACTGCTCACTCTTGTCCAAAACGAATGAAGGACACTACGAGAAACACTTTTTACGATAATGTACCTATTTGTCGAACTACACTAGTGAAGGTAGTTGAGTTTGAAAATGCCATCTATTATTGGCTAGCGTAGTACGGCTTATCCTTCACACGACCCGTAGCAGATGCGTAGCGTAGTCTCGTAGCGCAAACACGTAGCACCTGCCCGTAGACGATTATTCACGGTTCAATTGCTATTTGCTATTTCTATTTCGGTCCTGTTTGAAGTTTACAGTGTAACTGGGAAATTGCCGGGGTTACGTGCGAATATGATCTCTAGAGATTGTTTGTGATTGAATATTGGGAATGGAATTGAAAATGAATTCTTCAAACTTTCGCGAATGTAGTTATAGAAGTATACGGTAAAGGAGTACACACAAGTGGCCAAGGGTCTATATAACTCGATTCTTGCCGGCTTCCCTTGTGTATTTTATGTAAAATTTAATTATCATTAGAACGTATTGCAGGTCGGATTTATGCATATAATTATTACTTTTATGTTGTGTCGAGTTCCCTTTTGGAAAATTTTAACTTGCTCCATTGACATACTATGAGACTGAATTCTGAAGTATTTATTATAGTTTGTTTGAACTTATACATTTTAATTCCTATATACTTTCCATAATACATATATCCAACATTTAAACAGAACATATTACATAGGCTATAAGTAGATCTCTGGCGTAAATGAGTTGGAAAATTATTTTGTTGCAATAATAAGCGTGAAAGAGACAGACTGTTTAAGTGACGAGGTTGTATTTGAATGGGTCGAAATTCAAACTGTGTCACTATAGACGTTTCATTTTCGTGTCTGTGATAAATGATAATTGAACGGTACAAAAGCCAAGTAAAATAAAAGCAGGAAGTCGCCAGTCAATACCTATATATAGTGGAGTGTAATTCAGTGGTGAAGGGTGAAGTGTTCTGAAAGGGGACCCCATGCAAAATATAGGTACTTGCATAAATGCGGACTGCAAATCGTTCGTATTAGATTTTGCATAAATTGTGAAAGAGAAGCCGATAGGAATCGGGTTCTATGGGCCCTTCGTCCCTAGTGTAATTACTTATACTGGTTAGAGAGTATTGTTTCTTGTTTGGCTTTTGTGGAATTTTAATTCATATATTTTTTGTGGAATTTTAATTCATATATTTTTTTCGCCTTTATCGGCAATACGAAAGACTCGTCTCCTGTTATATCGTGGGGCTGAACACACTTGGCAAAAACGGTTAGAGAGTATCGTTTCTTGTTAGGTTTTTGTGGAATTTTAATTCATACATTTTTTTTTCGTCTTTATCTTGGTATAGGCGATACGATAGACTCGCCTCCTGTCATATCATGGGAGTGAAAACACTTGGCAAAAAGTGAGTGCCGTGGTTACGCCTCCGTCTATCTTTTCGGTATAAAAGTTTGGTGCATATATTTATTTTGTTATAATTATATGAAATTCTGTTAGTAAGTATGGAGCAAGTGTGTACCCACACACAGTTGTGTTTTAGGCGAAGAAAATTGTTACCAGAATTATTATTGGATTTTATAAGGCTTGGCATAATATGTCTATCATCATCATTATCAGCTTATATCTTATCCATCTCATATATGTCTATACAATGTCTTATGAGCGCAATTGAATGACATGTCACTGTATTCAGAGTTCCGAATGGCATTATAACTGTTTATGAATAGTCTTCGCTTATCCAAGCGATTGACTTATTCATCTCTTCATTCATAAAGCAATATTACATTCCATACACAGCAATAATGATTTTCTGTTATCTGTTCAAAAAACGTCCGTAAATAAAATAAACTTCCCTTCGAAATTACCAATTTGACCGAACAAAAATTCAAGTGTTATGTTAAGCGTGAATTAATGTGTAAAGGATACTATACTGTGTCTGATTACCTTAATAATAAGACGGTTTGGAAAGTTTGTCCTGCACACAATGACCCACCATGTTAGCACACATTAGTAATTAATTAACTGCCTAAAATGTCTTTGTTACATGTCTCACATGCTTTTTTTTTATAATAATGACATTTCTATAGTTCTAATTTGACATAATCATATCATATCTTAATGAAATGTAATTTTTGAAAGACGACCACCCGATCATGTTGTGTTTGCCTGTTCAATATCACTATTTTTTTTTCTTTTCTCATGATTGAAAACTATGATTGTAAATGTAGGCGAATGCACGCTGTACGCCGTTATTTAAGTATGAATCTATGTTCTCTTTTATTTGCTATCGCTAATTTTATTTTATGCCGCTCCAGGTTTAGTCGATTGGATTTCATCTTATCCCATGTTAACGGTGATGTGCGTGCATTAGCTTATATAACTATTGTGACTATGTACAAGAAAGACTTGGAAAAAATACAAAAGAAGTACTGAACAATTGGTGACAAAAAAGAAAGCCCGGAGTTTCTTTCTGCCTTTCTTCTTCGGGTAGTCATCACTTAGGTAGCTAGTGAAAGGCTGGTAGGTTAGCTAGGTTAGGGCTCATGTCCTCGCCGGTGAGGATCGCGACGCGTTACCCTTCTATTTCCCCTACTTGCCAGCCCGAGCTGGTTACTTCGGTTTGTACCTAGTCTTTTGTATAAACTTTATCCCTAATTTAAAATCTCCATAGTTATATAAGTGATTTTAATAGTTGTTTAGAAATAATAATTATTCTTATTCTTTGTTTTGACGTATCATAAGTGCAACTTTGTTCGCCTACGTGATAAATAAAGTATTTTATTTTATTATTTTATTTTATTTAAAATGGCTATTTACCAAATCCTTGCCTAGTACAAAGAAATTCTCAAAATAAATTATAGTAACCTAACCACGGTTACCGAGGTCCCATGTATGATTACAATGTTCCGTACACAGCAATACAATCATCGTTCGGACCGGACGAATAAACATAACCCCGCACACAATTTATTATTACGTCTCTTCTGTTATATTTATTATAGTTTTCTATTGTTCGTGATCCATTTTTTTTCTTGTCAATTTTGCGTTATGAGAGTTTAGGGTTTTAATAAAAAGAAGGCCACAATATGCTATGTCGTATCGAGAGGGTCTATGCAGAAAGAGTGTTTTATACTCGGCAACATCATGCGCTTTTGATACGCCCGCATTCTGCGCGTGCACATAATTTATGTAGATATATACAATTATGAAATAACTGATAATTATATTGCGTTTACTGTGCATCATTGTCGCGTACACAATATTCCGTTTGCATAAGCTTAATATTATTTTGTCATAAGTAATATTATTAAGAAATTCATAATAACGTTGATGGAAAACCAAAAGTTCATAACTTTACCAACTTATAAGCAAAGCTGTGTCCTATAAAATTTTCCATTGTCAATATAATGTTTTCTCTCTTCACTTCACTAACTAGATGCTGTACTATATCTATAATCTCTATTCCCTTGATTAACCTATTGTCTACGTCACAAAGGCTCCAGACATACATACATGTAACAAATTTTCATCACAATATATCGTGCAATCAAACTTGCTTGATACAAAGGCAACAACACAGCGCCGTTTCCTTTGTGATATCGGAGTGATAACATGTAGCGAGATGATGTCTAGATCGCTTGTGTCAATGCAATGTTGATTGGATGTGTGGTTGCTTGCTTGGCCGAATTATTATCTAATCGAAATTGGCTGTGTTCAAAACCCGAGACAAGGACAACAATGGATTCTTTTAATACGAATTGAACAATATTTTTTTAAGTATTGCCTGGGCTTAGGTCCTCTAGACGGAAATATAATATTTATAGAAACTCTTCTTAAAGTCCCGAAGGAGTGAAATTGGAAACGACTAGTCCTAATCAGGATTTGCTAAAATCTGTTTCAATTAGTTCGGAATCGATAATTCACTTAAAGCTACCTAACCTGAGAACCGAACTTACACCCATCTGTTGCATCTGGACTAACGATACAAATTAATATAAAATATATTAAACTTTTTATGAACAAATATAAAACGGATATAGCGAATTGAAAATGTAAGGCATTTATCCATTTTATATCCAAACAATTGTCTCTGTTTTTATTGTTATAATACAATAAAGAGTTTATTGCAAAATGATATTTATTACAATCGATTAGGTCGAATTGTTTACGAGAGATTTATTGAATGTTGTAAATTTTATTAATATTGCATAGACCTTTTTCTGCTCAATTTAATAGACCATTTTTGTTCAAGCACGTACATTAATTTAATGTAACATCTATACTATTATATAAAGCTGAAGAGTTTGTTTGTTTGTTTGTTTGTTTGTTTGTTTGTTTGTTTGAACGCGCTAATCTCAGGAACTACCAGTCCAAATTGAAAAATTCTTTTTGCGTTGGATAGCCCTTTGTTCGTGGAGTGCTATAGGCTATATATCATCACGCTATACCCAATAGGAGCGGGGCAGTAATGGCTAATCTCAGGAACTACCGGTCCAAACTGAAAAATTATTTTTGTGTTGGATAGCCCTTTGTTCGTGGAGTGCTATAGGCTATATATCATCACGCTATACCCAATAGGAGCGGGGCAGTAATGGCTAATCTCAGGAACTACCGGTCCAAACTGAAAAATTCTTTTTGTGTTGAATAGCCCTTTGTTCGTGGAGTGCTATAGGCTATATATCATCACGCTATGATCAATAGGAGCGGAACAGTAATGACTAATCTCAGGAACTACCGGTTCGAACTGAAAAATTCTTTTTGTGTTGGATAGCTCTTTATTAGTGTAGTGCTATAGGCTATATATCATCACGCTATGACCAATAGGAGCGGAGCAGTAATGACTAATCTCAGGAACTACCGGTTCGAACTGAAAAATTCTTTTGTGTTGGATAGCTCTTTATTAGTGTAGTGCTATAGGCTATATATCATCACGCTATGACTAATAGGAGCGGAGCAGTAATGGCTAATCTCAGGAACTACCGGTTCAAACTGAAAAAATATTTTTGTGTTGGATAGTTCTTTGTTCGTGGAGTACTATGGGGTATATATCATCACGCTATGACCAATAGGAGCGGAGCAGTAATGGCTAATCTCAGGAACTATCACATCGAACTGAAAAAATATTTTTGTGTTGGATAGCACTTTGTTCCTGGAGTGCTATAGGCTATATATCATCACGCTATGACTAATAGGAGCGGAGCAGTAATGGCTAATCTCAGGAATTACCGTGTTTGAACTGAAAAAATCTTTTTGTGTTGGATAGCCCTTTGTTCCTGGAGTGCTATAGGCTATATATCATCACGCTATGACCAATCGGAGCGGAGCAGTAATGAAACATGTTGCAAAAACGGGGAAAAATTATTAGTTTTGAGAGCTTCCGTTGCGTGCGCTGCGTAAACGATTAAAGTTATGCAACAATGATGTATGACGGGATTATTCCTCTTAAAAAGTACTAAAAAATATATTATAAAACAAAGTCCCCCGCTGCATCTGTCTGCCTGAACGTGTTAAACTCAAAAACTACCCAACGTATTAAGATGAAATTTGGTATGGAGACAGTTTGAGAGGCTCCCGGGAAACTACTACTTTTATAACGGAAAACTTTAGCCTGAAAAACTTTATAACGCGGGCGGAGCCGCGGGCAAAAGCTAGTTAATTTATAATAATCAGAATTTTAACGTTAGCTCTCTGATATTTTTTAGTCTCTGCACCGCTTAAAGGTAGACTAGTAGAAAATGCATTCAGCATTAAGTACGCCTTTATATTCTTCATATATAAAGTGTAATAATTAAATTCTTAGGGACCCATATGACTGTTATCACTTCCCAATTTAAAATGTATACTTCTAGAAACCCAAGCTATTTATCAAACGTACTGACACTAATACGTATCGCCTACGATTCGACAGAAACCATTACCTCTTCAACGTAAACATGAATATATAAATTGCGAGCAATGGTCATCGCGATCGCGAACCATCGCACGAAATATGGCGGTTGCATCGCCAACAAAACTTATTTCAAAACTTTCAGTCTCAAGGCAATTCAAAAAGTGTTTGTCATTATTAATTAGAATGTCCATGATTAGTCCCTAAGTATTAAGGTGTTATTGCTATGTAGGTATTTATCGTATATTTACATTTATGTACGATTTTTTTTTGTTTATCTTTTCAATTTTCATGTTAATGTGATGCACTTACCTTTTTTATCTTTGCACCACCCTATGGTTGGTTTATTAAGTGCACTAAATAAATAAATAAATATTAAAGATAGAGCTATTTTAAGGTCATATTGCCGGGTAGTTTGGCTTTATTTTTTAGTTATGAGGTTCATTCAGTTAGCTTATACGTAACTCGAAAACCGATGATACAAACGGTGTCGAAACCACAGCCGTTAACTTGAGAACTTCGCGCCAATAAAATCCTAACCGGACAGATTTAGGGCCACTCTAGATACACCTATTGCTGTTGTGTGCAGCCACCTCCGTAAATTGGTAGCATTATAAATTTATGGACGACAAATTTTAAGCTAATAGTTTTATGGAGCGCGGCGTGCGCACGAAACAGTCATCTTTTAGTAGTGTCGTGACGTCACGATTCACACTTTATGATGTGGCAGGATATATTATTGTAGATTTGCTCGTATAAATCTTTTAAAACCTATAAATCAAAACTTAATACGGTAGTGAAATATAAAACGGCCTCACAGAGCGTTTCTAAACTGCGAATTTATCCTATGATCTATTAAAACTTAATAGTCTAATATGCGACCAAAATCATGGCAATCAACATATTTTGTTTATGAAATATATTATGCCTATTATTATAGATATTACTATCATTTGAAGTTAATAGAGACCACTATGGATAATTTGTTGTTTATGATTTATACATTTCTGTAAAATATTGGCAATAATCAGGCTTAATTTGTATAACAATAACACGACCAGTTTCATTAACATGAATCTTTCCATCCCTTATTATCTTTATGCTATATCTAATAATTATATATGTATCATAAGAGATTAAAAATATTTGTAAGCAATCAAGTTTACACAACAGTAAAACAATATATTGTATAATTTAATTAAACACAATGAAAAACTTTTGAACAATTTATGCGTAACAAATACGATAATTTAAATGAAAACAAAAGCCGATCCTCATTACAAAGTTTATCAATTAATATTTAATGACGCCACAAATTACAAGCTTGCCGACAGTGTCGGGCGTTTTTCAAGCTATTAATTACCGAAAACGCAACGATAAATAAAACGCACAATTAACAAACGCCTCATTTTCCATTTCACACCCAATATTGATAGGAAAAGTTAATGCAGAGTAATTGTTGATAGTTTGCGGTTGTCGCAATGGTGTGCGTCGCGGTCGGCGCAGCTTGCGATAAAAATTTACTGAAAATTTGTTACGTACATAAATTACGTTAATGCAATGAAACCACGTTATTAGAGTACAATATTGGCTGGCATAATCGTAATTTACTGCAATCGGCCTGTATAGCAATATGTGTCACTAAAGACTTTAAACCCGTCTTTCTTTTTTCGGAGATTTTCACCTTACACTTAATGTAGTTGGTAGGCTAAGTTATAAGTTAGAGTAGTCCATCTAGTACCGAAGGGTGAAATATTCCAAAACGGAACCCTACACAACATATTGATACTAATAATTGCGGTCTACAAGTGGTTCTAATGATGATTATATTTTATATAAATTACGAAAGGGAAGCCGGCAGGAATCGGCTTATAGATATATAGATATAGATATTCGCCACTGCCATCTTAATTGAGACTACAATAATTGAATCCGTCGGCATACCAGCCAGCATGAATCGAGAGATCTTTATCCCCATTGAAAAAAAAAGTAAGAGAACTCGGAGCTCGTTACGGACATAATAAAATATCAAATATCATTTCTCTTCAACAGAAGATTTGAATGAATTTTCCACAATTCCAAATTCAAACTCGTCACATCGCTGATAAAACATATGAATACAGAATAGCTCTGCATGAGTGTTCGTGCTTTTATTGAAAGTTGAAAATTTGACTCGGTGCTGCACGGCCAGTTTACGTGGAAATTACGAGTCGGAAATGGATTTAGTTACGTGGAACTATGTCGGTGTTTGCGTTATGATATTTATTCTTTAAATTATGAGCACGGGATCATCATCGCTCCAGCTTTGTTTTGTGGAGTCAACGTAATTGCATTTCGGATGGTTTTAGTAAACAGTGGTCTGATTTACTGGTGGTAGGTCACTCATCTGTGAGAGAACGCCTGAATAGGTAGAACCGCAATGTCTATTTCTATCGTCAAGCAGGCAGTGTACAGTTAATTTTGTGTTCCGGTTTCAAGCACATTGTAGACAGTGCAACTACTAGACATAATAAAACTTCACATCTCATGTCTCAGGATAGCGAGCGCAATGGGATACCAAACAATACTTTGTAATTAAAGGTGTTGGATGGTGTTTCTACTGTTTATGGGCGGTCATATATATAGAAGTATGCCAGGATCGTGCAAAGTGGCAATCTATAGTCTCTGCCTACCCCTATGGGATAAAGGCGTGATACTATGTATGTATGTATGCATATCGCTATTCGCTTACCATGAGGCGAACGGCCAGCTCGTCTCGGCATTAAAAGCAATAAAAATATATCAACGTGAATTCAGTTGTTTTTAAATTAGCAATTCGAAGCAAGAATCATATGCGTTTTAATATATTTTTTATATAAAGGAGTAGTGTAAAGTGTAAGTGTGTAGTGTGCCAATGTTTAGCTAGGATTCTCTCAGGACAGGTTCGGCCTAGTTTGGGAGTTAATGAAAAACCACACTATGGAATAAATGAATTGTTATTTATTTATATTTACACGGATAAATAATACAATAATGTCACTGTGTGGTCGTGTAATCCTGTTTATCATAAATATTGCATTTATATTAAACCCGGAAATATAGAACATTTAATATGAATATATAATTTGCATGGTTTACTGTATCATGATATGTGTAGAGAAATAAGGTAATCTGCCAGTAATCATTATTATAATTGATTAATCTATTCAGTATTTGAATTTGAGTTTCAAAAACAGTAAATATCTTAAATATCAATTCTTATAATTTATTTGTGATAAGTATTAAATTTTTATACGAAAGTAAATACAGCAACTATTCAAATACCGAGGCGGTGTTTCAAATTCTATTTAAAGTAATTTTATGGTCCTTCGAGCCAGATAAAGCCACGCCATAAAGATTTCCTTTGGAATATTGTTTGCACTACGTTCCCACATTCATACACACTTGTGTGATATCATCGTAAATGTTTTTAATGGCTATAAAACGTAACATTGTACGAATAGTTAATATGAATCGTAAACTTTACGGCGGAAGGGTTAAATTGTAGTGTACGCGTGTTGATGTACCGTGAATACTTTAATTAAACATTATGTTGTAAATCGGCGCTTATCTTGTGCGTACAATGCGGATTTTATGTGCCCAGTAGTTGCGTCTGCTTGATGAAATTGCGAGCTTTGTGAGTGTACACAATACATTAACTACTTCAAATGGTCTTGTTTTGCTAGACTTTTAGAATAACATACATTGTTCGTATCATAACATATGTTGTAATTTAGTGTAACCGATCTCCCATTAAGCTTATATGAACGCACTGGTCGACTGACTAAATGAACGTATGCGCCGGTGATGTTTAATGGAATGAGAGAAAACTGCTCTTAATGGCATATACATAAAGCTGTTATTGTCTTAAGACATTGGTCGAATGGTTTTCCAAGATTTAGTACTTTAGGTCAGTCACTCTCAACCTTTATCAAATAGAGAGAGAATAGTGATATGAAAACACTATGGCTAATATTTTTTCTATAAGGGCATGGCAAAATATCCCATTGCACCTGATTTTAAGTGTAGTGGAGTCCAATAGAACGTCCACTGACAACAGATGATTACCCCTCGGTAGTCGACACAATTATGCCGGCCTGTTGGAACCAGATACACAGGCTGATCTCGGAACACGGCACAATTACGTGAGTTACTATGGCGGGTTTTAACACCTCGTGTACGGCAGTCGCTATTCGGGCGGATATAAAATACATCCTACCAACAGCAAAATCGAATATATGTTACGCATAATATACTCTTTCTATATATATACACTAGCTTTTGCCCGCGGCTCCGCCCGCGTTATAAAGTTTTTCGGGCTAAAGTTTTCCGTTATAAAAGTCACGCTGTATAATTTCCTGGGAGCCTATGTTCTTCCCAGGGTCTCAAACTGTCTCCATACCAAATGTCATCTTAATACGTTGGATAGTTTTTGAGTTTAACACGTTCAGGCAGACAGATGCAGCGGGGGACTTTTGGTTTATAATATATTTTTGTAGAACTCTTTAAGAGGAACAATCCCGTCATACATTATTGTTGAATTACTTTAACCGTTTACGCAGCGCACGCAGCGGATGCTCTAAAAACTAATTAATACATTTTCCCCGTTTTTGCAACATGTTTCATTACTGCTACGCTCCTATCGGTCATAGCGTGATGATATATAGCCTATAGCACTCCAGGAACAAAGGTCTATCCAACACAAAAATATTTTTTCAGTTCAAACCGGTTGTTCCTGAGATTAGCCATTACTGCTCCGCTCCTATTAGTCATAGCGTGATGATATATAGCCTATAGCACTCCACAAATAAAGGGTTATTCAACAAAAAAATAATTTTTCAGTTCGAATAGGTAGTTCCTGAGATTAGCTACCACTGCTCCGCTCCCATTGGGTATAGCGTGATGATATATAGCCTATAGCACTCCATGACCAAAGGGCTATTTAACACAAAAAGAATTTTTCAATTTGAACCGGTAGTTCCTGAGATTAGCTATTACTGCTCCGCTCCCATTGGGTATAGCGTGATGATATATAGCCTATAGCACTCCACGACCAAAGGGCTATCCAACACAAAAAGAATTTTTCAATTTGAACCGGTAGTTCCTGAGATTAGCTATTACTGCTCCGCTCCCATTGGGTATAGCGTGATGATATATAGCCTATAGCACTCCACGACCAAAGGGCTATCGAACACACAAAAGAATTTTTCTATTTGAACGTGTTGTTCGTGAGATTTTCTTGGACTGCTCCGCTCCCATTGGGTATAGCGTGATGATATATAGCCTATAGCACTCCACGAACATAGGGCTATCCAACGCAAAAAGAATTTTTCAGTTTGGACCGGTAGTTCCTGAGATTAGCGCGTTCAAACAAACAAACAAACAAACAAACATACAAACAAACAAACAAACTCTTCAGCTTTATATAATAGTATAGATTATATATACATACAGGCAAACGAAAGGTCGGACGCCCGCCTACAAGGTGGACGGACGACCTGGCTAGGGTCGCAGGAAGTCGCTGGATGCAGGCCGCTTCCAACAGGTCGACGTGGAGATCCTTGGGGGAGGCCTATGTTCAGCAGTGGACTTCCTGTGGCTGATATGATGATGATATATATACATTATTTCTAAGCTTATTTAACTCAATATTACGAAGAGCTCGCCTTCGCTTCTATTTTCTTAATTATTTTCAGTTATAATTTTGTCCCCATAACCCCAGTTTGGGAAACCATGCTTTAAATATTGCATTAAAACAATCTAGACAGTCTAGACTAAAATACACAGAAGAGTATCTGGCGAGATGCGACATCCGTTTTAGTTATACGAGCAGGGGACGCTCGGGGCCATTTGTAAAAGCAAATCGCTATAGAAT